>NC_134407.1:84398848-84706348 GCF_038048845.1 Mixophyes fleayi | reverse complement strand
GTGGTCTCTATAGGGAGTGTGTCATGAAGTGTTGTGTGCAAAACATTCAAAGTCATCTCACCCAAAGCGTCGCTCCCTGCTGTCTCACTCCCGATCCCCTTGGTGCCTTGCAGGGTTCCTAGATGTTCCGCGCTGCCAATCGAGTGTTCGTCCTCTGCCGCCCCTGGCATGACCAGACTTTCCTCTCCTGTTGCGGTCCGACTCTGCGGTCTAGAAACAACAGACACATTAACATTCTTAGAAATACAACTAATGTCATCAATTGGTGTATGCTGTGACGATACAATGCGTTGACCCAGGACGGGATTATTACCGCCAAACACCGCAGGAGGGCCAGCTACCAATAGATTATCTCCCACTAGCTCCCCCCTTTGAATACCCCCACCAGACCCCACGGGATGGCGATGCAGGGGAGGGAGGAGGGGCAATGGGACCTGATACTTCTCCTCCCCTAAAGGAATGGTTAAATGGTTAGGGCCTGGACTGTATCAAAGTTTATGCTGCCTCTCCCCCCCCCCCCCCCCGCAGCCAACCTGAAAACCAGACGGGTAGAAGGGTAACTGAGACACCAATCAGATTTTAGCTATCACTTATTTAGTACATACTACAAAATGATGGATAGAATCCGATTGGTTGCTATAGGCAAAATCTCCACTAGATCAAAGTAAAAGAAATGCTGGCACATTGTTATAAAGGATATCACACTAAATGTATTTCAAAGAGTTAAATGAAAATGTGTACTAGAAATCACCAAATAATTGTTATAAAGGATATCACACTTTTCAAACCCCTCGGAAACTCGCAGATTAATAAACTTACCCCCCAGGAGATAGATGTTTTAGACCTATCCTATTCCGTCTTTGTCACTAGTAAGTTTAATGGTGGGTCCCCATCCAAATCTTGTAAATAATCTTTACTAAAAATTTATACAAATTTATAGATGGTCTGATAGACGTGTTTCTATCAGCTGGCCTCTCCCCCTCTGGTGGCTGACCATGCCCCTTTAGGACCACACAATACTTCATGGGCCCTTACCACTGCATTCCCCCAAGGGCCCTTCATGCCCTGGTCCGACACTGCTACTACTGTTTTGCTTTCTTGCTAGCTATATTTATTTGTTTTGCACTACTCTTCTGTCTAAACAAATAGTTCACTAGTTCTGAAAATCTTGCTGTCTGTACCACAAGTGGAGAACTGGGTTTAGCTCTCTGAACCATACTTTACTACTATCCAGGAATATTCAGAAGACTCCCAGTATATTGGGAGATCTCCTGGACTGCAGCAGGGAGTCAGGAAATACTTTCTTAAACTGTACTAATGATCTGTATGGTGCAATGTTTTGTGAATGTACTATGTGTTTACAAAATAGTATGTAATAATAATAATAATACTAATAATAATAATAATAATCTTGACATAAATATCTAGAAAAAAGGTGAGACTAAATTATTATGTTTTTGGAGAACTCCGGGAACAGACCAGACGGCAGTCCTGAAGGTTTTTCATATCACAGAATGAGTTATTACACTCAGGTTTTATGTTTGTCATGGGACAGAAAATCAGGTAGCTGGTTGGATGAGTGTTGGATACATGAATCTTGGTGTTTAACAGGCACAATTGCTACGGCCCTTTGATGGCGCCTGGTATACACCTCCCCTTTAGATTGTAATGGATGGCCATATTCTTCACTATTTATTATGGGTGCTACTGTGACGTGTATGTGCGGGACAAAGGGGGAGAGGGGCCTGTTTTTTCCAACTGCTGAATGCTTATTTTTCTGTAATTTGTTGCTAATTTGTTTGGTGTGTGAATAGATAAGGCATTTCTCCCTACTGTCCTGATTTAGGGAAGTCTCAAATTGAGGAGTCTGACCAGACCATTCCTGACAATTGGGAAGTTGGAAGGTATGACCCATTAACCTCTGGTCTCCAGAGCAATTAATGGGTGCCATGCACCCGCCACTGATGCACACTGATGCACATGTCAAATTTTCATGGAGTGGAGGATCCTAGTTCTACAGTTTTAACCTAAGATCATTTTAGGAAGCCACACTGACATCATTCTAAAATAATGTAAAATTATAGTCAGAAATACAGTTTTCACTGCTGCTATGATATATTGAAAAATTAGACCATGTTGCTCAAGTCAGATATAAGTTTGTTAAAGCAGTGGGGTAAATGCATTTGTATAATGTAAATTATGAAGGAGAGATCTAAACTCCACAATAGTTAATAAAACATATCATGACTCTATATGGACGGTGTGTGGAATAAGAATCCATGTAGAGTTTTATCTGGAAAAACTGCTAGAACATGCTGTTGTGCCAATATCAGACACACAAAGCGGCATACTTAGCTAGTAATCAGAACAAGCTCCACATGAACTGTACTTGGCAAATGTACCACAAGTACTTGAATTCGGGGGCCACTTTCATAATCCAGTTTCCCAGGTGAGTGATCTTTTTACCAAAAAAAAGTACAGAACCAGCATGAATACTTCTAGTGCGTCTACGCTACTACTCAGGAAATCCAGGTAAGATAAACCCTTTGCATGTGGCATAGATATAGTGTGAGTGTCAGTACTAAGGTACTCTGAGGAGTTTCATCTCTATAGGAGACTTTTTCAAAGGGTGTCATCGAGGGAACGTTGCATTTTTTTGTAGCTTCAAGTAGCCAATCAGAATCAAGCCTAGATTAGCGAATCAATTAATTAACACTTACAATGTTGTAACTTTCAGGCTAGCTAATGAAAAATGGATTTTGTGGCAGCAGCTGCCAGAAAACTGTAAAGAAGTTAATTTAGGCTCATAATTTCTATAAATACTACTATTACTACTACTACAACTACTACTAGTAATAATAATAATAATAATAATGTAAAAACAAATCAAGTTCCAAAAACATAATTAAACTAATATCTACGTTCACAAATATATAAAAATTAAATTCTATTCAAGTACTTTCCTAAAAACAGTTTATTTGTGTAAAACAGTGGAGAAGAAAAATGTCTAAATTATCTTCTATATATTTATGAACAATAATCCAATCATGTCATCTAACGTGAATGTATGTTTATATCATCTAGCATAGCTTTAAAACCCCCATTTGATTATATTACCCCATTTTATGGGATCCAAAAAAGGCATACATAGAAATACAAATGCACAAACGGATGCAAGATATAATACTTCCTTTTGCCCAATTTTTAAACTGCATTAAATAGGAGCCTAAGCAAAAGATCACAGTATACACTAAACTTACGTTCTAACATCCCTTAGATGACCCCACTGCATATCGTATCATTCATATGGGGAACATATAATTGTAAATCTCTATTATATATGACATGCAATGTTCTCATTTAAATCAAAGAGCAATTGATTTTTTTTTTAAATGTGACAACCAAAGCAATCACATAATATACTTTCCATGACATTAAAGGTAGTCATAAATTGGATTCAAACTCCAGGGATTCGTTAAGACTTTCTGGTAGTAAAGTCCTCAGTCTAAGCATCCAGAAAGTCTCCCTCCTAAATAAACTCCCAAACCTATCACCTCCACGGCAGATATTGGAAACTTGTTCAACCCCTGTAATAGACAAACAAATAGGATCACCATTGTGTTCAATAGCAAAGTATCTGGAAACACCGTAAACTTGTTAAGAATATTAAGTCTATATTCTCTAAAACAAATTTTAGCGGTTCCAGTTGTTCTGCCCACATTCTGCAGGCCATATGGCAGCTGCAATAATTAAATCACATAAGTTGCGTCACAATTATTAAACTCTTTGATAGCATAAACTTCTTTGGTTACATTTGAGGTTATTTTCAGTTTTATTAGAGTTGAAACTACAAGTAAGACATTTTGTTTTAGTGTGTTTTTAACACCTGTTGTACTTTTATCGGTAACTATGTTCTATCGATTTGTTCTCAGTTTTTTTCGGTAATGAACTAGGAGCCAATACATTTCTCAAACTTTTATTATCTATAAAAATAACACATGGTCTATCTTCCAGTATGGTGTTTATTACTGGATCCCGCTTGAGGATCTCAAAATGTTCTTTATGTTTCTAATACGTGTCGACTTATTGCTAAATTTAGAAATGAATAGTATAAAATTATCATTTGAAAAACTTCCAACTATAGCGTTCCCTCTAGGTACCAACAGACATTTGCTATCGATATTCCTAGTTTCATCGCTAATAAAACAGTGAAAATAACCTCAAATGTAACCAGAGACGTTTTTCCAGTCAAAGAGTTTATTAATTGCGCCGCAACTTATGTGATTTACGTATTGCAGTGCTGTATAGCCTGCAGCAGTGGCGGAACTACCATTGGTATAGCAGGTGCTGTGCACAGAGGCCCATGCAGATAATGGGGCCCACTGCAGGGGAACTAGTGAGCTGTGTGCTCCGGTTCCTTCCTCCCCACTTCCCTGCACCAGGGCCCACAGCTTGCTAGTTCCGCCTCTGTCCTGTAGTATGTCGGAAGAACAACTAGAACCGTTAAGACTCATTATAGAGAACATAGACTTAATTATCTTAACAAGTATATGAAACACAGTGTTTCCAGACACTTTGCAATTGAACACAATGGGGATCCTATAGGTTTGTCTATTACGGGGGTTGAACATGTTGCCATTATCCTCCGTGGAGGTGATAGATTCAGGAGTTTATGTAGGGGGCAGTCTTTCTGGATGTTCGGACAAAGGTCTTTACTTCCAGAGAGTCTTAACGAATCCCTGGAGTTTGAATCCCATTTATAATTACCTTTAATGTTGGTATATGGAAAGTATATTATGTGATTGTCTTGGTTGTCACATTTAGAAAATCATTTGCTCTTTGATTTAAATGAGAACATTCCATGTCATATATAATAGAGCTTTACAATTATATTTTAGAACATTAGTTTAGTGTTTATTGTTAATATCATCTGCTTAGGCCCCTATTTTATGTACATTAAAAATTGGGCAAAAGGAAGTGTTTTCTCTTGCATCCCTTTATACATTTGTATTTTTATGTATACTTTTTTGGATCCAATAAAATAGGGTAATATAATCAAAAGGTGGGTTTATAATCATGCTAGATGATATAAACATACACTCATGTTAGGTGATATGTTTGGTGTGGAAGTCGTACAATTGGATGTACTAAAGTATATTGCTTAATATTGTTTTACCATGCGATTGTGATCAATACGCCACCTAACACGTGGCATGGCGTGATTGCACTATAAAATATGTACGCATACACTCGCACTCACATTCATTTAATAATATATTTCATATTCATAATGGTTTCATTCCACAGTCGTTTATGAGCAGATGGTGTATGGTTTATACTAATTTAAAAGTATATTTTCTTGTTAGTGCTTGGTTGATTTATGTTGTCTTGTGTTTATTTTCCTGATCGCTGGCCGATGGTAGGGAATGAAATTGTTTGTTTTCCTGTGTTGTTTAAAAATAACTATCTTGTCTTTCTCTTTTTCATAGATAAGGATAAACAAAAGAAATATAGGCTTAGTGATTAAGGGGTGGGATAGAGAAGTGGAAAAAATTACTCTTGAAAGACAAACTAACAATGGATCATTGTAACACTCTTTGTTTTAGGCTGCAGTGGCTCATGATAATTTGTTTGGCTGAGAGTCATTATTCAAGTACCGGTATGTACATACTTTGCTCTAAATGTCGTCGTTTTATGTATTTCAGATAGAAACACATGTGAGATACTAAGTATGAGTCACTAAGGGTTAATTTTGCACTTCTCTATTATAAGTCAGGAATTCTGTCACAAAGGTATACAGTTTTGGTGATACCGAGTTCCATATGAGCTAACGACGGACGACACTGGATTGCATGGTTGACGTAAGACCCCCTAGTTAAGTATGGGGAGGGCTCATAGGTAAGCAAATAGCTAAGGGGATTAGTGGAATAAATAGAGCCATTTTTCCATAGTGTCCAATCCAGCTGTCATGTTTGCTGTAAAATCTCCTTTTCGGCTTTTCTGTTTGTTTTCAAATCCTTGTATTCTTATAATTTCTTCGCTTTGCTAGTTCTCATTCTTTACATCTCTGTTAGTATCTCACTCTTTTCTTGTAAAGAAGATACGAGAACACGTACACATGGTCTCATTCATGGGGCTAAGACGTTTGTGACATCAGACGGAATCAGGGATACATACACTAGATTGACATAAGTCACAGAAGCAGCTAGGGCTTTGTTTTTATGTGTATAGAAGCCACTGATTTTAAGCAGAAAGGTTTTTGTTGTGGAAATATGATTCATGTTTTATAGATTGCATATCTGCCTTTTTGTCTCCTGTGCAAAGTGTGCCTTTATATATATATGCACAAAGGGTGGGGACAGGAGATCGCTGGAGGTTAGACATACAGATATGCATCTCTGTGTAGAACATTGGAGTAGGATTTTTGCCACAATACCTGACATAAGTGAAACCCTAGAAAATGTAAAATTTTCATGTTTTTATATTTTCCACTGTTAGACAGACATGTACTGGATACTGTTATATTTGAAGAAAGTGTTATGGAGATAGACCCCTTTGCCCTTTTCACTTAGCCAAGTAGCTGAACGTATGGGATTTGACATGGCATAACAGTTGGTAGAGGGAAAATCAATAGATATACATTGGTCTTCAGCATTTTTCTAGTCTAGGGGGCGACGTTGAGACAACTGAAGAACTTTTTTTTACAGCAATGCCAGTACATAAGTAGGACATTACATGGAGGACTTGTGACAGTGACACAGTTACCAATTGAAGTAGCTTTTAATAAAGTCCACACTTACACACGTGACTACACGTGACTGTGACTATGTTTTGTTTTGTTTTTTGTTGTAATGTTTTAAACTGTGTACACACACACACGCACGCACACGCGCGCGCGCACACACACGCACACAATTAGTTGATATAGGAGATTTGTACTACCTGAAGAATAAACTGTCTGGAAGGTGAAGAGATGTGGTCAGGAGTCTGGCAGACCCTGGAGAGATGGACAAGGTAGAACAGTAGCTCCCAGAGTGTATCTTCCAGACCTAGCGGAGACAGCACATGGTCTGGCTCAGCTGCGTACAGCAGGTATGTGCAAGCTGGTAAGAGTATATTGGGGTGCACCAGATGTTTCTTCTCAAGCTAGTAGGAAGGCAATGTCCTGACTTGATTGAGAGAGTGTCAGGAAGATGATACCAATAGAGCCATCCCATCCCTCCTACAGATGGGCTTTCTCCAGGTAAAACAAATCCACATCATCCAATTACCACCTTGCTGGATCCTCAAGTATGCACTGGTGTACCATTGAAATATATCTGGGTAAAGGTGTATTGAAATGTTTCTAATGTATTACTGTGTCATACTCAGGGCTTTTGTTATTCAATGTGATAAGCCCTAGAGTTATAAATGGTGATAGGGGTATTCATGTTATTGATAATAAATGTATAATGTATGAGCAGTGATAACAAATTACATACTTTTGATTAGCCACAAACCAGTGTGAAAATAAATTAATGGTACTAGTTAGAACGAATTGAATAGAATGAGGGTTGAAACTTGATTGGAGTGGCTGGTAGCTTTGGCCACTAGTCCTCACCACTATCAAAATCACTCTTAAGCTAGCTGCCTTTTAACCTGCTGTCTTTTGAAAAGTTTTTGACTTTTTCTTGTGATGAGTTTGTAAGAGAGAGACTGTTCTAGACCTTGGGAGGAAAAGCAAATAGTGAAACAGCAACCGAGAATGTTGAAAACACTGTCTTCTGAGGTGTTACACTAACTGTCAGGATGTTGGACTGGGAGAGTAAGTTGTGGAAATCTAATTTCCTATGCTCAGGTTGTTTGACAGATAGGTACCAAGTGTCGAAGACAGCATCACGTCCTTAGGGGTAGCAGAGAGACACTGGTACCCATTCCATCCACTGCAGGGGAGCCAACACCTGGAGAAGGTTCCAATTACACTCGTGAATCTTTTCTGGGAGGCTCCGATTGCAGTTAGCAACACCTGAGCCAAGGACCTTACAAAGACAGTTGTCCAGCATGAAGTAGTAGTTTTTCCTGTTTTTTCCTGTTCTGTATTTCTCTCTCTCATTCTCTTGTCAGGACAGTCAATTCTTTCAATTGTGGACAGGTGACAGAGGCTGGTTCAGGTAGTGATATTGAGGAGTTGGGGATGAAGGAGAAGTTGGTAGCACAATCGGTCCAGCCAATTACTTATTCAATTCAGGGGTAAAGGAAAATTTGGAAACCTTGGAGCTTGGAGAAAGTGCGAGGGGCTATTGTCTGAGGAGTTTTACATCCGTAAGTACAGTGACCCCATAGTTGAAGAGAGGTACATCCAGCGATGCCAGTCCAGTAATATTCGGACTTGAGCAAGCATCCTTGAGAATGATTCTTGGGTGGGTAAGGTTGTAGACCAAACACTGCTGGGTGTGCTCTCAAGTGCCTCAGAGACTATATCAAGTAGGACTAGTTCTCTTTCCACTAAATATTCCTGAGGTTCCCGAATTATGGGGTGGGAGGTCACTAGGGGAAAGGTAAGACAGCTAGGTCCCTTAGTTTGGAGTCTCCCAATATTTGGCAAGCCAATCACTGTTTCACGTACAAAGAAACTTGAGTATTGGGAGACTGGGATGAGCAAACAGACAATAACCCGCCCCACAGGTGTTGAAGAAAGGAAATGTTGATATTATTGGAATGTATATTTTAACTTAAGTTGATGATGTTATTGGTGAACCTGCAGTGTTTAAATGTTGTCTGAGCTTAAAGACATTGGTTGGACAGATGAACCTGTTAGAAAAAACAAAACAAAGAGAACTGTTGTAGGATATTCTATATTGTTGATACATGTTCTATTGCACCCTTGAAGGCCATACAAAAGGTTATCTCCTAGATCCAGAGGTATATGGTCTATAGTAAAAGTAAAATTGTTTCTAGGATTAAGACTCTAGCTTATGGTAACCTGTCTGGGATCTACAGACAGTGTGGTCATACACAAGAGGGACTTACATTACAGAGCAATGAAACGTGATGCTGAGATCCTGCATATAAAATCTTTAAAGTGATAGTTTATTATATTATCAAAGGGTGGAACTGTCGAAGTCGTATAATTGGATGAACGAAAGTATATTGTGTAATATTGTTTTACATTGTGAGTGCGATCAAAACGCCACGTAACACGTACCATGGCACGATCGCGCGATAAAATACGCACGCATACACTCGCACTCACATTCATTTATTTATATATTTCATATTCATAATGGTTCCATTCCACAGTCGTTTATGAGCAGATGGTATATGGTTTATACATATATATATATATATATATATATATATATATTAAGGTTATATGTACATTTTAGTGATATTTAAGGTTCAGTTTACAGGAAATATGTCATGTTTAGTATCATTTTAATTCCCTATTTATCCGCAGTTGTCCGGTTCATTCGCCGAAGGGATCGCACATTGCATACTCTAGTTAGCGATGTTAGGGAATAAATGTTTAAAATCATACTGACTGTGTTATGTGAATAGACTAGTTGAAACTGGTTTCTGGGCGGGAGAATCAGAGTCATCATCTGGAGAGCAGACCTCCACCCTCGGACTGTTGACCCCCACTCTTGGAGGAGGTTGTTTGAACTGGCCTATCACCTGCATTACGCTGGAGCCTCCTGAAGCCTGGGCCTATAGAAGCAAGCCACATCATCTGTATTGTTTTCTCTGTAACACTGAGTATATATATACAAGCTCCCTGGGACCAGCTAAAGCAGTCATCTCTGACCATAGTCTTCTGCACTGAAGGACTGTTCTAGCTGGATCCAGCAGAGGGCGCAGCGAGCACAGCGTATGTATGTATTTATTTGGTATCGGCTGTACTGTATTATAATTATGTATTGAACTGCTAAAACGTTTGCTTCTGCTAAATAAATTGTTTGTGCTTTGGAAACACAAGAAATCGCTTAGACAAGGCTTATTGGAGAAGGATAAAATTACTTTAATATTGGATTTTTGTTCATAAATATATGGAAGATTATTTAGAACTCTTCTTCGCTGTTTTGCACCAATAAACTGTTTAAAAGAAGGTACTTGTATAGTGTTTATTTTATATATATTTGTGAATGTAGATATTAGTTTAATTATGTTTTTGTAATATGATTTGTTTTTATATTATTATGTATCGTATTTATAGAGATTATGAGCTTAATTTAACATCCAAACATTTTTCTGGCAGCTGTTGCCATGAAATTCTTTTTTCGTTAGCTAGCCTGTAACATTACCACTTTGTAAGTGTTAATTAATTGATCCACTAATTTAGGTTTGATTTCGATTGGCTATTCGAAGCTTCAAAAAACTGCAATCTTACCTCGATGACACTCTATGAAAATGTCTCCTATAGAGATTAAACTTGTTAGAGTACCTTAGATGGGAAGTACTGACACTATAACTATTCCACCTGCAATACGGCAAAGGGTTTTTCTTATCTGGATCTCCCAAGGAGTAGCGGAGACATGCTAGAAGTATTCATTTTGGTTCTGCAATTTTGTAGGTAAAAAGATCACTCACCTTGGAAACTGGTTTAAGAAGGTGACCACCGAATTCAAGCACTGTGAGTAACATACATTTGCCAAGTATGGATCATGTGGACATTCGAAAGTGCTTGTGCTGATTACCTGCAAAGTACACCGCTTTGTGTATCTGATATTGGTCCCACAGAATGTTTTAGTAGATTTTCCAGATAAAATTGTATGTGGATATAAAGCAGTGGTTCCCAAACTTTTGCAGTTCGCGGCACCCTTAGAGTCTCCATAATTTTTTCAAGGCACCCCTCCAAAATAATTACTGAGCAGTCCTGTTTTGTAAGTAGTCAAATAAACTAAATAAGTATTTAGGTCAGGACAGAAATACTTATTTAGTTGTATGCAAAAATAATACACATAAATCCAAGGGAAAATAATAATTTTATATATTTTTTTCAATTATATTTCTGTCAAAGAATAATTTACAGCTAACTCACTCTGTGCCCCCCTTCATCCACACACCCTGTGCCCCCTCTGCATCCACACACCCTGTGCCACCTCTGCATCCACACACCCTGTGCCACCTCTGCCTCCACACACTCTGCCCCCAATGCATCTTCCAAAATCCGTCGGCGCCCGGGACCCAGCATCCTCTCTCCTCACTGAATGCCGTGTGTGACGTCATCACTCCCGACATTCAGTGACAAGTGGCAGGAGAGAGTATGCTGGGTCCCGGGCGCTGCCGGATTGGTAAGTTGTTTTTCCTCTTTCTGTCCACGACACACCTGTGACAGTGCCGTGGCACCCCTGGGAGCCAGGGCGCACAGTTTGGGAACCTAGGCTATAAAGTGTTTGTTTGAACAAAGTTTGCCTTTAGTGAATGTATTAACAACCGTATATTGGCTTACACTTAAAGGTGGAGATTGTGTGTACTCACTCAGTCCATTCTAATTAGAGGGTTTTTTATTGTTCATTAATGGAATCATTTTATATAATATGTTTATTTTTAATAAAAAAAAAATTATATTAGCAATACCTTCTCATAGTGTTTTTGCCATATGTACTGCTTAAATACTCAGCACAGGGTATTTGATATTTTATTGTTTGCAGTTTTGTTCCCAATTTGTGTAGAGTTAATAGCTCAGATTCCCTAAATTCCCTACAGCTAATTTTCATTAGCTATTTGTATTGAAAATTGTACTGCCACTTCTAAACTATTGCAATGGTAACTTATTAGCGCTCAGATTCCTGCAAGCAAGCCTATGCTGCTAGCAGGTGTTATTTTTTATGTTAACTCCACTACCTAGGCTTTACCCAAGTTGACCCTCAGGCTGGAGAGTAGGGAGAACTGACTTAGTTAATAAAGTAAATAATTTGGGAATTGTTAATGCTTTATAATTCACATAAGTGTAGACTACAGAATTTATTTTAAACATTGTTTGTATAATATATATATATATATATATATATATATATATATATAGGTCAAAGTGGAAATTTAGATGGAAAATGTAAGTGAATTGAATTTGGTTTTATTTTATAATCAAAGCAGTAGGAAAAGTAGCAATTTCGTATATTACTGTATACAGGTCCACTATACCATATACCAACTTATGCCAAAGTGTTCCTCTTCTGGCTAGTCCTGCGCAAACTTATTCTCAAGTAGATAACATGATCATTGCTATGTATTTTTATCTGGGTTAAGGCTTACCTGTATATGTGTGTTTATGTCTGTGTGTATGTGTGTATATATATATATATATATATATAAATATATATAAATTACAAGTTAACCCGTGCATGATACTCATGCATTCTAGTCAAATCAAGCTACTTAAGGTGTTAAAAAGGTTCTTGTAATGCATTTGGGCCTAGCCCAGGCCTCCTCAGGGGAAGAGCATTACTTCCCGACGCAAGCGCCCTTTTTTAACGTGGTTTTGTCCACATGTCACCACCTCATCATTTTTCTCCATCACCTCATCCTTCATCTTCATCGCCACATCCTTCATCAAGCTACTTAAGGTGTTAAAAACTCCACACTGTCACCCCCGGCAACCACCAACCACTCCCAACTGTCACTTCTCCTTCAAGAAATATATAGGTCAGTGTATAACTCTGCCCAGCAGGTGGCGCTGCAGCTTGGTTTTTTGTTTTCCACACACGCCACTAGGCATTTATATAGTAGATATTTTTCCTTCTCATCCATGGCAGCATACACTACTATGGGGTTAATCCCCCCTTGAAAGTCAGTTAGGACAGGAGAGAAGACACACTTGGAGGGTAGGTATGGCCACACCTCCCTCCTCTGTGTGAGTGCTAACTGTGAGGAGCTGGTGGCCTGTTTATGGAATGGTGCCCTACTTTGGGACTTGCATTCACCAGCAGTAATGGGAGTCAAAGACTGGTGGTGCCTCATTTGCAAACACGCACCTCCAGCATCATGTTAGTATTTCTCCACACCTCTAAGATTGGTGCACTGCAAGATTGACATTGTGATGGCATGGCACAATGCACGGCATGGCTAGATTTGAACAGACCCGCTGGAATCGAGTTCTATGTGGGCAGTGAAGGAATGCAGCCTGTGCAGCACTACTATTGAAAGCCTGTGTTTTTTTGCCTACAGCATATATTATGGACAAAAAATAGTCTCAAGGACGCAGGTCAGGGTAAGCCACACACATGCTGTATATTCATCTTTGTGCACAGTCGGTTTAGTCAGTGAATAGGCTATTTTTAGTTATAGAAATGTCGT
The DNA here is from genome assembly GCF_038048845.1 of Mixophyes fleayi. Classification (NCBI taxonomy): domain Eukaryota; kingdom Metazoa; phylum Chordata; class Amphibia; order Anura; family Limnodynastidae; genus Mixophyes; species Mixophyes fleayi. The sequence goes on along the minus strand of NC_134407.1, from coordinate 84,693,076 downwards.
TTTTAGGAAAGAGACTCAGACTGGGATGGAGTAGGCTGAGAAATCTTTCAAGAAACATAAAATACTTAATTGAGATGGGTTTGATAAAGGACTAGCGGATAACATCCAAAATGCCCAAATCTCTGCTCTTGGAGCATTGTTGTTATTATTATTATTATTATTATTATTATTATAATCGTGATATTTGTAATGCGCCACAGTGCTCTGAAGCGCTGTATAGTAGGTGAAACAGTGCATACATAAAACAGGGACATACACGGTAAGCAAAATAATTACAGACATGAAAACAAATGGTATGGAGGGTCCTGCTCATTAGAGAGTTTACATTCTAAGTGGAAGAGGGAACATCTGAAACAAAAGGAGCAAATATGGTTCAGAGTGAAGATTTGGACAGTTGTGAGGGTGCATTAGTGGGAATAGTGTTATCCGGGATAAGGTTACCTCTATTAAAGAGATGAATAGGTAGTGCTGTTGAGGGCTTTGTAGGTAAGGGTGAGTAATTTGAATTTGATTCTGGAGGGCAAAAGGAGCCAGTGTAGGGATTTGCAAAGTGGGACAGCAGATGTGGAGCGGTGAGAGAGGGAGATCAATCTTGCAGCAGCAAGTTTGGCTATATGGGTGTCAGGAATGCCAGATAGCAAGAGGTTGCAATAGTCAGGATGGGATATGATGAGAGAATGGATAAGAGTTTTAGTAGCATGTTGAGTAAGAAAAGGGCGTATTCTGGCAATGTTTTAAAGGTTGAGTCGGCAGGACTGGGAGAGAGTCTGAATGTGAGGAATAAAGCAGAAGGCTTGGGAGAATGAGAAAATTGTGGTGTTATTGACAGTGAGGATGATTGAGGGCAGGTGGTAACATTGACAGGAGGAAAGATATTAAGCTCTGTTTTGCACATGTTGAACTTTCGGTAGCATTGATACATTGTTGATTACACAAAATAGTACAGAGTGAGAGAGGTCAGAGGTCAGTGTAGAGGTGGTATTGGAGGCCAAATGCGCAAATTAGTGCCCCAAGAGAAGAGGTGTATAATGAAAAGTAAAGTGCCAAGAACAGAGCCTTATGGGACCCCAACAGATAGTGGGAGTGGTGGGGAGGATGTGCCAGAGATATAAACACTAAAGGAGCGGTTCGATAGGTAAGAAGTGAACCAGTATTTTCTTAAAGACCAGAGTTGGAATAGAACAAAAAAGGAACTCCAGTCCATAAGTACATTATACATATCAATGTTAAAATAAACTTATATTAATTAATTTACATTATAGCCTTTATTTCAGAAATTACTATTGGCTAAATATTAAAAGTTTGATAGAAAGGAAATGGTGCTTAAAGAAATGAAAGTGAATTAAAACAACAGAACCCTTCTGTACGAGCCCAATCTTATTGAAAAATTGATATCGTTCTTATATGAGAAGCATACTAGAAATAATCAATTATTATTATTAAAAATTGGCATACTAGCTGCTTTTAGTTATGAAAAAGATAGTAATAATGATTTTGTAAATATCCTACTTGATTGGTAATTGATGGAATTAGTACTGCTGTGTAGCTGAGCAGTTACATCAGAGAGGCTTTTTGCAATTTATTGAGGAAATAGCCTATTCATCCAAGAATATTTTGAGTGTGTTCTCATATTTCAAAATAATTTTATTTATTCGGTGTAAATAGGTTGACGCAGGGAACACATCATGTGTCTCCTATTAATACCCTGTATCTGCACAGAGGTTAGTGACTAATGCCCTGTATCCACATAGAGGTTAATGACCTGAATTTCCAATATATCGTTCATACCATAGGGTCACATATACTAGTCATACATACACACATCTATTCGCTATTGTTGGAGCTGGAACTAATAAAACTGTGTGTCTCCTCATATATGTATATTATTAATAGCGCTAAACACTATCTCAGTGTTTATTCTACACTTTCCTAATGGCCTATTATATATTGCAGCCATAAATCGTAGGATGTCATTATTTACAAAACCACACTGTTAGTGCGTATAAATAAAATAGTGTTATGTGGAACACAAGTTGTGCCAATGTATGCGGCTCTATCCCCGGGCCGGCTAATACTTCTGGGTCTGAGATGTCAGATATGAAGTCAATACATCCCAATGTATGTTTCACTGTTCGCTTTTTCAAGGTAAGTGAAACAGGAAAGAACTGTGTCACAAAGGCCAATATATTGAAGGGTGTGTAGGAGAAGAGGGTGATCAACAGTGTCAAAAGCAGCAGAGAGGTCCAGGAGAATGAGTGTGGAGAAATGGACCTTAGACTTTGCAGTAAGTAGCCCATTGATCACTTTTGTGAGAGCAGTTTGAGTGAAATGTTGGGGGCGGAAGCCTGATTGCAGAGAGTTGAGCATGGAATGAGAGGAGAGAAAGTGAAACAGGAGTTTGCACACTAATCGCTCAAGTAGTTTGCAGGCAAAGGAGAGGAGAGATATAGGACGGTGGTTGGAGAGAGAGGCTGGATCGAGAGATGGTTTCCTTAGAATTGGTGAGATGAGCGCATGTTTAAAGGAGGATGGAAATGTGCCAGTGAAGAGAGACAGGTTGAAGAGGTGAGATAGAGGTTGTCATAAATTGGAGGAGAGGTAGTGGAGAAGTTGGGAGGGAATAGGGTCAAGGGGACAGGTTGTAGGGTGAGATGATGAGATGAGTGCAGAGACTTTGTCTTAAGTTACGGGAGAGTATGAATTGAGGGTGGATTGGGGAATGTAGATAAAGATGGGTAGAGTGGACGGAGTGAGTGGAATTTGGCATGAGGAAATATTTTGTCAAATGGTATCGATTTTATCTTTGTAATAGGTGGCAACATGATGGGCTGTGAGTTACACAGAAGGTTGGCCATAAATAAGTACAAAATAAAATGATTATGAATCAGGGTAAAGTGGTGCTAAGAACCAATCCAAAACTCCTGCCAAAAGTAGTCTCACTGTTACGAGCCGCGGCGGTGCCCAGCCGCCGCGACACTCTTACCTGCGTCCCGGCCGTCGCTATGGCGACCGGGACGTCCCTTCAGCCCATGACCCGGCCGTTGCCGGGGCAACGGATGGACGCTTCAGCGCTGCGTCCCGGCAGTGAGAAGCCGGGCGCATGCGCTCAGTAAAGTTAATAGCCTGCGGGCTAATGAAATTAGGTGCAGGGGGGCTGGGAACTATCAGAGCCAGGCTCTGATTGGCTGTGCTCAGTATTTAGGGCAATGAGGTCTGCTACCTCATTGCCGGTTATAGCTTCTGTCTCCCAGTCTGCTGACCTGCTTGTTCCTGCTCCTGTGTATTGAAATTCTGCTGACCTCTCGTGTATGACCCTTGGCTTGGATTTGGACTTCGCTTGTGTATCCCATGACCCTGACCTTTGGCCTGTTTACCGTTTCTCCTGTTTGTCTGTAACCCTTGACCCCGGCTTGTTAACCGGACTTGCTACCTGCTGCCGGCCCTTGACCTCTGCGTGGACCTCACTCCGCTTGCCTGGGTTCTCCCCAGCCGGTACACACTTCACGACCCTCTGTCAGTCTGCAGCCCAGTCTGTCCCCACCATCAGGGGCTCCAGTGAACACCTGATTGGCAGAGTAGACTCCGTGTTGTGTTGTGCCGGCTGGAGGGGTTCCCAACACTCACAGTTCCATCTTAATCAGGACATTGTTCTACTCTTACTCTGTCCAAAACCCAAAAATTTCAAAAGAAAGGAAACTTCATTGTTTGGACTTAGTCCGTGCCCAAGAGTTTGTTTGAAAAGGACATATGAATTTAGAAATCAAAGCAGTTATTTGTTTTAAACAGCAGCAATAAAAAAGGTGAAGCAGCTTCAAAGGCTTCAGTGGTACAGATGGATAAATTCTTGCTTTATAGAGGCATATACTGTAAAAACAGTAAAGGTGACAGAAAGCATAAAACACATTCAGCAACAGCCATACAACTTAATGGGCAGAGAGAGAATCTGATTCAAAGATGAATTATGTAAAGCTGCAGTCTTGTCCTCCTGACACACTTTCAACAAACATTACTGCATTAATGTCCAAACAGATGTCAAGTTTGGAAGAAAGGTGTCAAGCGCTGTAATATAAAATTTTTATATAAAAATATATATCTTTTTGGCATCCCCTCATGGAGGAGGAAATGATAGATTAATACCTCAAACAAAATGAACTGGGGATACACCGCGCTTCCTTTGTAATATATAAGAAAGCTGCCTTCACGGAAATACCTTGTAACAAGGGGGGGGTCCCTTTACCTAAATAACCAAATGCAACAAATTATAAAGAGCGGTATTGCCTGGCGCAAAAAGTAAAAAGGGTAAATGTGAATAATTAAAGCAAATATTTATTTGAAAAGTAAAGTCAGCTTGTTAAATCCTACGTGTTTCACTCATACTGAGCTTCCTCAGGGATATGTACATATCCGGCTAGGTTCTTTTAGAGAGGACATTTATTTTGGATATGCTCTAAATGGACAGGTGGTGTTCTGGACTTCTTGAAACCATCATCCCTCATATATGGATTATACAAGTTTATTGATTCCTGGTTAAATTTTGGTCCGCACCAATTTGGATGTATTTACCTTACAAATAAATATTTTTTTTAATTATTCACATTTACCCTTTATACTTTTTGCACCAGGCAATACTGCTCTTTATAATTTTTTTGTATTAGATTAATACCTGTTAAACTCACTTATTTTACTCCTCCTCCCTAAGCTAAATTCTGTTGTTTTTTTTCTAATATCATATTGAAACATCTTTCAGCTTGGGGATAACCAGAAGACACAGAGAAGAGGGAGGTGTGGTAATATATACCCTCCAAGTGAGTCTTCTTGTCTACCCTAGCTCAAGTACAAGGGGACATTAAGTATATGTTGCCATGGAAGGGACGGGTAAAGGAAACCAGTTTAACAGGTAATAAATAACCTGCCGTAGATTAACAATTTAACAAGGGGAGAAAGTGGACACCCCTGTCATGTACGTCTATATATCTGATAGTGAGAGGGGTTACATGCAAATATTTTTATTTGACTATCGGGTCCTTTGACATAACTGATATTGATACTTACAACAATGAAACCAACTATGCTGGGGGGGGGGGGAGTAATGAAGATTGACACCTCTGGAATTGCAAAGTTGACACCCCAATAGCCTCATTATAATAGAGAGGGGTTCATTAGATCCTTGCATCCCAATCTTGGCTCCCACAGCCCAGGGGTTTAGAGAGGAGGGTGCACACTGTATTTCATGGGCCCACTGCCCATAGAGACACTAGCCCTGTTCTCAATAGCAAAGGTTTGGCACCCCATGCTCTATAGCAGGGGAATAACATGGTCATGGGCTCCCTATTATAGTTTAGAACAGCCTAGATGATCTATCCCTGGGGCTGGTTAAGGATTTGGGAATGGGGCATGCTGCTCACTTTTATACAACTTTATTTTATCTAGACCAGTGGTTGAGGTGGGGGTGTGTCAAAGTGAAATAATTGGATGAAGTGGTTCTAAATTAATAAATACCAATTGTAATGTTTTCCTGTATGATTGTGATTACTAAGCGAGGGTGTACTGTGGCTACTTATACCTATGTTTATACTTAAACATAGGGAAACAAAGTAAATACACTTACATTCACATCTACATTTGTAAATAGTTCATTTATAATAAAGTTTTCAACTCACAATCGTTTGCTATTAATATAAAGAACTTAGAGATTTATTATATAAAGGAAAACCTACATTAAAGATATTTAGAGTTCAGGTCATAATAAATATATTGTGTTTGGTCTTATATTAATCACAGGTTACCAGCAGGAATCCGGTAATTTCGGATTGAATGTTATGACTAGTATAAGTTTAGTACTCAAAATGCACTGTACTGAATACGTTAATATGTTAGTTTAAACTGGAATTTTGTTGGTTCCCTCAGGCAAGGCTGATTCCCATTACAAAGCTCTTGAAAAGAGTTGCTCTCATCTTTTGAGAAGCATTGTTTGAACTGACCTATGACCTGCGTTGTACTGGACTATCATAAACCCTGAACCAATGAAGATTGATCTTAGTGTTCTCTTTGTGTACATTGTGACATCATCACTGTTTTTTTTCAACCTAAACTGCATAAAACCAGGCCACTGGCACAGTAACATTCTCTCTGAATGCACAGACTTCAGAATTGATGAGCTGTTACTGGATCCAGTGAGCGTCGATTATACTTTGCTATATTTTTCTATTAAGTCTCTTTGTGCGTTGGAACCACATTGATCGCATCGGACAATCTTTATTGGTAACGATAGTTACGGACATAACAGGTGTATACAGTGATATGCCATATCACCACTTTTCGTATTGCCTTCATTGTAAACCTGTCACATTCCACTCACTTACATTACCATTACATTTTCCATACTGCCACCTCTAAATTTCTACATCGACCACTGCTGTAGACCATGACATATTCAAGTACATCTTTGTCTATACGAAGATCCCATAGAAAGGGTGGTAGGAGAGTATACCTATAAATGTTTATAGGTTCAAAATAATACATGATGTCAGCTACACCTACGGTAAGTGATTACTCCCTTGGATTCAGAATGGAGAACACTGAAATACAAAAACATTTATAGAATAGGTTATAATCTGAATCCCTAAATCCACTGAATTTTAGCCAGGAATTAATTCATTATTAATTTATTATTTGGTCTTTTGGTAAAATTGGAGAGACAGATGCATGCAAAATAGAAATATAATGGTAGAATCCTAGGAACTTTCTCTTTAATGGTTTTGTGATCTATCATTATTTGCCCAAATGTTGCCTGAATTAGGGGTTCTCTTTGCATGTGTTTCAACTGGTACCTCCTGACTGCTCTCTTAGGATTGGGACTGCAGAGTAGCAGACAGAGCGTTGACTTAGAGCATTGTTTGTTCAACACAGGACAGCTGTGGAACGCATTAGAATATTAGATCTTATCTGTTGGATCTAGAATTACATATTATAAGCATGGTTTTACCTAAAGAATGATGTTTATTGCTCAAATATGGCTCACAGAAGAGCTGTTACACATCACTATGGGGTAGTAGTGATGATACACCCAGGTGGAACACAGGATTGTACACACCAGAATACACCAACATGTTCAGAGATCTGTCAGGTGCACATCGTGCATGCTGCTCTTCTCCCCTCGTTAGTGTCACCGATCTGCTCCTGCTATCAGACCTTGGCATGACCGCGCATCTACATCCTCCATTGTTGTTGCAAATTAGGACTCAATGTGAAGGGCCCCCCTGCGTTGGCTTTGTGCACCATAGCAATGTCGCTAGTTTTATGATCTACACCCCCAATAGGCCTCAGTTGAAGCGAGGCTCTCAGTTTAGCCTTGCACTGAGCTGTCCATCTCACTGCAGTGTAAGGTGGGTGACCCTCTTGCAATCAACCTGCACTTGTCTACCAATATCAGAGACAATGCCACTCTCTTAGCTGTGGCTATTACCTGTCATCTGCTGTCAGAACTCTCCACAGCCTATTTCTAAGTAACAGCTGACTCCTATTGCCAGATGGTTCACCTTGTATTGGACACATCTGTAGTTTTTTTGGCAGCATCTCCAAACGCTCAGATTGCTATGTGAATGCCTTTTATTACTTAGCACTATAGAACTGTTTGTTTCCATTGGGACAAGGACTAATTCTTTCCACCTGCTCCCCAATCAACACCTGTATGCATTCTCAACCATGATGTGACCTTGTTTTTTCCCCCCCGTCTAGTCCAGTGTGTGGAACATTCTTCCTCAGAGTATTACCTGTTAAGCATTATATAGATTCAACCCTATTCTCTCTTTATTTCCAGGAACAATGCCAAAACGTAAAAAAATCTACCTCACAGACCTAGGTCAAATACCTAACTTCAGGCCAGTCTACCCCGAGCAGAAAATTTGCTAGGTCTCATCCTCTGTTAGTGAGTCTGATACAGATTCTGTCTTGGAGAATCCCATGTCTCCAACCAGCAAAGCCAACATCACAATGCTGAAGTGGAAGTTGCTCAATCAATTTATAGGCTCATAGCAGGTGCTTGAAAGGGTGGGGTTATCTTGAAAGGAACAAACACAGAGGAAAATCCCCCAGCACATTCCTAAAACCAACATTACGCCTATTCTCCGAGAAATGTAAAATATGAAACAGATCACTAAAGATGAAGTCGCCAAGGTAATGTCTTGTCTGTCGGAAGCCACTAGCCTCGGTAACAGAGTGGGTGAACTCGAGAACAAGCAGGGAGAAATAACCCAGTTTCTACAATTCTCTGAAAATTAGTTTACTCAATTGAAGAATAACCTCCAGCAGCTAGCAGATAAGCAAGTAGATGTTAAAAATCAGGGAAGACGCAAAAACCTCAGCATCTGCAATATACCTGATTCGATTGACAGACTATTTACTCCGCCTTTGCAGATAGCTGAGAGTCGATAGCATGCTCTGAAGTCTATTTCACAATGCAAACTTGGTCACCTTTAAAGATCTGGCCATCTCAAACCTGCTTAAACATAGAGATGTTCATTGACCCCCGTGTTCTGGTTTTGGTTTTGGTTTTGGATCTGGATTAACTTTGTGTTTTGGTTTCGGTTTTGGCAAAACTGCCCTCGCGTGTTTTGGTTTTGGTTTTGGATCTGTATTTTTATGAAAAATTGCTAAATTATGCTAAAATTATGCTAAAATCACATAATTTTTTTTTTTTTTTTTGTTCCTACATTATTATTAACCTTAATAACACTAATTTCAAGTCATTTGCAGTCAAGCGACCTGGCTGGATGCAAAGCGACAGAGCAGTGACACAAACAAAAAGCAGTTCATAGCACATCTAGGAAACATTACCACAAAACTTATGTAGACACAGGAATGGATATTACAACTGGAGTGGCATTAGATCTGCTTCAGATAAACTGTGACACGGAGCATGTGGGCAACATGGAATCTGTCATGTGGAATAAGCTGCATTGAACAGAGATTTAAAGCAATATATAGATGCATTTGAGGAGACCATGCTTATGTTAAAACGTGACCCAAGGGATGAGACCCTGGATTTAGGAGAGCTTGTACACGAGAGATACACTGCGCTTCAGAAAAATAATGCAAAGGAGGCCCTGAGGCAGAACGATAAATATGTCCAGTTTAAAGAACAGCTAAGAGACCTGAGAAAACAAATGAGTGTGTCACTGGCCCCTGCAGACTAAGTTTTGGAAGATAAAGACGCGGAGTTCGCCGTTTTTCTGGGTACACGGCCGGTACAGTGAAACTGAGAACAGCTCACAAAATCAGTTATGGTTCATTTGATCGCTCCACCCGTTCCTTGGATAACTGAGGTAATTCTACAGCAAATACATGGCGACGAGTGCTGCGTTCCCCCCTGGGATGCGTGCATTTATCAGATCAGATCCAGGGTGCCCCGGCGGGTTGGAGATGTTGAACCCAATGAAAATAAAAGTATGTGGCCGCACGTACGAGAGACAAGCAATTGATTGAAAACTAACTTCAGAAGGGTAATTCCGCCAGGTGTACAAAAATTGGCTGTGATCACTCTGACATGAGTATATCAGACCTTGCTCCAGACAATGCACTACAAACAGCCATTGAAATTCACAGCAAAAAGCAAGGTCATCACTGAGCTTCGAATCAGCCACAATTCCCCAAAAAATATAATATAGTTAGGTACCTTTCATGTAAAGTGCAGATTGAAAACACTTTGTGCAATACTAATGAAACAGCAGCAAAGTGGAAGGTAATACATATATACGTCTATTTAGACATCCATAATTACATTACTTCTGCAAGCAATGTTGTTCTTTGTTCATAAAACTGTTGTCTTTATACCTTTCAAAATAATTTAAAATAATCCTCCACCATTCTTTGGATGTTGATAGTTGATAGTTGATAGTAGGATCAAGTGGAGTTACAGAAGAGGTGTCACTAATTTTGGTCAATTCTTTTACAGTGGACAATACCAGATTTCAAAATGTTGTGTCATTTGCATCATCAATGGATGTCTTTGATTTTTGCAAAACACACCACAGTATATAGCACATGTAGGTAACATTGGCACACAGCGGAAGTGGTGCAAGATGGAATTGTAATTGGGCCCTCCCACCCACCCTTATGCTGGTTCTTAAAAAGGACATACACACTTTAACAAACCAAGCACTCCAGCAACAAGGAGTGGCATTTTTATTAGGGATGTGCACCGGTGACTTTTGAGGTCTCGTGTTTTGTGTTTTGGATCCGGATTTTCATTATTTTTGGGGTTCGGATTTGTCTCGCAAAACACTTGACGAAAGGTCTCGGTTCGGATTTAAGGTTTTGGATTCAGATTTTTTTTGAAAAAAACATAAAAAGTTTAAAAATCAAGTTTTTGGGCTTATTTTCACTCCTACGCTATTATTAACCTCAATAACATTCAATAACAAGCATTTCCACTAATTTACAGTGTATTCTGAACACCTCAAAATATAGTTATTAGTCCAAAACGTTGCAACGAGGTATCTTTCTGGACTGCGTAGAAGAGTGGGTCACCACAATATATATAATAAGAAAACCACCAACTTGTATGATTCGCAGCAATAAATGTACCTGGACTGCGTAGAGGAGTGGGTCACCACAATATATATAATAAGAAAACCATCAACTTGTATGATGCGCACCAATAAATGTACCTGGACTGCGTAGAGGAGTGGGTCACCACAATATATATTAAAAACCCTGAACTTGTATGATTCGCACCAATAAATGTACCTGGACTGCGTAGAGGAGTGGGTCACCACAATATATATTAAAAACCCTGAACTTGTATGATTCGCACCAATAAATGTACCTGGACTGCGTAGAGGAGTGGGTCACCACAATATATATAACAAGAAAACCATCAACTTGTATGATTCGCACCAATAAATGTACCTGGACTGCGTAGAGGAGTGGGTCACCACAATATATATTAAAAACCCTGAACTTGTATGATTCGCACCAATAAATGTACCTGGACTGCGTAGAGGAGTGGGTCACCACAATATATATAACAAGAAAACCATCAACTTGTATGATTCACACCAATAAATGTACCTGGACTGCGTAGAGGAGTGGGTCACCACAATATATATTAAAAACCCTGAACTTGTATGATTTGCACCAATAAATGTACCTGGACTGCGTAGAGGAGTGGGTCACCACAATATATATTAAAAACCCTGAACTTGTATGATTCGCACCAATAAATGTACCTGGACTGCGTAGAGGACTGGGTCACCACAATATATATAACAAGAAAACCATCAACTTGTATGATTCGCACCAATAAATGTACCTGGACTGCGTAGAGGAGTGGGTCACCACAATATATATTAAAAACCCTGAACTTGTATGATTCTCACCAATAAATGTACCTGGACTGCGTAGAGGAGTGGGTCACCACAATATATATTAAAAACCCTGAACTTGTATGATTCGCACCAATAAATGTACCTGGACTGCGTAGAGGAGTGGGTCACCACAATATATATAACAAGAAAACCATCAACTTGTATGATTCACACCAATAAATGTACCTGGACTGCGTAGAGGAGTGGGTCACCACAATATATATTAAAAACCCTGAACTTGTATGATTTGCACCAATAAATGTACCTGGACTGCGTAGAGGAGTGGGTCACCACAATATATATTAAAAACCCTGAACTTGTATGATTCGCACCAATAAATGTACCTGGACTGCGTAGAGGACTGGGTCACCACAATATATATAACAAGAAAACCATCAACTTGTATGATTCGCACCAATAAATGTACCTGGACTGCGTAGAGGAGTGGGTCACCACAATATATATTAAAAACCCTGAACTTGTATGATTCTCACCAATAAATGTACCTGGACTGCGTAGAGGAGTGGGTCACCACAATATTATTAAAAAACCCTACATAGGTCTGAATTCCAGCCAAAAAGTTTATGGACTGCGTAGTGTAGTGTTCCCCACATTATTATTTAAAATTTTTGCAGCAACAGTCAACGTTGTTTAATATCTGATACAAGTATCTGGACTGCGTAGTGGGGTGGCCCCGGTACCCAATTTGATACCGGGGCCACAATACCTCCTCCAAACATGGTACAGACCATTCGTCATTGAGATCCCATCAAGTATGTTAAAGACAGACAGGGTCGAAGTGTTATTGGTTGACTTTGTAAACCAAAAAACTGTCCCTGTTGCACATAGTCGTGCAATGAAGACTGACTTTTTCATTTAAAGGCACCATCTTTCAAGTGTAGTGTTTGTAAGTCTAAGTCATATTATACTTTTGGTAAAATTGGTTTATTTTGTTCCTCTTTATGGTAACTACTAATAGAATTAAAGTATTAAATAGAAGCGGCAGTTCCTCTTTATGGGAATTAGTAATAGAATTAAAGTATTAAATAGAATTAAAGTATTAAATAGAGTGGTATAGAGTTGTAGTGTGGTATAGATAGAGTGGTTCCCACAATATAATAATAAAACCCTCAACTGGTCTGAATTCCACCAAACAAGTATCTGGACTGCGTAGTGGGGTGGACCCGGTACCCAATTTGATACCGGGGCCACAATAAAATAAATACACCCTCAACTGGTCTGAATTCCACCAAACAAGTATCTGGACTGCGTAGTGGGGTGGCCCCGGTACCCAATTTGGTACCGGGGCCACAATAAAATAAATACACCCTCAACTGGTCTGAATTCCACCAAACAAGTATCTGGACTGCGTATTGGGGTGGCCCCGGTACTCAATTTGGTACCGGGGCCACAATACCTCCTCCAAACATGGTACAGACCATTCGTCATTGAGATCCCATCAAGTATGTTAAAGACAGACAGGGTCGAAGTGTTATTGGTTGACTTTGTAAACCAAAAAACTGTCCCTGTTGCACATAGTCGTGCAATGAAGACTGACTTTTTCATTTAAAGGCACCATCTTTCAAGTGTAGTGTTTGTAAGTCTAAGTCATATTATACTTTTGGTAAAATTGGTTTATTTTGTTCCTCTTTATGGTAACTACTAATAGAATTAAAGTATTAAATAGACGCAGCAGTTCCTCTTTATGGGAATTCGTAATAGAATTAAAGTATTAAATAGAATTAAAGTATTAAATAGAGTAGTATAGAGTTGTAGTGTGGTATAGATAGAGTGGTCCCCACAATATAATAATAAAACCCTCAACTGGTCTGAATTCCACCAAACAAGTATCTGGACTGCGTAGTGGGGTGGCCCCGGTACCCAATTTGATACCGGGGCCACAATAAAATAAATACACCCTCAACTGGTCTGAATTCCACCAAACAAGTATCTGGACTGCGTAGTGGGGTGGCCCTGGTACCCAATTTGATACCGGGGCCACAATACCTCCTCCAATTTCCAAGTGTAGTGTTTATAACATCTTAACACTACACTAATTCTAGCACGTCAAAACCTCTTGTTTTAAATAATGACAGGGCATTTAACTTTTGATTTAATTTATTGAATTTGTTGGCATTTTCTTTTACTTTTTGAACATGGCAAACGACTGTTGAATGGTCACATAATGCCAAAAAAAAAGTTGCAAGATGGAATTGTCCTTGGGCCCTCCCACCCACCGTTATGTTGTTGAAATAGGACATGCACACTTTAACAAACCAATCATTTCAGCGACAGGGCCTACCAAACAACTGTGGCTGAAATGATTGGTTTGTTTGGGCCCCCACACCAATAAAACAATTCATCTCTCCCTGTACAAACTAAACAGGCTCTACTGAGGAAAGATGTCGTCCTCATCCTCAACCTCTGATTCCTCTCTCCCTACAGTGTGTACTTCCTCCTCCTCACACATTATCAATTCATCCCCGCTGGACTCCACAACCACAGTCCCTCTGTACTGTCTGGAGGGCAGTGCTGTACTTCATTGAGGAATTGATTATTCATTTTTATAAACATCATTTTTTCTACGTTGTGAGGAAGCAACCTCCTTCGCCGCTCACTGACCAGGTTCCCCGCTGCACTAAAAACTCTTTCCGAGTACACACTGGAGGGGGGACAACTCAGTTAAAAAATAGAGCCAGTTTGTACGGGGGCTTCCAAACTGCCTTTTGGAGTTCTACCACGTCACTACCTCTAGTTAATTTAGATTGCAAGGCTTGTAAATATAAATACTTTGAAGACTGTTGAGCTAGAAAGTGAAATTAAATGGACCACGTTACTTTGGTGGCTATCTATGCCCCCCCCCCCCCGCCCTACACTTGTAGTTGAATATAAATAAAGCAGCCTGCATAGACTGTAGAACTAGAAATTCAAATATACAAAGAAATGGACAAAGGCAGTTTGGTATCTGTCTGCATCAGATCCCCTCTCCACTAGGAGTAAAACAGGAAACTTTTCAGCCGTTATATAATCTAGAATATAAATAGAAATTGAGAAAGGCAATTTGGTATCTGTCTGCATCATAATCATCAACATCCTCCTCAGCGCCAGCTACATCAATATCCTCCTCCCAGTGTACAACATTCACACCTTCATTAGCCAAATCTGTAACTGGACTGTGGGTGATCCTTCCAGCATATGCAGAGGGCGTGCTGCAAATGCTGGATGGAGTCACCTCTTCCCGTACAGTGATGGGAAGGTCAGGGTTCACAACCAACAACACCCTTTGACTCGCCTTGGGGATTTGTGATGTCATCTGTTTAGAAGGCAGAGTTCTTTGCTGTTTTGTTGTTGTTGCTGACAGCATAACTCTCTTAAATTTTTTGTAGGGGGGGGGAGGTGGGCTTAGATCCTTGGGTGAAGCTGGACCACTAGTCATGAACACGGGCCAGGGCCTAAGCCGTTCCTTGCCACTACGTGTCGTAAATGGCATATTGCCAACTTTACGTTTCTCCTCAGATGATTTTAAGTTTCTCTTTTTGCTATTTTTTGAGAACTTGGGCTTTTTGGATTTTACATGCCCTGTACTAGGAGATTGGGCATCGGGCTTGCCAGACGACGTTGATGGCATTTCATCGTCTATGTCATGACTAGTGGCAGCAGCTTCAGCATTAGGAGGAAGTGGGTCTTGATCTTTCCCTACTTTATCCTCCAAATTTTGGTTTTCCATTATATGTAGCACAAGAGAGCGTACCCCTAAGCCACACACACTCGGCAAAGCCTTTAAAAATTATATGCGGCACAGGAGAGTAGCACTGGACTTATACTGCTGAATCAGTGAACTTTGTAATAGCAGTACCACTGGACTTTTACTGCTGAATGTGTGAACTTGGTAATATTGCAGTACCAATGGGCTTATATACTGCTGGATTGGCTTTGCAAATTTGGTTATAATTATTTATTTATTTATTTTTTTATTTTAAATTTTTTTATAACTTTTTTTTTAGTTTTTAAAAACTTGGGAATAATGGGGAAATAACTATGCCCTTAGAAGCACAGAGCACAGGACACAGCACCACTGGACTGAACAGGACCCAGCAGCACTACTGAACTCAGCAGGACAGAGCACAGGACACAGCACCACTGGACTGATACTGCAGAATGTGTGAACTTTGTAATATTGCAGAACCACTGGACTTTTACTGCTGAATGTGTGAACTTTGTAATATTGCAGTACCAATGGACTTATACTGCTGGATTGGTTTTGCAAATTTGGTTATAATTATATATTTTATTTTTTTTTTTTAATTTTTTATTTTTTTTTACTTTTTTTTTATTTTTAAAAAACTTGGGAATAATGGGGAAATAACTATGCCCTTAGAAGCACAGAGCACAGGACACAGCACCACTGGACTGAACAGGACACGGCACAGGACCCAGCAGCACTACGGAACTCAGCAGGACAGAGCACAGGACACAGCACCACTGGACTGATACTGCAGAATGTGTGAACTTTGTAATATTGCAGTACCACTGGACTTTTACTGCTGAATGTGTGAACTTGGTAATATTGCAGTACCAATGGGCTTATACTGCAGGATTGGTTGTGCAAATTTTGTGGTAATTAAAAAAAATTAAATTAGTTTTTGGTATTTTTTTAAATAACTTTTTTTTATTTTTTTAAACACAGGGGAATATTGGGGAAATAACTATGCCCTTAGAAGCACAGAGCACAGGACACAGCACCACTGGACTGAACAGGACACAGCACAGGACCCAGCAGCACCACTGACCTCAGAAGGACAGAGCACAGCACACAGCACCACTGGACTGATACTGCAGAACACAGCACAGCACAGCACAGCACAGAACTAAACAACACAGCACAGAACTAAACAGCACAGCACGAGATCTACCAGGACAGAGGACCACCTAACACACCCTCCCTCTACCCTGATCAATGCCCGAGTGAAGATGGCGGCGACTAGCGGGGAATTTATAGGATCCGAGTATCGCGAGATCCGACAACGGGATTATGAGTCAGAGCCTCAGTTTCAGATTTGAATTTGGCGCCAATACCCGGATCTGTCTCGGATCCGACTCGGATCGGCAACGTTCGGGTGGGCTCGGATTTCAGAAATCCGAGTGCGCTCATCTCTAATTTTTATGGCTGATGTGCTTGGTTGTTTGGGCCCCCACAAAACAAGCTAACATTGGGCTTAAGGCACCTAAGGTAACAGTGCTGTTAGTGAACTCTACTGTGGCAAGATGTTGTTGTCAGCATCCTCACACTCATCAGTGTGTACATCATCCTCACACATTATTAATTCATCACCGCTGGAATCCACCGTTACAGAAGTCTCAGTATTTTATGTAAATTTCAGGAAAGGCCTTTCTCGTGGAACTTGAGGTTCATTTTTATGAACATAATCTTTAATTTTGAGCAAGTAGCCTCCTACACCGATCGCTGACAAGGTTCTCGGCTGTGCTAAAAAATCTTTCTGAGTACACACTGGAGGGTGGGCAGCTTAGGCAGTGCAAAGCAACTTGGTACATGTGTCTCCAAATTCCCTTTTTTTCCTCCCAGTATGTAAAGGGACTGTCTGATGTGTCTATTTTTATGCTGTTGTGAAAATAATCTGCCACCATCCTTTGGATAGTAGGATCACAGAGGTGTCACGTTTTTTGGTCAATTCCTTTAGGCCAGACCAGATGTCAAAATTTGGTGCGGAGTTATCTGCATCATCCCTGGGTCTCTTGGGAATGCTAAGTTTTTTCCTAGCAGCAGTTGAGTGCGAAACTGAAGAAGGAGATACCGTCTTGTCACGTAACACTTGAGATGTCATCTTGCTCACCAGGAGCTGCTTGCATCTGGGTTATTTGAAAACAAAGATAAGACATGGCTCTTAAACCGAGGATCAAGCACAGTCGCCAAAATGTATTGATCCGATTTTAAGATTTTGATAACTCTTGGATCCTGGCGAAGCCAATAAAGTACTTGATCTACAAGTCCGACATACTTAGTAATTGCTTTGTTTAATCTCCTCCTTCAGTTTCTCAAGCTGCTTTTCCAAAAGTTTAATTAAGGGAATCACTTAACTCAAGCTAGAAGTGTCTGAACTCACTTCACAGGTGACTACTTCAAATGGTTTCAGCACCTTGCACAACACAGAAAGTATTCTCCACTGCGCTTGACTAAAATACATCCCCCTTCTTTTCCCAATGTCATGGCTTGTGGAGTAAGCGTGGATGGCGAATCACCAACCCAGTGGGCTGTCACAGTCATATAATCTTTAGTTTGGCCACTTCCGCTTGTCCACATATCTGTGGTTAAGTGTACAGTGGGTAGAATGGCATTTTGCAGCCCAATAATAAAATTTTTACGAACCTTCTGGTAGAGGTGAGAAATAGCTTTTCTACTGAAATGGTGTTGTGATGGAATTTGGTAATGGGGGACAAAACACCTCAAGTAGCTGTCTAAAACCAGCTGCATTAATAGTGTATATTGGACCCAGATCTAATACTAGCATAGTTGCCATGGCGTCTGTGATCTGCTTTGCAACTGGGTGACAGTTTTCATACTTGCTTCCTCTTGCAAACGATTGTTTAAAAGACAATTGTTGTAAACTACTAGTAGTCTTCTTCTTGGTCTGTTTCTGGGGTAAAGATTCACCCCAGGAGCAGCAGCAGTGGGACTAACACTCAAGAATTCTTCGGAGGTATCCAGGATAGTGGAGGATTCATCTAGCCTTAGCAACTTGGATGCAGGACTAACTCTGATCACTACTGAGGATGTTGACAAGGACGGTGTTGTGGGTATAGATTGCAGGCATCGGGATGTAGGTGAGAGAAGAGTCCAAGCTGATAATGGACTGCTTGTTATTTTTTTTAGCATAACTTTCTGATTTTCCCAACACCTTGCCATGAACTTGCGTCAAATGGCGTAACATGGATGAGGTTCCTAGATGGTTAAGGTCCCTCCCTCGACTGACTGTGGCTTTACATACACTACAAATGGCAAGACAACTGATGTCAGGATTTGCGTAAAAATAATTTCACACAATAAAAAGTGGATTTTTTGGTCTTATGTCCAGGGATGACAATGGCATTCTTCTTATCACGTGCCAGAACTGCTTCCACCGGTGCGGGACGACTTACCCAAACAACATCATCCTCATCAACATCCTCATTAGCGCCCTCATCGGCTTCACAAATATCCCCCTCATCCTGTTGCAATTCCAAAGTGGCATCCTCAATTGGTGTATCACCGGCTACACTTGGGCTGTTCAGGCACACATCTGCAGAAATGCTGAAAGGGGCCTTCTTTATGGGTACACTATCAGAATGGTCACAATTACACATAGCACTCGTGGATGGACTCTCCTCCAGGATTGGTGTCATTTCTAAATCTGAACATACATTTTCCTCTAATGTCTTACTGTTTTCTTCCAGCTCGGCTTTTACACGTAAAAGTATTTGGGCACCACTTTTGGAGTCAGAATGACAAGGTCTTGCTTGGTCACGACTGAGCTTACAAGAAGATGCCTCAGTAACAGTTTCAGATCTCACACTCATAGAGAAATGCGAAGGCCTCATTCTTTCTTTGCCACTGCGTGTGTAGAATGGTATGTTGGCAATTTTATTTTTTTCGGAAGATAACTTTGCCTGGATTACAGCTCTTTTTTTCTTGACCAAGGTAAAAGGTGTTTTTCTACATTTTTGTTTACCTGACTTAAACACACTATGTACTTTTACATAGGCTTTACCAGATGACGTACAGGGATTACCATCATCATGACTGGTGCCAGCAGCTGCTTGGTGCTCCTGCTCTTCTGTGTACTGCTGTGAATCCATTTTGATAACACCATACACTTTGACTGCAAATTTAGAAGGAAAGCCTGCAAGGACTAGTAGTTGTATTTCAGCAATGGAGCTCTTCTCTTTGGGTGTATATAACACCATACACTTTTTGGTGCAAATTCAGAAGAAAAGCCTGCAAGGACTAGTATTTGTATTTCAGCAATGACAATTAGCAATGGAGCAATGGAGCTCTTCTCTTTGTGTGTGTATAACACTGTACACTTTTTGGTGCAAATTAAATTTAGAAGAAAAGCCTGCAAGGACTAGTATGTGTATTCCAGCAATGACAATTAGCAATGGAGCAATGGAGTTCTTCTCTTTGGGTGTATAGAACACCATACACTTTTGGAGCAAATTCAGAAGAAAAACCTGCAAGGACTAGTATTTGTATTTTTCTGCAATGAGAATTACAAACGCAGCTCTCCTTTTTGTGTGTTACCTATATAACACAGTAGAATTTTACTGTAGAATTTCATCAACCCTGTAAGCACTATTATTTGTATTTTTCTGTAATGAGATTTAACACTGGAGCAATGGAGCTCTGTTGAATGACACTGATTACTTTGTTGAACACTGCTACCACCCTCCTCTTTCAATGCTATAACTTTGCCTGCCCAACTGCTCTGCACTCAGTACTATCCCTTCTTTGTCCCTCTCAAATGGCATTAAATCGCCATGGAGGGCGGTATTTATAGATTTCAAAAATCCCGAGATCCGGGGCGTTTTGCCTCGTTTTCGATTCCGAAAAAGCGCAAAAGTACTGAGCCGACTCGGCTCTTTACTCGGATCCCCTAAGTTCGGGTGTGTTCAGTTCCTGAGGAACCGAACCTGAGCATCTCTACTACTAATTGGCCTTCCCCACTTCCAAATATCAGATAACAACCCCTTACACTGCTTTGTGATGTCACAGTGTCCCCAGCTGTTCCATGCTTCCTGTAGAGAAAGGAAGGGGAGAATTAATGTAGCTACAGGCCCCTCACCTGTGAGCTGAAACCTGCTCCTTGTCAGGCACTGTCCCGCTGTCTCCCCGGGACGGCCACCTGTGTCTATGCAACGAGACGCTACTCATAGTCTCGGCGGCAGCTAGGAACAGCGCTGCCGCCTACAAAATATTCTATTGGCTCCTAACACCTTATAAGGCACTTCCTGTTACCTCACCAGTGCCAGAGTATCAGGTCTTCCTGCCTCCAGCATTTCTGTGTTACTAGTTCCAGCATTTGTTCCTGACTTTCCCTCGTTTGCCTGTGACCTTTCTGACCCGAACCGTTTGACCACCTCTTTTGGATGTCCCTATTGTACTGCGCTACCTGAACGTTACCTACACGGCTTGCCTCGCCATCCCTCCGGATATCCCTGTGTACTTCTATTTCCTGAATGACCCAGCCTGTCTGACACCCCCTTCTTGTATCTCGCTGTTGACTTGTGGAAGGACCGTGACCTGCGTGTCCATGCAGCGGAGTCCATACCTCCTTGCAGGGGTCTCTGGTGAATACCAGGGGCACGTTAGACTTCGCACCTGCTTCCGAGTTGCGCCAACAATAGCAGGTACGTTATATAGTTGTGACACTCCTTACCCATAACCCACCTGGCTACAGTTTCAGAACAATAAATAACAGCTTCACTGCAATATCAACGATATACAATAAACAAATATATATTTACAATGAACTAAAATGGTCCCTTATCCACATGTAATTAGAAACTACAGTTGTACTCTGGTAAGTTGGGGAACAAAACCAGGGCTATAAAAAGTACATGTTTTAATCCTCATATTATGAGAAACGAAGGACAGGCTGGTTAAGTTGTTATCAAACTCGTTTCGTCACAGTGTCCATTCATACACTATGCATAAACAGTGATGGTTCCGGGGCATAACAAAAAGCAGTACTGCCTGTATAGCCCGGCATAGGAAGCATGTTCACCGTAATGAGACTGATGTATTCTGCACCATGAAATCACCCACGCACTTGAAGGAAAGGTGCATGCAATTGGCACATCTCTGGAACAGGGGCAACTTGTTGCGCACAACACCAAGGCAATAAAGACAGGACACAACATTCTGAAAGCATGCAAACTTCCAGACAAAGAGATGGATGCTGAAGGCATCATGCACTGTGCAGCCTGCCAAGGTTTGTTTCCAAGAAAATACCTGTGGCGACACGTGAAAAAAGTTTCCAGTCTCTATGCACATTTGCTGAGCCTGTTCCACCTGACATCAATGGTGGCTTTTGGAAGCTCCTGAGCAACATGATACCACATTAAATCTTACTTACAGTGAAAAATGACCAATGCATCATACAGATGGGGCAGCATCTCTTCAACCAGATCTGTTCAGATGTTGGCAGGCACGAGTACATCTGTCAGAAACTTAGAGAAATGGGCAAGCTACTGTTACAGGTCCGAAGAGCTACCATCCCGTCGAAGTGGAATATGCCTCAGCTCTTACCTTTCACTGAGATGTGAAAAAGATGCACTTGTATCTCACGGAGAAGTATCAAGTGTACCAAAGCAGTTTATCCAACTGAACCTACCCTTAGCAACGGGACATTGATTGCAAAAATTACCCTGTCACAAGTGATGTTCAATTGAACATTGTTGTCTACCTTCTCTTCAAGAGATACTCTTGATCTCAACAAAGATTTTACCTCAGCTTTTTCTGAGCTTGAGAGGAAGCTCTGCTGGCACTTTACACAGATTGAAATCTGGGGAAAATGAGCTGTGGAGAAGCACATGATCAAATTTTTCCAAACATGCCGGGTGTTCAGAAAGTGTGATTGTGTTGCATGCCTCATGGCTGAACCCATCAGCACTGAAAGTTTGGAAATGGTTAGCTGTGAAATTCTACAAAAGAGCCATATAACAGCTATAAAGAAAAATAAAACTTGTTGAAATTATACGCAGTGGTTGACCATGACTGTAACCTCCACGGCTAGGTGTCGGTGTATGCTGGTGAGATGTCCTCAGATGACCGAAATACATGAAACTTTCCCCACTATGCAGTCCGTTTCAGTACTTTGAGCTGTCAAACTGCAAATCTCAAGTGGTAACTCTGGTAAAGAAAACAGCTCCTACACATACCCATATGATTGTCTTGTTGACAGGGCATTAGGAAAGGTCATGTTCCAGACATACATACATATACACACAAACACACACATACATAGCAGACAAAGTGGAACGATACTTGGTTTTATGCTATAATGCCACTTCTCCTACTGCTTTGATTGTGAAACTATCAAATTCCATTCACTTGCATTTTCCATGCTACCACTACTTAATCTAAAAATTATTTGAGCTCTGGGGGAACCTCTCCGATCAGTGTTTCTGGGGTTCATTAATCCTTTCACAGACAGCTGGGGAGTTTGAGAAAGAGCCTGTTCCCAAATCATGACTGCATCTGAGGCCTCTGAGTCTTGGTTTGTGTGCGATCATAGCCTAGTCCCTCTTCTGGGGTGGGGTCTTTATGGGTGCGAATCTTCATTAGGAGCTGTTGAGAGGTTTTCTGATGAGACTGGTTTTGGTGCAGTTAAGCCAAGATTTTGCAGTAATTCCACAGCCTGTGATTGGAAGCACACTGTGTGAATGCTAGTCTGGTTCCAAACTAAATTTGGATTAAGTATCCCCAACTGTAGCAATCCTTATTTCTCTCAAAGATGTAGTAACAGAGCTAATATTCAAATATTTGCATAGAGACCCCTTTAAAATGTAGGTCAGAGACCTTTTAGGCAGCTTCAATGACTGCCTCTTTAGTCTTGAAGTAATGAAATGTAGTATCCCATCTCTGGGCCCCACTGCATCGGATTTCAATCACCTATGTGCACCAGAATCATCTTTGGGACCAGATATGCAAATAAATTCACAAGCTATTGCTCCAATTGGGGCTGATCTATATTATCAGGTATATTACTTAGTCTCAGATTGTTGCACCTTGCACAGTTAACGTTATCCTCCTGTCTTTCCTGGATGGAGACAAGATCTCGTTAAATTTGCATAATATCAGTGTACGATTTATGTTTGTATGTGACCATTTAATCAAAATCGTTGGCTCTCTCACCAATTGCAGTGATATCCGCTCATAGGGAGGACATTGCTTTTTAGATTACAACTCCACAAAAGACTTGGGGGTAAATGTATTAACCTCCGGATTGTTGAACTCCCGCGAGTCCGCCGTCATCAGCGCTTAAATTTAAAGCGGCACTGCCTTGTAAAGGGAAACTTCCCTTTACAAGGCAGCACCGCTTTAAATTTAAGCGCTGAAGACGGCAAACTCGCGGGAGTTCAACAATCCAGAGGTTAATACATTTGCCCCTTGGTATCCTTCATTTCTTTTAGTAGTTATTTGAGTCAATTCCACCTCTCTGACTTGTGACTAATACATTTGTACGAGATTTTTTTTTAATAAAATAGCTGGAAAGCATAGCAGAGATGATTTTTTGCCCTAAGACCTACTGGTAGTGAGTTCCCAGACCCTTTAAGGAGGAGTCTGGGAAATAGGAGCCAAAACTCTGGTATGTTTGCAGCTCTAGCAAAGTCCAGTGGTAGGAGTACTTGCTCTTAGCAGCATGATGCATCGATCTCACACATGCTCCCCCGTTACTCTATTTTTAATTTATTTTTATACACAGTGCACTGTTCCTTATCAGTCCTTAGTCATGAAGCATGATTTGTGGGTGGTGATTGTTTTACAGATTCAGGGGTTTGTTGATTGTGGATGAGGACACAGCCGGGGTCCGTAGATGGTGGATGGGAGAGCAGAGTAGGCATAGGCTGTTGCAATTATGAATTGTAAAGGGGTGCAATAAAGGGTAGCATGATTGGTGTAATGCACAGTTAATTACTAGGAACAGTGGTGTGTCAAATATTGATAAGGTATGGGTGAGGGGAAAAGGATATAGGTATATATGACTAATCGGAAGATCAAAGATGAGAGAAATGTAGAGTGTTGGTGTTAGAATAATATAGGGAAATGGCAGGGGTAGCAGGGAGCAGGATTTAGGTTGCAGAGCATAAGGTCAGATAAATAATATCTTCCTGGGAAACAAAATGGTAGAGAGGTTTGTGCAGTTTGGGAATGTTTGGGCTGTGGGTGATATGTAGTTAGAGATTAAGTAATGATATGAACACATGCAGAGAAATAGAGGGAAAGTACGAGGGTTAAGAAATAGAAAGTAGGATTGGAAACCAGGAATTGGGTAGGGTGGAGATGGGATGAAAAATTATGGTATCATTAAAAAAATAGATCTAGTTAAAACTGTGTCATATAGATTGATAGTACATAAAAATGAGTAAAACTAAGTTGTAATAAACTGTGTTAGGTGTATGAGTAGTTATCAAATGCCTGTCACCTCTGGTGTGTGACTTCATCAGTGTTTTTTTTTCTTCAAGAATTAGTGGCCATGCAGGATGCTGACTATTTATGCCCTCAGACTGTTTTTGCAACTAAAACATGGGTTTCCTTTTGGCTTTCCAAGTTAGTGGTGGTATAATGATTGGTCTAATATTGGACGTTAAGGCCTGTGATCTTGGTTCCCAGTGTCGTTGGTGGTATAGCGGCTTATGGTTGACCATCAGAGCTTGTGACGTTGGTGGTGGAGGATGCGCACACACCTCCTAGTTTATAATAGACAGAGAAGGGTGATTGGCATTAGGAAGGTGATGGATAAAAATGAGAGTAAAAATGAGAATAATAAATACAAGTAAAAGTAAACATAGAAACGAGTAAAAAAATAAATAAAACATAAAACAATGTTGCAAAATAAAAATAGAAAGAATAAGTCAAAACAAAGATAATAGTAATTTAAATAGACGCTAAAACATCAAAAAACATCAATTAGTGATGCAATGGGTAACTACAGGCATATGAACATTCGGGTAATAAAACGATAAGCGTTCATCAGATAGATTGAAAAGTCCACGCATTGACCCAATTTTACAAAAAGCAGAAGGGAGAAGCAATGAAAGAAGGAAGTTAGATAGTAAAGACCGGACAGGGGTCAGTGTGGTGGGCCGCCAGAAGGAAAAAGGAAAGAAACAGCAGGGCAGAAGACCGAAAAGAAGAGAGAGAGAAGGGAAGGGTGATTTAAAGGGTAGAGGGGAGGATCCAGGTGGAATGATGTTGAAGAGTTATGTTATTAAAGGAATTTGAATTTGGAAGTATGAAGCCCGCGGTGCCCACACTTTATTACATGATCTAGATATCATGTATTCCATTTTATACGTATACCATATTCTGTTAATAATAGTCTGCAGTGCTGGCGTGAGGGGCTGCTCCCAATCAGTGGCGATTTGACATAGGGCAGCACTATGTGACGAAACCTCTTCATTTGATGTTTGGTAGCAGATGGAATCCCAAGAGGGAGGAGGAAAAACCTTGGGGAGAAGGGGATGTCAATTTGCAGTAGTTGTTCTGCAGTTCCATCCAGAACGGGAGCAAGCTTGGGGCAATGCCACCATATATTGAGGAAGGAACCCTTCATCATACACCCTCTCCAGCAAGTGCTGGACGAAATCGGGAAGATTTTTTGCAGTTTGGTTGGGACCAAATACCATCAATATAGGAGTTTTGGTTTGGTTTTGGATCTGGATTAGCTTTGTGTTTTGGTTTTCGTTTTGATTTTGGCAAAATCACCCTTGTGTGTTTTGGTTTTGGTTTTGGATCTGTATTTTCTTGGAAAAATTGCTAAAATATGCTAAAATCGCATAATTTTGCTCTTTTTTTGATAATACATTATTATTAACCTCACTGACACTAATTTCAAGTCATTTTCAGTCAATTTTGACCACCTCACTGGTCACAATATTATTTTCATACACTTTCAAACAAATATTGCATCAGTTCTTGCCAGAGATAAGAAAAAGGCCATTGTCATGCCTGGGCATAAGATCAAAAATCCACCTCTTATGTGTGCAATTATTTTTACACAAATCCTGACAACAGTTGTCTAGCCATTTGTAGTGTTTGTAAAGTCACATTCAATAGAGGTAGGGATCTTAACCATCTAGGATCATCATCCATGTTATGGCATTTAAGGCAAGTTCATGGAAAGCTGTTGGGAAAATCAGAAACTTATGTTAAAAAAATACAACAAGCAGTCCAGCATCATCTACCTCCCTTCTCTCATCTAGAACCCAGCACCTGCAATCTACACCCCCAACACTTTCATCATTACTATCCTCACAAGTGATGGGAGTTAGTCCTGCATCGATGTTGCTAAGGCTAGATGACTCCTCCACTAACCATGATTCCTATGAAGAATTATTGAGAGTTAGTGCCGCTGCTGCTGCTGCTGGTGGATCTTCAACACAGAAGAAGACTACTAGTGGTTTACAACAATTGACTGTTAAACAATCCTTTGCTAGAGGAAGAAAGTAAGAAAACTGTCACCCAGTCGCAAAGCGGATCACAGACGCCATGGGGACTATGCTAGTATTAGATCTGCGTACAATATCCACTATTAATGCAGTTGGTGTTAGACAATTACTTGAGGTCTTGCGTCGCTGTTACCAAATTTTGTCATGACACCATTTTACTAGAAAAGCTATTCCTCAGGTCTACCAGAAGGTTCGTAAAAATGTAATTATTGGGCTACAAAATGCCATTCTACCCACTGTACACTTAACCACAGATATGTGGACAAGCGGAACTGGGCAAACTAAAGATTATATGACTGTGACAGCCCACTGGGTCGGTGATTCGCCTTAACCAGCAGGAACAGCAGCAGCATATACCCAAGTATGTCACATTTTTCTGAGGCAGGCTACTCTGTGTATTATCTGCTTCACTAAGAGGCATATTATTGTTATTATATATATATATATATATTATTATTAGCGTCAATAGTGTTATCAGGGATAAGGTCACCTCTAAAAAAGAGATGTGTTTGCTAAGAGCATCTAAAGATTTGAAGGCTGTGGGAACGAGCGTGGTAAGGAATTCCATAAGTGGGGAGCAGCACGGGCGAAGTCTTGAAGGCGGGAATGAGAGGTGGTTATCAGACACAAGACAAAGCGCAGGTGAGAGGTAATACCGCTGACAACCTGTTTGAAAAACTAAGGGATGTCATTGCAACATGGCTTATCCTGCTTCAACTCTCCTGATTTCTGAAAACACCACCAATATTGTTAGAGCATCACATTCCTGTTTTGCGCACACAATCAATTTGGTGGTACAGAACTTTTTAAAAAAATTACAATGACATGCAGGAGATGCTGTCTGTGTCCCGAAAACTTTAGGGTCATTTTCAGGATTGTGCAACAGCATGTAGGAGAATGCAGCAACTGCAAGAACACTAGAATTTGAGGGGGAATGTACTTTAGTCCAGAAAGAGGTCAATTGTGAAGAGAGTGCAGACACGGTTAGCTTGAGTCAAGTGGTTGCCTTAATTATACTTTTTGAGAAACAGCTAGAGAAATTGAAGGAGGAAATTAAACTAAACAAATCCGCTAACTATATTGTAATTGTAAATTAAGTACTTAATTCGCTTCACCAGGATCAAAGAGCTATCAACATCTTGTAATGATGTCTCCTCCTTCAGTTTCTCTGGCAACTGGCTCTTGGAAAAAAATTAGCTTTCCCAAGACACCCAGTGGTGATGCAGATGAGTCAGCACAACATTTTCACATTTGCTCTGCTCTAAAAGAATTGGCCAAAAATCGTGACAGCTCTGCCATCAAATGAGCTACAAATTCCACGAGGAAGGCAATTACATCAAAGTACACAGACTTCTGTGATGGTGGATTCCAGCGGGGATGAATTAGTATTGTTTGAGGAAGATGCACACAATGATGAGGGTGAATATGATGACAATGTACATTGCAGGTGTTGAAATATAGCTAAGAGAAGGGAGCTACCTGATGCTGGTATGCCTGGTAATATTTTGGGTAGAATGGTATCTTGGCAATTTTATGTTTTTCTACAGAAAACTTTCACTTTTTTTAGAGGTTTTTTTTTTCTTTAAAATGGTACAAGCTTTTTATTTACATTTTGGTTTTCTTCTGACTTAAAACCACTATGCACTTGAACATAGGCTTCAGCCCATGAGGAAGAGGGATTAGTATAATCATGACTGAGACTGGAGAGTGACAACAACAATGTCACCCCTCCTGCTTCTGTATGAGCTATGGCACAGTACAATATCACTGGAGACTTTTAAGAACACTGACAGCCCTATTATTACAATTTCTGTTTCAGCACTGAACCCTGCCACCTCTCTCTGTTTCTGAGTGAGTTATGATACAGTAAAATGTAACTGCAGATTTAGAGCAAGCCAGCCAGCCCTAAAATGTCTATGGCAGCACTGACTCTTGGCAATGGAGCTCTCCTCTTTGTCTGTTACCTATATAACACAGTAGAATTTGCCTGCAAATTCAGAAGACAAGCATGCTAGCTCTCCTATTAGTATTTCAGCAATGACTCTTAGCATTGGAGCAATGGAGCTGTTCTCTTTGGGTGTATATAACACTGTACACTTTTTGGTGCAAATTCCGAAGAAAAGCCTGCAAGGACTAGTATTTGTATTTCAGCAACGACAATTAGCAATGGAGCAACGCAGCTCTCCTTTTTGTGTTACCTATATAACACAGTAGAATTGGACTGCAGAATTATATTAACCCTGTAAGCACTATTATTTGAATTTTTCTGCAATGAGATTTAACACTGGAGCTTTCCTGAATGTCACTGATTACTTTCTTTAACACTGCTACCACCCTCCTCTTTCAATTCTAAAACTTTGCTCTACACTCTATGCTACCCCTTCTGTGTCCTTCTCTCAAATGGCGCTAGCTAGATCGCCATGGAGGGCGGTATTTATAGATACCAAAATTCACGAGATCCGAGATCCGACGATGTCACGATGATGTTTTGCCTCGTTTTCGATCGCGAAAAAGCACAAAAATACTGAGCAGACTCGGCTCGATACTCGGATCCCCTAAGTTAGGGTGTATTCGGTTCCCGAGGAACCGAGCCTGAGCATCTCTAGTAGGCACACATTTATGTTAGTCAGGTGTGTGGAAACCATACCCTGTGATGGTCGACTTAGGTTCGGTGCAAGTACAGCTTGTCTGAGCTGGCTTGCGGTGAATTACGATTAGCCCAGAGGGGTGCGTGTTCCGGATAGCCTGGGGACGGTTGTCACATTAATGGTAACAAACTGTGCGTTTTGTGGATGGACCAGGTTGAATACAGTGTTCTCCCGCCACCATGGCAGCTCCGGTTTATTTAAATAAATGAGAATTATTTTGCCAACAAGTCGGTGAGGTGTCTTTTATTATATTACCTAAGGGTTAAGACTAAGGTCTGTTGGTTATGTTATCAACTATAAGCATTTTATACAAAATGCAGTGAGAGTACAGAATGTACAGAAATATTAATATTTTTTGGCTTAAATAGATCATTGGTATTGTTTAATTAAGTATCACTTTTTGTGTATATATCAAGCTTTTTCTGACATTGCTTGGTGTGCACATAGGAATGTGACCTCTGCCAAACTGCAGCATGGAGGCGCAAAATTGGTCTCATCAATTCGTCAGAATTCAGAAAATGACCCCACCGACTTTAGCACCAGCCTGAATTTACATTGCAGTTGCTGCCTAATATATATATAATAAATAAAAACATTTGTCACAAATCAAGACTGTTTTCTTTTTTATTTTTCTTATTTCGTTTGCTTTTATTCAGAACAATATAACCACTGTTTGTTGGTTTGTTGCACAGACTAATAGACGTAATTATATAGCTTTTTTTTTTTTTGGGCCTATTTTATTAAAGTGCAGATTTGCATATGCTAACCTCAGTTAGTAAAATATGCCAGTTAATATTTCTGTGTCAGCGTATATATATCATTTTGTTTGAATTTATTTTTTTAGATCATGTTGCATCACAGCCCTTTGTGTAATTTGGTGGCCTTCTGCAGCAGCTTAGAGATACGCTTTCCTATGACATTCCAGGAAGCAATAGGCAGCGACAGGAAAATAACCAAGTCCCTTCACTAATCCCCTATCCTATTTTATCTGATGGACTGAGCTGCAGCTAAAGCATCACTCTGCAAGTGGAAGAGGAAAACACTTAACAAGATGTAACCAGGCGCTGCCTGTGCATATCTCCCTGTCCCCAAAGGTGCAACTCATGGTTAGTTCACCATGTGTGTCTCTTTGGTCATCTTCGGCTGCCTTGTGTTTGGAAGCCTTCCTTTATTTTGCTTCTCCTGCCCATCTCAGTGCAGCTGCACCTTCCACTCACTCGGCGATGGGTCTAAATCCAGGTACGGCCACAATTTTGTCTTAGGCTCCTACATGTATCACATGCCGCCTCACCTTCTGTGTGCCCCATTCTAGAATTGCATTTTATACTCTATAGATTTTTCTTCGTTCAATTTGTGCTACAGCTTCCTGTTTGCAAAGGATTAACTTCTGTAATCTGATTTCACGAAAGCATTTAAATGCCTTCTGCGCTGCAGATACTGCATAATTATAACTAGTGTCAGTAAGAAATGAGGGCACCCTTCGCCAAAAAAGTGACAAAAAATACGTAGCTTTTCCTATGAACATTATTTTCTTTCATTTTGCAAAAACAATTCTACATGAAATTTTATTTTGTCTTGCACAGTAAAGTAAGCCTTAATTTTTTAAACTGCAGGTGCACAAAGCTAAAATCATAGTTGTATTGCTTGTTTGTATATAAACTAACAAGAAATAAATTTATCTTCCTGTGAATTTGTTCAAAGCAACTTCTAAATACCATGCATTTTACTATTCAATTAAGAATTGTCCTTAAGAAAATATGTGACAGTGGAAAATAAAGATGAACATTTTAAATTTGATACCAAGAATTGTATTCATAGCAGGATCTATACTTAGTGACATGAATATAATTTGACTTTCAATTTAAATATACTTATCTGAGAAAACCATTGAATGTAAAAATTTTATTGACTTTAGTCCAGTGAAATACTAAGTATTTGAATGTTTTACATATTATTTCCTTAATATGGTTTTATTTTGTTTGTTTTTATTTCAGTCTCTTACATGTTTTTTTTTCCATTACTTCTATTACATTTATTTTATTTTAATTATCATCATCCTCATCACATTTATTTGTATAGCGCCAGCAAATTCTGTAGTGCTTTACAAACACAGTAATTAAACAATACTGGGTAATACAGACAGACAGTGAGGTAAGAATGCCCTGCTCACAAGCTTACACATTATTCTATCATCAGGTCTGTAAATATGTATAATTTGCTCTTATTTGTGATCTCTTGTATTTCTAAAGTGGTAGTTCCGATATATATATATATATATATATATATATATATATATATATATGTATGTGTATATATATATATATATATATATATATATGTATATATATATATATATGTATGTGTGTATATATATATGTATATATATATATGTATGTATGTATATATGTATGTATATATGTATGTATATATGTATGTATATGTATATATGTGTGTATATGTGTATATATATATATATATATATATATATATATATATATATATATATATATATATATTATATAGCAGTCCAGTTATTCACATTTCAATTTTAAACTCCTATCATGCATTGGCACTTAATTTTTCAAATAAACTCACAAAATATATTAAGTGATTTTTAAGTCACACTTCAGCAAATAAAACTAAACATTTTTTACACATATAAGCAAATTTGATGAAACATAAGTTGCTGTTTTTTTATATTCCATATACACAATATCAATATGTTAAAAATCTGTATTTATTGTTTCTAGTTCCAGGCCATTACTGAAGTACAGGGGTCTCTCTCTCTCTCATATATATTTTTTTAAAAGCTCCCATTATTCTGTTGGATGACACACTTTTTGAATAGAAATGACAGAAATGTGGGCCTCTACATGGAAACAACAGGACAGTACTGTTTTATTTAATAAAAGCAAGCCATAGATAAATACTGAAATAAAGCTTTACAGTATGTAATTCATAATAAAGCAATATGTTCCTCCAGTACTGCTTTTTTAATACTTCTTTAGAGTGAAACTTCAAATCTCTGAAAAAAAGGTTTCAAGGAATGGTGTCTATAAAATCCACTTAAAATGCACAGGTTAGCATGTACATCTTTCAGTAATAGCAGTATGGCTATTAGTATAATATTATTCACTTCTAGTTTCAAATAAAACAGTTTCAAGAGACTATATATGTAGGCACTTTGATGTTGTGAAAATAGGTCGCATGAGATAGTAGTACAGATTAATTCATCATAGAGCAATCTGACATAGGGAAGCTATGCCATCTCCCCCAGAGCCTACAATTCAGGTGTAATATACCTTTACAAAGAAATATTGATCAGAGGGCATTCGTAAACATTACTGAACATTATAAATTACATGCACGGTACATGATAAAATGTGCTTGAACAGGAAATACAAGTGGAGTCGTTAAGAAACACAAAACCAATATATAGACAACAAAGAACGTGTATATTTTGTACTTCTAACCTATTACAACCACTTGGCAGAACACTTAGAATAGAGAACTCATGTGTTCTTATGAGAACCACAGTTAAACTATTGTATAAGTCTGTCTCATATATGTTACATATATTTACAGATACTTTATTATTATTCTTATTATTCTTACTATTACCATTTATTTATATAGCGCCACTAATTCCGCAGCGCTGTACAGAGAACTCATTCACATACTATTCTAATTTTATAAGAACATTTTTGTTTAATTAATTATGCCTTATCAATTAATAGCATACGCTACTTGTACATTGATGTCTGAGAAAGCAAGAGCAAGACATATGCATGTTTAATCAGGTATGCCAGTGTTAATTGAACATGTGACTGATGGATTTATGTGAGAATCAAATCAGTGGCACATGTAGCAGCAAGTAATTCAATCAACATATACTTTGTTGCAATTAAAAACACAGCCATGAGTTCATTTAATTACTACAGGAAGAGCAGGAGTGAAGGTCAGAACAGCCTAGACTGCCATTAATTCTGATTGCTGTTAACACATCCACACTGTGGTCTACAGCTGTTTTGGCCCTTAGCCCATCAGGGTTAGTACTAGTTAGGAATTGTCTGGCAGCATACAGATGGTAAATTCTGACAAATAGTTTAAACAGATTACTACAAAAAATGTTAAATAGAACAGGCAGCCTATAAACAAAATGTTGCATATATTGTATGTAACAACCATATAGTTTTATAAATGATCTCAGGCAGCACCATGGAGGCAGATGCAAAGTGTCTTTTTATGTCTGTCCTGATTTCCACACTGCCCGATACTGTGTAGCATTGCGGTGCCTTACAAATCTACGATAATAATAGTATACTTTCCAGTCTCTGTAGCACATTTTCCCCCTGCTATAGTGAAAAGAAACAGGGACATATCAGTCAGCGCACACCTAATACCTCCATGGGAGGGAGCCACATGCAAAACAAATTAAAGATAAATGTATTTTCTTCTTTCTTGGTCTGTTGTAGTCAAAATGAAAAGTTCCGAGACTCCCCATCTTTGGCTGTTAATCGCAAGCGTCCAACATGAAAATGCATTAATGCTTGTGACCTGGCTTTTGTTGTACGGATTGGCTTATCTTAGTGAATCATGTTCCCTGTCCATGCCCGGATCATCCTAACACTGAACAAATTTTCTAATGCTTTATAATCCACATATGGAGATTGTAAAAACACAATACAATTAGATTATGTCTATGTCCTGTGGCCACATTGTGTTGGGTTGGGGTGTGTATTTACCCAATGTTCAAGTAGAGTGCATGCCTTTGTGCGAAGATGCCAGGTGAATCAGAACCGGTGGTAGTCTTCATATCGAAACAGAGAAACCCGACACCGCATACCCAGACATTATGGCGACTTTATTAATCTTGCTTTTAAGGTGTTAATTTAAGGAGGCGCCAACTGTACAATGTGCTATACAAAGGCTTGTAGATTGTAGAGCTGGCGCCCCCTTCAATTAACGCCCGGCATGTTCATTCATCGGAATCCTTTTGAAGTGTGTATTACAAGCAGTCGTTCTCAAGAGTCTGTCGGGGAACACACCATCCGTGTGACCGTGTTAGGATATGAGGTGTCAGGTTTCTCTGCATCGGATTAAGGTACCCAACCCATGAGAACTGTCACAGGTACATAATACTGAGTGGCCATATAGCCCTTCTAGACCCCTCCTTAGTTGCTGGGAAAATTGGTTACCTTGGTACCTCCGCTGAGGTAAGGGACCAAAAACTATACAAATAAAACAGTAGCCTTAACCAGCCTCATCAGACAAACAAGGCACTACTCATAAGAGAGTGACCAGTGAACCTGAACAGCAAGTACTTATGCCCAAATGTATTGAGGGTTTCCACCTCTTTGCTTTTTTGGCAGACTCATTCCAGCAAGCGCTGCCTGTATGACACAGCTATGACTCTTCATGCTCTCTCTAGCCCATTGTTAGCACTATTCTGTTGGAAACCAAATACCCAAACAGTGCCACAATCTTTCTTGCATAACCTGTGCCACATGCCTACCCAGCTTCTTCTGTTATCATCTCCACTATGTCTGGGAGTGAGACCTTTGTGACATAGGAGGGCAAACACTGGGACAATTTAGCAGTTAAGGTTTGGAAAGGGACTGGAACTGAATAATTGTTTGTTTCAGTAACTGCTGAGGAAAGGGATTTTTTGGTGCAGTGAATAAAAACATACATTCTATCCATCATCCTTTTTTTACTGTACCCCTTATGTTTTTCCAAATGCTTTCAAATTGTTCCTCTTTTGAATCTGATGTTCAGATTTATACTGAAATTCTATACTGATAAAGTAGCCATTCATTTCCAAACATATAGTGGTGTCCATTCATTATGTCCTTTAGTTCTTTCACGTGACAGTAGTAGTAGTATGTGCTGTACCTTAACATTTGCTTAATGATCTCAGGGCCAGAACCACCACTACGCAAACCTTAGGTGGTTGCCTAGGGTGCTAGGGTTTAGAAGACACTTTAAACACTAGATAAGTGACATGTTTATGTAAATATTCAGTTTTACTAATAGTCACTATTATTTTAATTTCCTTAGAACCAGATTTGATCCCACTACCTAGATACAATAATATTCCCTTCACCAGTTATAGATCGCATTTTTATTGAGATTTTTATACAGGGTCAAATGTAGACTTAAATAATTTTTCTGTATTTCCATGCTGTGCTTGAACACGAAAATACGTAGGTGTAAGTCCGTATGTAGATTGAGCCACACCTTTCACTTACTACCCTACACTTAGAGAAGAGGAATGGGGGAAGGAAGGGGCAGGTATGCGTAGGTCAAGTACAGTAAGGCTGTGTCATGTAATTTACATAACATGTAGAGGTTGAAGTAGCTACAGATAGGCCTATCAAGAAGTGTATCTGTTGAGGCTGCCTAACCCCAAGACATTGCTTGTATATAAAAACAAAAGAAAGATAATAATAAAAAGGCATATCTACCCCATAAAAGTGCTACCAGCACTAGCGCTCATTACTGTATTTTGTTTTATACATGTGCACTAATTGTCCCACTGGGCGCTGGATGCCAGGGCATGCTGGTCAAAGGCAGATTGGGAACTTAAAGTGGTTCTGGAAAATATTCTGAAAGTTGCCTCATGTAGGCGGCCCAAATAAATGGTGGGTGGGACCAGTACAAAAATGGGCAGAGTTAGCACACCAGTAGCTCTAGCCACATCGGGTTTTGGCGAGGGAAATGCATAATGCAATGGTAGGAAGAGTCCGCCTTCTCAGTTGGTGGAGCGAACACACAAGTAGACAAAGTATTGCGCTGGTAGGTAGTGCAAACACAAGTAGGCAGAGTCAGCACATCAGTGGGTGGGGTACCCACATTGGTTATGTGAATGGAGCAGCTTAATCCAGCAGCAGGTAGTTCCCAGGGATAGCATTAATTTAATAGTAGATGGGTCTCCCATGGGTTCAAACATCTCCTTAACAGTATAAATTAAAAACACATTGGGGAGATTCAATGTCTCCGGAAAATCCAAGCAGACACCTCGTGCCGATGTTATGGCTTGAATCTTGGTTCATTTTTTCTCTCATCCCACAGAGGTGCTAGGAAAAATGAGCAGAGATTCCTACTGTAATTGGCAGTAATGTGCACAGTCGGACATCGTGGTGATGTCCGCGCGCCACATCACTGGCAATTAAATTTCCCCGCTGCCTACTTGTATGCAAAATTTTAGGGTGTCCCAACCATGGTGGTGTGTGCCCTTACCCCCAAGAAGAGGTTCCACCCTCCCAATGTCCTCTATTCTTCCCAATGCCCTCTGTAACTCTTCTTGGGGGTTAGAGGTGGTATTTCAAAGATATAAAAAGCACATACTTTTAAATAAAACATACTGCATGAAAAATGTAAAAAAATAAAATAAAATTCCGAATTACATGAAAATACTCTCATGGAGACGACATACAAAATGTAATGCAAAGTTTATACTGTTTTGCATGATAATTTGGGCAGTAATAGTGATACATATACAATACAAAGAGCATCCTAGTGACCATCATACAATAAAAAGAGCATCCAAATGACCATCATACAATACAAGCCAATTTCATTCATATTCTTTAACCCCTCAGTCTCATCAAAAGACTGTAATGTGTGCCCCATGTTTCTGTCCCTGTATATGTGTGCCCAGTGTGTCTTTCCCTGTATGTGTATGCCTAGTGTGTCTGCAACAGTATATGTGTGCCCAGTGTATTTACCAGTATATGTATGCCCAGTGTCGTACCAGTGTATGCATTTGCAGAGTATGTACCATTATACGCATGTCCAGTGTTTCCACCATGTATGCATACCCACTGTCTGTACATGTGTATGTGTACCCAGTGTGTGTACCAGGGTATGTGTGCCCAGTGTCTGTCCCTGTGTAAGTGTGCCTCCTGTGTGTACCTGTAGTTTATGAAAAATTACCTACCATATGATGTCAGTGACAGCACAGTGCGGAAGAAGTGAGTCCCGCTGCCGTGTGTGAATAGGAGGGGCCATCAGAGAGGAGGTAGAGGCCATGCACTATAGCAATTAAACTGCACTGACAAAACTTTGAAAATAAGGCAAGGGGGAAGGATTAAGGCAATGCCCAGCTTTATCAATCAATATTTAAGGAGGCTGTGGACTGGCCCTACTAGTCATCTCCACTGCCGGAGTCAAATGTAAATAAATACTTTTTATTTTCTTTTATCCCCGTTCACTCCAAGAAAGACATTAGATGGCCTCCTCAGGCTGCCAGCCTACCGGGAGGGATAAGTCCCGGTAGGTTCTATTGCCAATCCTCTCTTAATGCTGGCTCTTATAGTTCTACAAGTGACAACATGATCTGGCACCCATGGGCAGACTGCCCGTGTGTCTGTCCCTATATATATGTGCCCAGTTTGTCCCTGTATATGTGTGCCCAGTGTGTTTCTCCCTGTATATGTGTGCCCAATATGTCTTTCCCTGTATATCTGTATGCCCCGTGTGTCTGTGTCCCTGTGTGTGTGTGCCCAATGTGTCTGTCCCTGTATGTGTGTCTGTCTTTATATATGTGTACCCCGTGTATCTGCACCAGTATATGTGTGCCCATTGTCTGTACCTGTGTATGCGTGTCTAGTGCCTGTAGTTTATGAAAAATTACTTAACAAAAGATATCAAGGACTCCTCAGTTCGGAAAAAGGGGGTCCCACTGCAGCAAGTCAGTGGGAGGGGCCATCAAAGAGGGGTAGAGGCCGTGCACTGTAGCATTGACTGCACGGACCCTACTTTGAAAATGAGGCAAGGTGGTGGGATTAAGGTAGGTCCCAGCTTTATTAATCAATAATCCAGGAGGCCATGGACTGGCCTGACTAGTCATCTCCACTGCCGGAGTCAAATGCAAATAAATAATTTTAAGATTATTCTATTCCATCCTGAGCCAACCGGCCTACCGGGAAAAGTCATGGTAGGCTCTCAATCCACCCCTGATGCTGGCTTTTGTAGTTCTACAAGATCCAGCATACCCAAACAGTTTAGATATGCTATAACTTGTTGGGACCAGTAGTGCACTATTTGTTTTGCCATTTATTACGCCCCACTCATGGCACCAGGGATGTGGAATGATCCCTAGTACTTTCAGCATGGGACTGTTTTCTTCTAGGGAATTATTTTCCTTTGGTATGTGTTGAGTGGGGGTGGGTGGACACAACATGTTTTTTTTACAATTATTATTTCTTTAAAAAAGACAAAAAAAATGTATTGCCACACCAGTCATTATCATCAAGTTGATGACGATGACTACCATCTCCCTACAGCATTATATGCTTACTCCAGCATAAATATTTTATGTAGTATGCAGATTTGCAGGGCTATTCAGATATCTGCAGCTCTCTATACTATGTAAAATGCACATTTTTTTTATTGCATTTTATGTCTGTATTTTTTTATGTAAATTGTATCCAGTTCTATATTAGGTCCACAATGTTTAAAGAGGCTGGACTGGTAAACAAGGGGGATTATTATGTCAAGACTTAAGTGTAACATCCATTCCCCCTAATCACCTAAGAGAGGATCTGGGAAGTAGCATGCCTGGTATGCAAAAATAGTTGAGCTGAAAAGTGCTCTGCCTGCACACTTCTAATTGTGTGGATCTCTCAGCTCTCCTTAATGTTCTTCAGCACTGAGGTTGATTATGGCTGTCGCTGAGGAGAGACAGAGCTGAATGATTAACATAGTAGACAGGTTTCATAATATGTAATAGTGGAACTTGCTGGACCCGCTACTGGGTAACGGTGGGAACCAGTGAATAATGTTTTTGAGAAATGTCCATAATCATATATAGGTGAATCAATCTATGTGACTGTGTCGGTAGCTATCAACAAGTTCCTTTAAACTATGACCCATTGAGGTCTCCAAAGGTTCATTGTCTGTACAGTGCTCACTATATCTACGCATCATCATATCGCCATGCTAGGACCATTTTAATAAAAGGGCACTAGGGCCACCAGGGCCAGGTACTCATTATGAGACCCTAATGGTGCCTAGAAAAGGAAGGTCATAAAGGAACTTAAATCTCAATTGCTGGTGTTCTAGGAAGATAGGAGAACCCTTACTTAAAATACATTATCTCCCCTTTCAAGTATGTTGTTGACCAAGTTAATCCTGGTTCTCCTGGGTTAAATAAAAAACTTTAGACATATAAACTTTACCCATAGCATATTAGTCATAATCCTAAATCTTATCTAGCCTTACTCTAAACTGTAGACCTAAAATTAGCACAACTAATAATCCAATCCAAGTCCGAATAGAACACCTAGCCCAAGCTAGGCTTAACATGGGTCTGATCTTGTCACCACAATAAACTTTTAAATGGCATGATTTATTGCACTAGAAATGTAATTGTTATTTTCACTTGTCTCCTTTGTCACGAATAGTCTTGCTACTCCCTGATTTAATATCTTATCATATATTCACACAGTCAAACAATATATCATCTCTATTTTGTCAAGTAACCTCTCCTAACTGCCTTTACCAGTCACAACCTGAACTTGTTACTTGGAAGTGTTTACTTTATGAGGTTACTCACAATTCCAGCACTCAATCTTCCTCTCACTTATCACACAGGTTACAGATATGCTGAATCACCCCCGAAACAGCACTCACACAACCACACCCACTTTGGTTTGCCACCACCTATTGAATAAGGGCAATAGGACCCCAATATACCGCCTCACACTGGCACACAATGAGCACTCACTGTTACACACAGTTAGCAAGGCACATACCAGCAATCAAAGGTTTAACACTTAACCCTCTCAAGGCTTTATCACACAAATGTACATGCAGGCACACACTCAACTTGGTATGCAAATGTATTCACAAATTCACACCTCAGCCATGAAAGGTTTAACATGGTCAAGCAATCTATCTCTACTAGACCGGCAGTGAATTAATTTAGAGTAATAAGGACATCACTAATTAAATTATCAATTTAATATACAAAAAGTACAATGCTTACAGGTTATGTATAAAAAAAACAATTAATAAACAATTGACATACAAATAAAAAGTTGCAAAACAGGTAAAATAAAGGGGTAAAATTCAGACTTACAAACAAGTTGGTATAATCTGCACCAAGGGAAATTGGTTTGAAGATGGACTGCTTATCAATGATGATTGATTTCCCGAAAGACTGACAGTTTGTCCCTTCACAACACAAGTTTTTAAGCAAACTCAAAGGGGACGGCATTCACAGGGGTAATGTGGATGCTAATATGGGCGCGGAAATGCCCCTTGGGTGTCACCTAAGACTTGTTTAAAACTATTCTTAAGTTTTGACCTGTCTTAATGTTTTTCAGAATTATCCAAGAAACATAACTCCCCCTTCAATAAACCGGTCATAATCTCCTGCATATTTAAATACCAAACATGATGGGATTATAACAATATGACATACCTTTCCCAAAGACACGTGACTAGAGCTGTTCACTGTACCACTAGTACCTGTAATTCACAATCCTGGTGTGGTTTCTGTTCCTCAGTATGGAGTACCACACGGATTTCCCAAAATATGAAGGCATTTTCTTTGAAGTTCACATTTCTATATACCTGCATAGAAAGCCTTTGTATACATAAGATCTCAAGCTATGAGCGGTTCCTTAGAGTCTCTCTCAGTGTCAAAAAACTCTTCCATGTCAGGATGCTGCTCAACCCAATGGGC
Source organism: Mixophyes fleayi (assembly GCF_038048845.1). Lineage (NCBI taxonomy): Eukaryota > Metazoa > Chordata > Amphibia > Anura > Limnodynastidae > Mixophyes > Mixophyes fleayi. The sequence continues at coordinate 84,652,139 of NC_134407.1, read as the reverse complement.
CTTTGAAGCTGCTCAGCTTTTCCTGAAAGTGTTGCTGTAATCTTTTAATATATAGGTGGGCAGAAGCATCAGGTAAACACACACCAGATCCGCTGACTTCACATTTTACACCATAGTAGCCCAATTTATACATGATTTCATTTGATATAACATATTTACAGTGTAGTTATGATAAGGCTTTATTCCCCACAATTATGTTATTGGTTAATGCTTGTTACTGTAATTCCTATCTGTTCACTAGACCCTTCTTTACAATAAAAATAATGTGTTCTACATTTGGGATACAGATGTCCGTTCACTGTCATGTTTGGTGAGATGTGTGCTTTGGGCTCTCTAGTGTCTTACAGGCTGTTAGTGGCAATAATTATTTACCAGGAGGGTAATTCCCGCAGCGCCAGTTCTGCTTACCAAAAGTGGCCCACTGGGCCACAGATCATGTGAGAGATCTGAGATCAGGTGATCGAGGAATTGAAAGTATGTCAAAATTGATCAGAAAATGAGTATAAAGGATCATATACTGAATGAACATATGATGATGCAGAAACATTATGGGTATTGCTTAATGCAGGTTTAAAAGCTGAAGAGTTTTTTGTCGGAGTATATTACTAATCCCTTGTGTAAATAGTGAGAAAGAGAGACTGTAACTGTCACAGACAGAAAAAGGCTGCACAATTGAGCAATTTTGACATTGTAATTACCCTAATGCTGACTGGTGCAACAGGACTGAGTACGTAGCAAAGGGTCACAGCTTTTTAAATTTGCTGCCGGACAATTTCATGGGTTAATAGGCTACAATAGATGCATTGCTGGATCTAGTTATCTCAAACAATACATCTCTTGTTACAAATGTTCAAATTAAGGAAAAACTGGTGAATAGTGATTATAATCAATACTTTGATTTAGCTATAAAAAAGAAGAGCATGTTGTTGCAAAAACCACTTTAAAAGGGGAATTTCCACATGCTGATGTCATCAGTTCAACACACAAACTGGAGTTAAGTTTTCTTAAGGGAAAAATATAAAACACAAATGTAAATATTTTATTGTGATTTATATTCATATACTTACCAAATGATTCCGGTGGGGAACAAGTACAAAATAAAATAAAAAACAATCTGGCTTACCACAAAGTTAAAAACCTAAGATAAGAAGGCATTTAAACTATGTCAGAAAGGACAGAATCTGCTGTGAGATACAAGGAATGCAACAAACGTTACAAAATGTCAGATTGACTAAAGGAGAGAATGAAATGCAGTTTACCAAAAAGAGTAAGACCAATTCCCAAAAAATATTTTTATATATATATATCAATTATGAAAGTTGAACAAAACTGGTACCCCCAAAAAATTAAATATGTCTTGCATTACCAAAAGGTTTCTTAATAATATACTTCTTATTTATTTCATGTACATGGCCATATTCAAAGAGCTTAAAACTAATCAATAAAAAAACAACAATAGTCCCACAATTGTGGATATATAATTCATAGATTATAAAGCTCAAACCACTACTTAGTTTGTGTAGTACCCTCAAAATCTAATCAGGACCCAAAAAAACAAAAAGGTCCCACTTCAAAAGAGATCTTGAATTGTCTTTAGTAGAATTTAGATCCATCAAAGAAATGGGTTAAAATCCTCATCACCAATGGGCCCTGGGACCTAGAGATTACTGGCCCAATGCTGAGTAGCACTAGGCCCTTTCTTGTACCCCTTGGTGGTGGGTACCAGGGTAATTGTGACCCTGTTAGTAATAAATCAATTTTTGTGCCCCATTATTAATAAAAATACGTAGTAATAGCCCTGTCTGAATAAAATTAGTAGTGCTATGGGTATTGGAGAAAAATTATTAGGGTCACCTTAATAAATAAATTAGTTGTACCCCCATTAATTAGCAATAATGTTTTTCTCTAATAAATACTTACCTAAAATCATCTTCTTTTATTAATCTGGCATATCGCAAAGTGAAGATGGGTAACCCATATGCAAATTAAGAAAAAACCTTATGGAAGGAAAGGGTAACTTCTGAGGAGCAACTAACATGAAATGAGTTAATCTCCAGTTAGCCCGTCTACTTAGTAACCAAACTGCAAATGAGGAGTGGTCTTTTATCTGTGATTGGCTGAGTGATACAGGTGGCTTTCACGTTTAGCAGCCCCCTTTTCCATAGAGCATAATATGCTCTCACTGCTATTCAGTTGTACCCAGATTTTAACATGTCGCAGTATGGAGGTATGTCGTACAGGAGATCCCGGAAGGGGGATGAAGTGTGAGGATGGAGCAGGGCAGGGCGCTGCAATTTGCATCATTTTGCCCCCTCCTATAATGCAATGATGCAAAAGCGTGATTCTGCCGAGAGTGGTGAGGGCATACTGTTGTGAAAATATAACTTTTATTTTATATATGATTAAAATAAGCGAAATATATTAAAATAAACTAAACCGTTTCATCATTACCTCTGATGAAACGGCGGTGAACGCCGAGTCATTCACAGGTTGGAACATTTTCTCAAACCTAACATTGAGCAAGTTGCTCTTCTACATATACCTTTTATACAAATCTATACGGTTATGCACTTCAAATTGTGCGGACTATCATATTAGTGAGATAGCTATGAACTAGCCATTTACAACTATGGTACAAGTGTTTATCTTTCTTCACATACCTTGTATTTGCAATTACAAGTGGTTATGCACATTTTATTGTGCGAACGGTCATCATAGCCAGCTTGATTAACTGGCATTCTACCACTACATCATATTGTGCTGGATCATATTTTTATTGGATTCGATATTTTCCATTATATAATTGGCACTCTAATTGAGGATTGTGTCAATAATATTGTTATTTCTGGTCTTTTTACAATATTATATTGCAGTCTCAATTTTTATTTATGCACTAACAAGCTATATATTAGCTATTAAATTGTTTTATATAAGATCTCAAGCTTTGCGCTATTTCTATTTCTGTGGGTTGGGTACGATTTATCTATGCTAAGAATTCCGACATGGGCAATTCCTCCCCAAAGAAAATGTGAAAGAATTAAAATCCGACTGTAAAATAAAGAGACTTCTGTTGAACCCGATGCTGAAGATGACCGATGGAAGCACAATGCTGAAAGCAAGCCATTCCGATTGAAAAAGTCTTCGGCAGTGCGGGGTGACGTCATTGCAACGTCTGTCAATAAAAATTTCAAGCGGCAATATGGACACCCCTAAAGTTAAGTGCTTAAACACTTAACCCCACATTGCCGCTTTAAATTTGTACCCAACCCAACCCATAAGTTCAGTATCCTGGCAGATTCACACCAGAAGGCAGAAAAATAAGAATTCAGGCTACAGTAACATACAGCTTGGCTATAACTATCAACTGTATGAGAGAGACAGAGGCACCCTGCAGTATAATAAGCAGGGAGCCAATTGATAAGCACCTATAGAGTTGAGCCTTCTTTCATCGTGATTAACTGCAGTGCACTCATGGGATCACTTTGCCATGCTTGTCTGGTTGCTTATGGGATGTCTAAGCAAACCTGCAGCTGCAGAAAGAAATGAGGATTGAGGGTGTGTGCGTTTTCAACCACCGATCTTGACAGGCCAGTACTCTGCTCTTGGCTTCCAGATTCATACCAGACAGTGGGGGTAGGAAGGTCCCCCCTGCCCTTAAGATTATTACTTTTATACAGTCTGTTTGCCTTTGTGTGGGTCAACTAGCTTTTTTTTTAATATAATGCCTTTTCATCTGAAACAACTGTCTAACTTTATTTTACCTTGTTGGACATAATTTGTTGCTTTTGGCCAAGCAGGTACACTTCAGACTGAGCAACTTAGGCTGGGGCAGTTATTTACCCTGAACAATCCTTTGTGAGGTAGGCAGGGACATAGTGACATCATTTGAGGTACTGCATAGGTAAAATGCCTACCAGTTATAAGGAAACTTAATCTCTGACATATAGTTAGCAGAAAATATTGTATAAAATTAGTCAAACCTCCTCATAGATATATTGAAACATTTTTCAGGTAACGTAAAATAAATAGGCAAAACATAAGTGAAAACTTAAAGTAATTCCATTATACTTATGACTCTGATCACCCAGGTCAGTATCCACCTCTCTCAATGATGATTTTACATACAATATATATATATATATATATATATATATATATATATATATATATATATAGGGTTCAAGAACAGAAGTATACATGCTAATTTTTCTTATTCTTTTTACTGACATGGTTGAAATAAATTTTTAATGATTATTTCCAATTGTTTTAGATTTATTTTGACTGAATAAAAAGAGTCCCATATTAGGTGGTCATTTGCATTATGTTGCAAGACAGACTGCTTTACTGCCTCTAGGACAAGTTTTGGTGGCTTAAAGTGGCTGTACTACTCTGACCAGGTCTGTGAGGTATGTGGGGACAGAGAAACATCATGGGATTTTAATTTTTAATTGGTTGCAGGACATGCTAAGCAAGTTGGTTATGTTTATTCTAAAACTGGTCTCTACAGAATTAGTCAAACCTATCTACAGGCAAAAAGCAAACTTACTGTAAATTTAGGAGCTAGTAGAATAGTACGGACTAATATTGTAACCACAGTTCAACTGTTTAATTAAAATAAGGCCTCTAAACAACAAATGTATTAATAAGATTGCCAGGGAACGTTACTAATAAATCACAGAGATGCCTTTGGTCTGAGTACCCATGTTTCAAGTATAGACCTCTATTTGCCATGTAAAATCCAGTCAATCCTAACAATCTGTAAAAATGAATTGTTCTTTAAATTTAAAGCCAAGAAATCTGAATTTGTTCTTAATGACTGACTCATTTGATGTAATTAAATCCATGTGATTTACTAGGATTTTTTATTTTATTAAAATGTATGTAAATTGGCCATTATATGTAAATGAGCTGTATGTGAGTTGTATATAAATAAGCCATTACCGCTGTTACCATTTGCTAGCCTTGCATACTATATCTGAAAACTGTAACGCACTGGGTAAACACATTGTGAAATCCTAGGAAGAGCTCTATGTGTTTGACATTTGCTTTTACTAGTTTTTTAAAAAAAAATCAATTAAATGGGTACCTCACCCTAGGGAGTATATGATCACACATGCATGGGCAAAGGTTAGGTCGTTGGTGACATTTTTGCGAGTTTGGGGGCAAGTTTATTTTGTGTGACTTTAGTATATATTGTGCTACAGTTCATGATAATATTTCAAATCATTATTATACAAAATCATTTTGCAATGCCTTAAAGAAGAGCAGTTTTAATAAAGAAGCAAATTGGGTATTTTCCAGGGGTCCATTAGAAGTTGCTTTTTGTTTGTTTTGTTTGGGGTTTTGTGCTTTTGTCTTTTTTTAAGGACCTCCCCAAACAATGCTAATATCGTACGGAATGCAAAAAGAATGTTTCTTATTGAGTGAGTTATTGAACAAAGTAATATTGGTACTCCTGAGTCATACAAAAATGAAAAGAAAAAGAATATTACCCTCATCTTTATATTGTTACAGTTGCAAGTTGTATAACTTTGCAAATGAATTTAGAGCTAGCTAATGCAATTACAACCACTTGTTGTAATCACCATTTTAGATAATATTTCTATCTCATACAAGGCCTCTAATACAATTGTTAACATATAATTTATGATTTTAGATATTAAGCATCAAAATAGATATAAAAATCAATTTCCTTATTTTTTACATAGGTTTTGCAGGATATATCTTTTCTAAGTATAATGTGATCAGTTTTGCTATACCACCTAGATATGCTAATTGAATTAAACATCTCCTAAAAGGTTCGCCATGTAAATGGGTAGTGATGTGTCCAAGCTTTATAACAATCAGGATGTGCTCATCAGTGGTGAATAAACCAATAGCTGCGTCATCTGCAGCAGAAAACAGTCTTTTAAAAAATGAAAAGCATTTATAAGTTTTAATAAACCAGGATAATATTTAATATATACAGTCAGGGATGTTCAACTGGCGTTCAGCAACCAGAGTCAACCTTTCAAAACATTATGACTCCCATCTCTTCTGACAACCGTCATAGACATCATTGTTTGGCATAATTTTTTTTTTACTTATTAAGTTTTATGCATTTATGCATTATTAACTAAGTATTTTGTTCTCTTTTACATTGTATATCATTTATATTATATTCTGTGTTTTTTATTATCTAATTAGGGAAGTACTTTGTAATGACCCAGAGATGACCTTAACACCAGTTAACATTCCAGCAGACACCTTTAAACTTCGCATAGAAAAGACCGCTATTAGACGTGTACAAGGGGAAGCTTTCCATCTACTGTCAAACCTAGAGTTTCTCTGGATGCCCTATAATTCAATTGTGAGTCTAAGTGTGGTTACATTACGGGGCCTGAGGAAACTTCAAGAACTTAGATTGGATGGCAATGACCTCATATCCTTTCCTTGGGAAGCCCTTGTCAGCACACCCCGTCTGAGGTTACTTGACTTGCACAATAATGAACTATCCTCAATACCTAAAGATGCGGCTCGTTACATGAAAAACATTACGTACCTGGATCTGTCCAGCAATAAACTCCTTACACTTCCTCAGGAACTCATTGCATCCTGGCTAAATCTGCATTCTGCTTCATATTTTTCAAGTGACCATTCTACTCTAATCCTAGGTAAGTACTGTCATGATGTTGAACATTTTATTTTGCAAACTGGCACATACTTAATTTATGTCCGATATACTTGTTACAAGAAAGTCTTTGAAAGAAATCTTCAAGAAAATATCTGATCAAAGTGCAGATTTTTTATTTGATATGTTTAATATCGTTTGAAATGCATTTATGAGATAAATGTGTAGGTTTTTTTTTTATCACATAGGTGTGGGTTCTGGCGCTGCTCAAGTTGTTAGACTGTCAAACATGTTCTTTTCTCAGAAGTGGAGACTTCCTCTCTTTATTGAGTGCACATATTTATTCCTCATATAGCATGTTGCAGTAAGAGTGCACCTCCTACTAACTACATTTGACCATCCTTTTAACCCAATGTAAGTGCATTTTTTTACAGCCTAGAAATAGAGTGTGGAAAGTTCTTCACCATATGCACAATTTCTCTCTCTGCTTACCTACTCCTACTGCAACATGCTATGGGGTCTATGCATGAAGCTAATTTTCCACTGGAAAGATGCTTAGACGGCTGTTTCCGCATCTTTTAAGTATGTTTGCTATGCACTACATGCCTAACGGAGGAGACTTCACAGAAATATCCTCCGTTTAGGCTAACACCATGCCCATAAATTACTATGGGGACTACAATGTTCTGCAATGCATCAAGCTTCGATAAACTATGCATTGTGCAGCCATCTCAGGATGGCGTTACCTGTCATTTCCTATGGGATTCTGCTGAAGCCTCTCTGGCTTTGCAGTAACCGATACAGTGAAAGTGCTGCTAGTAAATAGGAAAAAGTTTTTGCATCAACCTGGTCACTTCGCAGGGGCTCCCAGAGTAGCCCTGGCATAGTGCATCTTAGCGGTGCATAAATATGCATCACTGTGATGTGCAGCGATGCATATTTAGCAGCACTGCATCTTATGATGCATAGACCCTGTATGAAGCATAAAAGTGTGCGCTGAATAAAGCGATGAAGTCTCCACTTCATATACGCCTGTTAATCACACATTTATGTAAGTGCATTACTGAACTCACTGAACTGTAAGACACACGCTATTGGCTATAGTCTTATGTTCATGTTCATGCTTCTGTTGTTTTAAAATAGGCACCACTGCTTTAGAACTAACCAATAATAGTATTGGATCACCTTTTTAAAACATTCCACTAACGTTGCAGTGACCAGCATTTAGAGCGATTTTGAGAGTCTAACAACTTGAGCAGCGCCAGAACCCACACCTATGTGATAAAATACTTACTGAAAAAGGAAGGATACCCTTGCTAATTTCTGGGTTAAAGGCAGCAGCTTAAATTAACCTTTTTTACTCCTGAGCGCCCATTCTTCTCACATCAATTATTCAGATGTGTAGGTTTGTTTATATTTAATATTGACTCCATTTTCTGCATGTTGACTTAAATGTTGTACCTTACATTTATGATGTCCTCAATTTATATTTACTTTTACAGTTTTCATGACGGAACAATTTGTTCTGAATTACAAAACTTTTTTCAGCATGACTGTTGCAAAATAATTTATCCACTCTGGAGCATCACTAGTTCAGATTGTTGACACCACCAAATCTGTTAACAAGTAGTATTGGTAGTATTGTAGTATTATCAGATACAATATCAGATAAAAAAAACAACACTATCAGTTTTGCATATCAAACAGCTTCATCTGGGGTAAAATGAATATAAAAGCTGTCTGTGTGCCAATCATTTTCCCCAGCTATATTAATTAACATGTGTAACGAGAAGTGTGAGACTAGCAGTGAACTAGTGAACATGATAGCAGCGTTATCTTGTTGAAAAAAGTAAAACCAAAGGATTAAAAGCATACAATCACTTTATTAAGTACATTTTTCTAATACTGGGTAGGATCTACTTTTGACATGAATTTAGCAAGATGCTGGAAACATTCCATTGAGAATGTACATTCATGCTGAGAATTTCCTGTTCCACCCCATCCCAAAGGTGCTCTGTTGGATTGAGTGCAGGTGAATGTTAAATCTATTGGAGCACACTGAACTCATTGTAATGTTTCAGGTGATGTGTGCTTTGTAACATGACATGCAAGTAGCTATTAGAAAATGGGTAGACTGCGGCCATAGAGGTCAGTAACAATACGCAGGTAATAGTGTAATGTCCTGAACATTCAATATCTCCGGATACTTGGTAAGAATGAATAATAGATATAAGCAGAGCAGAATTAAAGAGGGGCACAAGGGGTACGTGGTCCTGGACCCCTCTCTTATGGACCAGTCTGGGACATTAAGCCACCTGACATATTTTTTTTATTAAATTCATCTAATAAGCAGCCAGGTCGTTTGCTGCCTCTGCAGCTGCACAGTTCGGCTCGGCACAGTAATGATGCAGACAGGATGTTCTGGTCAATATGTGAAGCACTATATAAACACCATTACCAAAATAATGAGAATTTAGCATAATGTCACAGGTAGACATGTAGGTTGGGCTGTAAAAAATGTGAACATGCTTTCTGTAGTAGCAAAAGTAGGTAAAGAGAGCTCAGAGGGCTGTCATGTATGAATGGGGTTTTCTCCAATTGAAAGTTGTTACAATTATTTTTATGTCAAAGTACATAATGTGAATTTGATTTTATAAATTGGGTTTGCATAGCTGCCAACAACAGCACAAAGTATAGTGTGTAACAAAATACATACAACTCATTTTTTGAGCAGATAGAGAAGGAGAGTGGTGGCTCTAGGATTCTGATTAGCCTCAGATGAAATTTAGTTGCAGTGCTACGGAGAACTGCAGAAATCCATCAAATTCAACCTTTTAGAAACTGCATCTTTATAATAATAAAATAATCATAAAAATATGTTGTTTAACTTGCAGGTCTGCAGGATAATCCCTGGTTATGTGATTGCAGCCTTTATGAAATGGTTCATTTCCTCAACTTCCCGTCTCCCTTAGTAGCATTCATAGAGCCGCGCCTGAAGTGCTATTCACCACGCAGCCTTGCAGGAGTACAATTTAACCAAGTGGAGCTGAGGAAGTGTCAGAGTCCAGTCATTCACACTTCTGTGGCAAAACTCAAGACAATGATTGGAAGCACAGTCTTATTGCGATGTGGTACTATGGGTATACCAATCCCTGAACTGAGCTGGAGAAGAGCTGATGGGAATAATATTAATGGATCTGGTAGGAACAATAACTTTGCAATAGACTTTTAATTTATTGCTCTATAACCAATTTAGTGACCAATTACCAACTCTGCTTTGTAAAGCTAGTGTGTGTTTCTAAAATCTTATTAAGCGTCCTTTTCAAAAGCTTACACTTGATCAGTTTGTAAAAAAAAAACATAACCAAAGCATGAACATTACTTAATCCAGACAATTGTTTTCCAGCAACATATGTGTTATTGCAAGAAATGCTGCACAGTGTTTTATGTTTTTAAACCGGCAACATTAGCTTTAATTATCTGTTAAACTAAAGTTATTTTTATTGTTTTGGTTTGCAGTGCACCAGGAAATATCAAGCGATGGTCTTAGCTGGTCCATGCTAAACTTGCCTACTGTGACTTATAAGGAATCAGGGGAATATATATGTAAAGCTAAAAACATTTTAGGAATGACTGAGGCCTTCATTTCAGTTCTAGTCACTGACTCCAACACAACTGATGAACCAAATGACAGTGGTATGTATCAAGAAGGTACAGATAAGACTTAATGCTGTATTACATTAGCAATGATTTGATGCTTTCATATGCAGATTTATACTATTCAAAGAACATCCAAAATACCTGTGAAATGTACACCAATATAAAGTTTTTACGCTTAGTTAAGCAGGATTCTCTATCTAAAACTGTAATATATTTGTGCCATGATGTTAACTTAATCATGATAATTAGGGCAATAATATATATATATGACCACATCATTGTATATTATAAAATCTGAAGTTACTTAAGCTAACATTGATTACAGCAAATCACTTTGTGTAAGCAAACAAGGGCTTCTTGTATTATGATGGAGACCTGCTACAGAGGGCCTGTTTTCTGTCACCTTGCTTTGATTGTTTGCTCTTCTGCGACAACAGGGCATCTCTGGTTAATCAACCATTTGTATTGCCCAGTTTAGTGTCTCATGGACCACAAATATTTGTTTTAAGTTCCTTTAGCTAGACAGGACCATATTTGGGTAACTTCAAGTTCAGTGTATAATCCTTATGGCAAACATAAAGGATCAAAGTAATACTTTCCATAATCCATGTTTGGGAAGACTTCTTTATAAAGAAGAAACTAGCCAGATAATATCAATTAATGACAGATATAGGACCCATAAGGAACCTACAGGTTTAATGCATCTCTCGAAGGAGTCAGTATAGTGTAAGCATATTTCATATGTATATGGGAGAAAAATCATTCCATGTTTGGTAGAATTTCTGCCATATCTCTGTTATGTTCCAGTACAGAGTTATTATGTATTTGTAGAAATGTTATTTTTAGGTCTGAACTTGGTGTGATGTGACAGAGGAGTGGGGTTGGGCAAGGAAGAAAGTTTAAAAACTAGTGACATGATTTTAGAAATTGACAGTTTCTGAGGTTCTGCTGATGAATTATCCACACCTTCTAGCCTTCCCCGAATGGCAGATTATACAAAAGAATATGTGAATGTAATTTTTCTGCTTTTGGATTTTATTTATGTTTTATTTTAAAATTTTAAAATAAGACATAAATAAAATTTAAATTTAAAATTGTAATTTATGTATGTTAATTTGTTATCATCACTTTTATTCAAATAGAGTTGTGACTTATTGTCACATTCCCATTTAACAATCTTCTGTCTTTATAATCTTAAAGAATTCATGTGCTAGATAGGTTTGATTTTTATATCCCTACATTTAAGCAGGAAGATGTTTGGTTCACAGTTAAGCTGGGTACACACTTGCATCTTACTTCAGATTTCTGAAACGATTTTACCACCGACTGAAAGTCTCGATGATCATGGAGATTCATGGGTACATATCTACACAATTTACCTTCATCTCTTATAACCATCTGCTGAAAAGATCGTGACTCTGTAAACTCTACAGATATTTGCCTGCACTGCTGGTCATTAACTCATACACACTTTAACATTTGTCCGACATCTTTCCATCATTTATCATGATTTTTAGGAAGTGTATAAAAGCAAATCAGCAGATGCGAATTTGGTAGGATAAAAGGATCAAGGTAGCGTACACACTCTTGCAATATCTGGCCAAACGGTTCTTTATTGTGTGATCTGAACAATAAATGCATTAGTGTTTACCCAGCTTAACTCTGATTAATTTAGATTGTGATTATATTTTGAGATAAGTCGGCGAGTAACTGAAGACTTCCTAATATGGCAGCTCTTTGTGGTTAACAGTGAGTGTGAGATATATACTTTGGGGAATTTTAATGATTTTGAGACAGACCAAGTGGTTTTATTTTGACTAAATCTTTTGCACCCAAATGTCACCAGGTAGGTCTTTTAGTGACAGTCTGAATTTAGCACAATACAAAAAAACAAAAAAACAAAGAAAAGCAAAACAGTATATTGCAACTCCAGCGCCTCTGTTTCATTCCTGGTGCCTGTTTTCTCATTGCAGTGTTCTGTTAATCGCCAAGTACAGAAAGTTTGAACTACAGTTTAGTGTCCTGTCCCTCTGATCATGGCTCGGACAACTCATTTTTTAAATACCACATACATTTTTATTCTGCCTAATAAATACTTATGTGTTATAACAGCACAGGTATATTTCCTGTCTTTTTTTATATATAACCAACACAAGTAAATTATGAACACTTCAATGTTAAAGGCTTGGTGTCTATATGCAATTTTCCAGGGTCCCTCCACAGCGTGTCATGATGATGACTATACCATTGTTCAAATCGGGATATTCCAGATTTTAAACTGGACTATTGTCAGCTAAAAACTGCATTTTTCAGGCTACCCAGTCATTGACTGGGCCCCCACATGAACCATATATGTGTCCCAAATGCCAAACACATAATGCCTGCAACTTTTGACTAAATCCATTTGTAATTTAAACTTTTTGAAATTCTCCATCTTGTATTTTTTTTCATTTTTTCAGAAAAATATCTGTCCACAGAAGACAACATTGGCATGCAAAGATACAAAGTTAATGGCAATCGGGTGCAGGACAGTGAAGTGCAGAATATCAATCCCAACTCTGTCATGAAACCAGACATCAAAGATCTAGGCAATATTTTATTAACTTCACCAACAAAGCAGCCACAGAGCGAGCGTTTGGTTAGAGGTGTTAAAGTTATTGGGGATACTGACCACAGTGTGTCTCTTGCTTGGAAAGCTCCTCTTGCCAAAAATATCACAGTATTCAGTGTTCTTTATGCAATCTTTGGAGAAAGGGACATGCGGAGGATCAATGTGGAGCCTGGCAAAACCAAAATTACTATAGATGGTCTAATCCCCCAAACAAAATACATTGCCTGTGTTTGTGAGAAAGGAGTAATACCCAAGAAAGAACAATGCATTATCTTCTCCACTGACGAAGCTGTTTCTGCTGGTGGCACACAGAAACTAATAAATGTTGTGGTGATCAGTGTAGCTTGTGTAATCGCTGTCCCTCTAACTTTGGTGGTCTGCTGCGGAGCTTTGAAAAGGCGATGCAAAAAAGGATTGGTCCGGAAGTCTAAAGCTATACAGGACTCCTATGTGACTTTTGAAAGTCTTTCCACCAGCAACAAAACAAAGGCAGCAGAAGGGGAATATTTGACTAGACATAATCCTGATGAATCAAATAGGCTACTGTCTGCACGGTCCAGTGTAGATTCTGAAGCAATACCAAAACCAGAGGGCCAGCCCAATGAGTTTTTTTGCTAATGAAAATGAACAATATACAAAATATACAACACATTCTGGAGCCAGGTTAATCTGACATTAACTATGTAAATAGAGAAAAGCTTGTTAACAATTAATGTGAACAAAGTAAATCCACCATGTGCCGTAACTTTTGGATATAAACACTAGTAGGTTCAAATAATGACTTGCAGTAATGTCATAATTGTAGCTGATTTGAAAGAAACAAAAATGTGAAATGTGAGAGATCACAATGTTGGGTATTAGCAGTGAAAACATTCCTGTTTAATTGTATTGTTTAATTTATCTAATAAATGTCTCCTTGTTAATTTTTCAAACATGTACATCATTTAAAGAAGTAGAAAACAATTGTTTCATTTTAAAACATTTCTTCAACAGAAATATAGCTACCTATATCTGAGTCACAGAGAGTTGTGAGTCAGAAGGGTGTTATCTTCACATCAAAATATAGTGTTTTAGCCTCTTCTGTCATCTTATACATTACCACGCAACTTTACTCATCTTATTTCTTCTACCAAATTAATCAACCCGTCATCAAATACCATTTCACATTAGGTCAATCCCATTCACAATCACTGTCATGTGTATGTCCCTAGTTCATGTCTGATTCTAATATTCTCACTTGATATTGTGCTTTATTCTCACTGCTGCCCTGCTGGATTATATGTCCTATCCTTCAGAGTCATAGGGGTATAATTACTATACGGCGGTTCCGTAGAACCGACAATTCCCGGTGCTTTGAAGTCATTTTCTTCAAACGGCAATTTTACTAAAGACAAAACCTAATGGGCGTTGTCTTTAATAAAAGTGCCATTTTTAAAAAATTACTTGGGAATCGATGGTTCTACGGAACCGCTGTATAGTAAATATGCTGATTCTCTAAATACAATGGATTGATGTACATTGTTTTCCAGCCAGTGATACATATACATATATATTTCTCAACAGATAGATATTATATATTTATGTATTTTTTAAACTAGTGTTTCTAGTACTGTATAATATAAGGTACAGGAGTTCTGGGACCATATACAGTAAAGAACATTATTCATTAGAATGCACAAGTTTCAACTTAGTGTAACCCCCTGTCACTGTGTGTAGTGTGGGGTGCAAAGGGTACACAGTGCACCTCCTTCTCAAGCCCTGGCTAGCTGATGGGCATGGGTGTAAATGATCAGGGGGTCCCTGCACATGCAGGTGTTTCTTTGTAGTTAGTGGGACACAGGTAATGTCACTTTGGTGCAGTGTAAAAGTCACAATAATTTGGGCGCCAGACCATCTCTATAACAAACTCAACTCTTTATTTACACTCTTCCTCCAGCACGATAATCATAATGGTTGCAAATATATCTCATTACTCCTCCTGCACAGTTCTTAATGTTATCCAGATGTTATGTAACATAAATCATTGGTCTCTCTTACACTCCATACTCACTGCAGATACCCTTTCTGCAGGGGCACATGCATGGATGCTAATAGGCAGGCAGCCTCTCCTCCATGCAGCTCTGACACACTCTGTGTACCTCTCAACTGCAGCTCATCCCTCCTCTGCGGGGATGATGTCTCCTGTGCTCTGACACGTCACTCTGTGTACTCTCAGCCTCAGGATCTGACACTACAGCTACCAGGCCTCTTGTAGCAGCCCTCACTCCAGGGCCTCTTCCATGCAAAGTGTCCCCCTCTCTCTTGGGTTCTCTATAGTGGCATGGAGTTCTCCCCCTCATCCAGGGCACACATTCCTTGCCCTGGCTCAGTCACCATGCTCAGACTTCCAGGGAATGCTGGGGGAGCCTGGGAGCTTCCACCCCAGGTCCCCAGCTACAACTCTCCTCTTGATGTCTCCTCTCTCTCAGTTCCTATCCCCCCTTAATGACAGCCCCTCCTTCCTCTCACTTAGTCTCACAGGCTGGGCTGGGTTATCACCATGGTAACCAGTTTATGTAACTTTTCAGAAACTTCTATCTTACCCTCTAGGTGACCCCTCCTCTATTCACTGAGGTAAAGGTTTAACTAAAACACCACTAGGGGGGTGTTACATTAGCAATACTTGAATGAAGTGATCATCATACACAGGTATATGTTTACCTTCAGTGAAAATAATGCATTCCATTATGGAACACTTTTAAAATGAGCCATGTGACATTGCCACTTTAATGTAATATATACATTTTATTTGATGGGAGTGACTTCAATATTCTAACAATATAAGGCTGTAATTTACAGCATATTTTAGATATATGCATGCAATATAATATTTTTTTTCTATTTATTCCAGGCCTAGCTAGCCAGTCAAGCTAAAATCTAGTTTTTGGCGCCACAAAAAGCTGATCCTTGGATCCAAGTCGTAGGCCACAAGTAATTCCCTCAATATGTATGGTTAGAGCCCTTCATTTTGTATCTACGTTTTCTTCCAGCTACTCCTTGTAAGCTCACACATAGTATAGCTTCAAAATTCATTATATAGGTTTATAGCAATAAAACATGTAGACTTTCCTCACAATAAATAGTGTAGTTACAATTAAAATATCCTGTATATTGACTTATCGGAATTCTATATACATATATTTTTTTATACCTAATTCAATAGATAGTTGTATCTCCAGCAACAGATTGTAGTAAAAAGATAAATTCTTAATTTATTTAAATGCATAAAAAAACATATGTCTGAAAACAAGTTTCATGGTAAAACAAATACTGAAAATAATTATTAAAGGAGGTGTTAATTTATATATATATCCTTCAGATGAGTGCCATTTAATTATGCCATTTCTGTGCGCAAAAAGCAAAATCTACTGGAATATGCTGCTATTCTGTTATATAAAATTGCTTTGTAAGAGGCATGAGAAAAGTTGCTGTTGGAATTTAGAAAGTCATATCTAGACTTCTTAAAGCCACCAACTGCTGTTTATTAGTGACCGCAATAATAAACCTGACATAGCTTTGTTTATGCTTAATTTATTATGTCCATCATGCTATTCCTCCCTTATGCGACATATTAATCCCTTATGCTTATATAACTGAACCAGTAGATTGCAAATTATAGGTTTGCAGAAATGGACTGCATGGATTTATACAGAATCCTCAGTACTATTATTGGTCAGAGAGAGGATTTAGTATAGTGCAAGATATTAAAGAGGTTTTTCACTTTAAACTAGAGATGCTCAGGCTCGGTTTACTGAATACCGAGCCCACCCGAACTTATGGGATCCGAGTAGACTCGTGAGCTGGCTCGGTATCTCCACACGTCCTCGGATCTGAATAGAGGCAAAACGTCATTGTTGCGTTGTCGGATCTTGCGGGTTTTTGATTCCATAAGTACCTCCCTCCCCTGGAGATCCAGCACCATTGCTCACACACAAACAGGAGTAGCAGTGTTCTTGTCATTCTCCATTCTCCAGTGACATTGCTCACACAGAAACAGGGGTAGCAGTATTCTTGTCACTCTCCAGTTTCCAGTGCCATTGCTCATACAGAAACAGGAGAGGTAACAGTGTTCTTATCATTCTCCATTCTCCAGTGACATTGCTCACACAGAAACAGGGGTAGCAGTGTTCTTGTCACTCTCCAGTTTCCAGTGCCATTGTTCATACAGAAACAGGAGGGGTAGCAGTGTTCTTGTCACTTGACAAAAATAGACTGGAAATGATTGGAAATTAATGTTATTGAAGTTAATAATAACGTAGGGATAAAAAAAGAGCCAAATTTATTTATAATTTTAGCAAAAAAAATAGGGATTTTAGAAATAAATCGGGATCCAAAACCAAAACACGCGAGGGCGGTTTTGCCAAAACCAAAACACGAAGTTAATCCAGATCCAAAACCAAAACACTGGGGTCAGTGAACATCTCTACTTTAAACTAACACTTCTTTTTAGGGGGTCTAATGTTGCTTTATATCAAAATAGTTTCATGATTGTTCCCATATAAGTAAATATACTCAACTAGATCACCACCCAGTGTCGGTTTCCCTCCATCTTAATTCCGATGTTCTCAAGCATATTTCTTTTCAGTTACGATGTGTTTCAGAGTTTATCAGACATGATTCTTTGTTCTAATTATCCAACTTATTTATTTATCATAAACAATTAAACATCTGATGCACCCAGAAAAGTTAAACTCTCAGGTATAGATTTAAAATATGGGGCAATAATATATAAAATTCCGTTTTTTTAAAATTAACTGTTCCATGGTTTTCAAAATGTATTATTTAAACTTGCACAAAGTACTGTAACTTGCAGCTGTCCATAATGGCGAACAAATAATAAAAGCCAAGCTTTTCATTTCTGCATTGCTATAAAATTTTGATTTCATAGGATGATGGTTTTATTTTGAAAAATGTAGACTGTTTTTTAAAATAATTTATACTTTATCTGTATCTGTGTTGTGTATAAAGATTGTTTATTCTTTGCTTTGTGTGTACTTATGTGTACAGTTTACTGTTTCTACAGTATAATTAAATTTTGATATCAATGTGAAGCTGTTTCCTTGGTCTCTGGAAAATATCCTAACTATAAAGCTTACTTTTTTAATGGCGGATTTCTGAGACACTGGAAAACTTATTTTTATTCTGTAAACAAAAGACTCAAAACATCAGAATATAACTGGTTGAATGTCGCAAAAGGTGTCATTTGCTGATTATGTGTCAACTTAAACAATAATATTTTTATATATATTTTGTTTTATGCATTTACCTGGAGAGACGTGGAAGTAGCAAAATTGACAACTGGTGGACATCAATGAAAAGGAATCCAGGTTCATGCATTTATTTAGAAATTATTGAAAATGTACAAAAATGTGTGCAATTTGGAATAAATTGGTGCATATTAGTGCAAAGGAATCTGTCGATGAAACTGATTTCGAATAAATGAAAAGTGTTAATGAAAATCAATACATAAAAATGAAAATAAAAAATAGTTCACATTAGTTGTAAGGAATCCAAGTAGAGGAGATCTAAACGTCACTGGCATACAAATTCCAAATTCATTTTGGGTCAATGAATGACTTCAGAAAATCTACAGAACAGCAAGTGTAATCTCTAGGAATATCTGAAGAGGACCTGCTTCCTGGAAAGTGGTCTGGGTGAGTAATGCAGTAGATATGTGGTGTGCAGTTGGGGGACTATAGCGACTATACCCTGTTCAATATATGGCTGGCAATTTTAGAGTTATATAGCTAACAGTGGTTATTTCTATATCTAGAGATGGGAATAGCTGTAATTGTGGGTGCTATCTTTGCAATGTATGGCTATCAAATGGGAAATGTAAGTGTCATTTAAAAAGAATTATTGAGTGAGTACTATTAATGTAATGTCAGGGCTGGTTGGGGGAAGGGAAGCCTAGAGTGTTTCGTTGTGGCTTAACTTACTGTATTTCACCTATTCCTTTTCCCAACAGGGCTCCAACATTCCAGCAAAATATATAACTTAGTCCGGTACTGAAATGACTGCTCAGACTCGGTACCAATGCTGGGGATCTGCACCCCAAAAATAGATAAATATAACAACCAAAGTGTGCGGTGGTATGTCCGAGTCTGCCACAAAAACACTCATGCACAAAGTATATAATTTAAAAATAGTTTATTCTAACATATAAAAAAAAAACCATAATAGGTACAACCAATGTGGGCTGTTATCGGTGCCAAACCAATTAATAGCGAGGTAGGTGCACCTACCCGCCAACCAGATAATATGTGTACCAGTCCAGCAACTGTATAAGAGCCGTTCCACTCTATTAATGTAAAGATTGTGATATGATTTTCACGGGATATCCAAACCCTAATATTAGGGATAATAGTATGGAGAATACAGTGATGTATTTGGGAGGTCCAGCTCCGGAATAACTGGTGAGATCCAATACGGAATGTCAAAGGTAACAAAAAGTCTCTTACCAATTATGGCGATGTATTACAAGACCGGTACCTTGATATGTACTGTGTACTGTGTACCTGAAATGGATCCTCCTCTTCTAGATGTAGATATTATACGGAGCTCCGTGTATAGCTCTTAACCTCACCACATCAACTTCAACCACTAGCGCGCGGTCCCGCTGGTGACTGACGTCATAGGAGTGCGTTCCCGTCTCCTCCGGGACTCATCAGAAGTATAAAGGTGAACGGTAGATAAAAAGATGCACTGGTATAGGCACTGATCCAAAGTCCACAAGAATGATTTAAAATTGTTTGCTGTTCATCTGACGCGTTTCATCCCCATATAGGCGATTTCCTCAGAGATTTTTTTTTATATGTTAGAATAAACTATTTTTAAATTATATACTTTGTGCATGAGTGTTTTTGTGGCAGACTCGGATATACCACCGCACACTTTGGTTGTTATATTCAACATTCCAGCGACTGAGATTAAGACAGCTGCTGTAGCATGTAGTTAAAGCTGCAAGAAGAGGTAGGAGAGAGTAACACGGTCTGCTAACTGTGCCAACTCTGGTAGATCAGTCCTGATTTTCATGGGACAGTTGGGAGATATGACCTACTTTTTACTGTTCTACTCATGGAGAGAGAGATGTGTGCACAGTGATGCAATCAACATTATATTTGAATAGAAAAAGAAGGGTCTGGAGGGTGGTCTAGGATTGTCTAAGGCAGGACACACAACAGTGGAGTAGCTGCATACACTGACCTTCCTTTTGACAATCTGACCCTGCCTAAAAACTTTTGCATATAGCAAATTGTGAAGCAGAAATCCCACTCAAATATTGTTTTTCTCCCCTTTTTCTGTGTCTTGTTGTCCTATATATATAGTGGAGGGGCTTACACATTGCTGAATTTACCAGAAGGATCAAGGAATAAATCAGTTTTCACCCTGAAGTCTACAGTGGCTGTACCTTCGGGAGTACTAGTGGGGAGATGGTGGTGAGGACTGACCTCAGGTTCAAGACATGCTGCTCTATGGCTGCAGTCTCCCTGCCTGCTGGAAATTGTTTCAGTGTCTGTTTTTCATAAGTAGACATATTGGATTATTGTTCCTTTTAAAGCATGTTGGGAAGCCCACAGGAAGCACAATGTTCAAAGAGCATTTTCAAAGTTTGCTGTAGAGAAAAAAAGTATAGATTGCATCTGCACAGAAGAAGGCAGTGCGGGCAGCACGTTCCTGGATAAAGAAGCATTCTGCAATAGGCACCATGAAGGAAAAATTTTCTCAGTCCAAGAAGACAGGGTAAGCCCAAAGTTTATGTTAGTTTTTATATTTTACCATGGTTAAGGTTATACTTATTTAGTGTTTGGCTCTTAGGTTAGGTCTGTTGAATGTAAAGATAAAGCTGTTGCAAACGCTATGGACAGAACTGTTAAAAGTAAAAGTAAAAGTACTTCATTGTGACAAGGGTCTCCCTGAAGGATGTCATGGGAAGAGCATGAGCAGTAACAACCAGGGCCATCTTTTCCATTGGGCACGATGGGCAGCTGCCCGGGGGCCCCACGGGCAAGGGGGTCCCATAGGCATGGCTTTTAATGAGAATAAATAATCCTGCAAAAGAAAAAAAACCTGCAAAAAAAGCCTACAAGGGTCACTAAGCAAGTAAATCTATCTATCTCTATCTCTATCTCTATATATCTATATCTATATCTGTATACATCTATATATCTATATCTAGGGGCCCCGGTGCACTGCTTTGCCCGGGGGCCCATAATGTTGTTAAGATGGCCCTGGTAACAACCCCCTCCATGTACAATAGATATGTTAAAATTAATGGAAGTTGGGCTGCAGATACGTTTGATAGCGGATTTAAAACAGCTGAGACCTAAAAGAAAAAGGTCTGTTGTCTGAGAGGAGGATACACAGGATGTTTACTCAAAAGTATCAGACAAGTCAGATCTGGAGCTGTGTTCTCAGAACAGAAGAGTACAATTTTAGCATGAATTTAGTGGATAGTCTGCTTAAATCTATCTATAAGGTTATGGACATTGAAGATACTGAAGAAATATGGCGATTGCAAGAAGTTTTGTTTCTGGAAACAAAGCAGGTGTTTTCCATTCAATTGGATAACTAGAAGTGTGATTGCAGAGGAATGGAAGCACACATATAAGTACACTAAGAAATTGGGGTGCACTTATGTGTTTGTAATAGAGGATTCAAGAAGTTTGAATGAATCACTTAAGATTGATGGAGCAGTGGCCAGGATATCAAAACAGACTACTATTCAACTAGTACATGTGAACACTTTCATAGATCTTATGGATAAAAAGATTGAGTTTGGAGCAAAAAGGGTGCCAATGATAGCAAGAGTAGCTTTAAGACCAGTAGTGGCTGCTAAGGTATCTTCAAGTTCACTGAGATTATAGGTAAATTAATTGGAGAGGTGCATCCAAGATTGAGTAAAGAGAAGTGAAATGTTGAAGTGAAGTGCAAGATATACTTGTTGAGTCCATATTTGAGGCGTCATTGGATGGGATAAGATTTACAGCAAGAAACATGCAAGTTGTGGTGGCACTGAGAGGAGCTCTATGGCTAGGACCCTGGATGGCTGATGAACAAACAAAGAATACATTTATTTATTTATTTACGGTTTGAATGTGAATATTTGTTTGGACAAAAGCTTGAAGCCATGAACCAAACAATGCCTGTGGGAAGGTCAAGTTGGTTGCCACAAAACAGACCAACTAAGAGACAATACAATACAAGGCCAGTGAGTGGAAGATCACAAACTGAATTTAGAGAGGCCAGATTATATAGCCATGTATTATTATAATGTATTAATATTATGGAAGGCGATTGTCTGCATCTGTGGCTATCTGCTGATTTTGGCACTATCCTATCTGGAGGCACAGAGTCTAATGCACCTCTGGTCTTCTCCAGGTATCCCTGCAAGGAAGTTTGGGTATAGCTGCAAGAGATGCGTAGGTCGCATTTCTCCAGTATGGAGAGAGATGAAGGATAATTGGATGGTCAGGAATGCCGAGGTTTAGCTTTGTGGCCAATGCAGTACACCAGGAGAATCCAAAAGAGTAGTCAGACAGGTGACGGTCAATACTGGATCAATGTAGTAGAACCGGGGGAGAATCCAGGAGGAACATCAGGAACAACCAAAATCAACCAGGAAGACAGACAGAGGATAATGCACAATTACAAGGCCTGGAGATCTGGCACCCTTCTATTGCAAGATGTGCCTTTTATAGTGGATCTGCAGCTGATTGGTGTCTGGAACATGAATGAATCAAAATGCCGGGTCCGCGCATGCGCAGAACCCGGCAAGATGGCTGCCGCATTGGAGACCGCGGGGTTGTTCTGGGGTGGAGCAGTCGGGGAGAGAGAGGTAAGTAACCGCCCATCTGATCAGCGGGTCTGACTATTGACACAAGTGTTTTATCCAAATCCACAAGCTTTAAATTTGCCGTCATGGCTACTGAGTGGGAATTGTTGAAACAGCAAGGTTTATCAGCGAAATACGCAAAATACGTACCACCATGCGGCTATTGGTGAAAACCAGGGTGCTTGTTAGACTCCATGCCTCCATCCTATTAGCACTAATTCTGGCTGATAATTGAAATCCACACTTCAGAAATGGTCTTGACAGTAGCATAGTAGCATTATTAAAAATGAATGTCGCTACTGACAAGTATATAGCAAGGATTGTAGCAGCGGCAAAAAAATTGCACTCTGTATTCAAACAACCACTGGCACCAAGCAATCTAAATTTTGCCCTACAGGCTCTAACAAGAGCTCCATTGAACCTTTGGGAAAGATAAATATGAGACTTCTCGCATGGAACGGGCTGAACTTGTTGGCAACTACATCAGCAAAAAGGGTTTTGCCAAAGGTGCTATCAAATGTTCATTTAAATCAGGAGATAATATTATTATCACTATTCCTTAAATTAAAGAGGGGAGAGCAATGGAGATCCCATAATTTAGATCTAGTAAGGACCATTAAGATTTATTTGTAATAGTACTCTGGTTGGCAAAAAAATATTGCTGCCAGATACAGCCAGTCTGCAACAGGCACACACACACACACACACACACACATACACACACACACACACACACACACACACACACACATACACACACACACACAGATTGAGCTCAGAGTGGAGTTCCAAAGCCTCTCTGCTCATTACATCATGTGTCACATGACTGTGGTTGCCATGGTAATCCAGAACCATAAATCATTAAAAGCAGCCTGTAGAAGACAAATAAATAAATGGGAAATGGTAAATAGCAACATACTTGTTATAGGTTGCCAAAGTTAATTATGTTAAAAAAACACACCCGATTTTTTTTTATGCATTGCTGCTTTAAGTGACGTTTGAGTGCATATCTAAGCATTGCTATGTCTTTATCTATTATTTGCAATAAAGATTCTCCGATGCAATCGCTGTGGTTCCAAAGCACAAAGGGTTTTATTCACAAAGTATAAGACAATGTTAGTCATGCATACGCTTGCTCTGTTAGCACTAACACAAGCTTCTATCAGAACACTCTGGTTTCTAAAAGTTAAAAGTGAAAGGTGAACAATTTATACACTGGACAGTTGTAAAATGCAATGACATCACAAAGGAGCACAGTTACAGTATTAAGGTCCACATTCATAGGTCAATGGGTCATGACCTCCCAAGGACTCCACATGCCATTGATTAATTCAACTGGTCATTGTTCCTTGAAGTGGCCAGGTGTCCTTCCTCAGGCTCCCGCCTCTAAACCTGTATAATCCGGTTCTTTATTTACATTTCTGGATATTCTATTTGGTGTATGAAAAATGATAATCTTTATAAATAGTGTTCGCATATTGCGAACGCTACATAAATAATAACGGAAGCTTTCTTATGCAATTGTGAACAGAATGATACAAAACTAATTAAAATGTTGGAAACATTAATTAGCTTCTTCACCACTTTATATTATATGTTACAAGATGAAAAATATGTTAAACTTATTTACATGTTCTTATGATAATAACTATGTTGCATATTAATTACATCACTACTGATTGTAGTGTACAGAAATGATTATCACCTTTGTCTAATTATTAAACTTCAACAGGATCAATAATACCTTTATTGATCCTGGGCTATGCTACATGTATTAAGTGGATGTACACAGATACGTTTAGTAGTTATTTAATTATGTCAGTTATTTTAAAATGTAAAAAAATTAAGGTAAATGTGTCCACGTAAATGAAAATTGTGCACAGCAGTAAAAATCACTGCATATTAGTAAAAAATAATCAGAACAATACAAATATTTAGAAAATCTGCATGGGGCTGTGCATTGTGTGTTGTTTTTAACTTAAACTAATGAAGATAAATCCAGTTTTACTGTGGGTACTGATTCAATCGGGTTAAATTATAGGTAATAAATTATTACATAAAAGTTATATTTTATTGTGGGGCTAACAAAAGCATGCCCATTTAGCATAAGAAACAGCCAAAACAATGTTGAGAGAAAAAAATGACAAAAAATGACAAGCCTTTTTCTGATAAAATTTTCATCATCAGACTGAATGATCAGCATTCCAATAGTTTTAGTAGATCATTGCCTACAGCATTTTTTGGAAAA
Organism: Mixophyes fleayi; assembly: GCF_038048845.1. NCBI lineage: Eukaryota > Metazoa > Chordata > Amphibia > Anura > Limnodynastidae > Mixophyes > Mixophyes fleayi. Next base: position 84,627,136 of record NC_134407.1, on the reverse strand, counting down.
TACAATAACAAGAAATTATTTTTGAATCCCTTTTTGCTGACCCTGGAAGATATGCAGCGGGTGCAACTGTACATTAATGCCTAGTATAGCAGCTTGGCTCACCTGTGTGACAACTTCAAGTCGCAGAGCTATGACCATGTGGCCATGTGACTACCATTGTTTCTAGTCACGTGACAAAACACAATTCTTTTTTTCCAGTAACAAACCTTTACTAGCATGTCTTCCTTTCTCCTTCATCATTGCCATTTCAGCTGTCAGAAAAAGAGGACTGTGCTAGTTGTAAGAGAGTGAAACTAAAAAAATATATCAGTTGTTTTAATATTATCCTTGTCCAAAATTAATTAACTTCTATCCCCTTAAGGTAGTGAATTTTGTGATTTCTGTAGAGGTTAGCATAATTGTTAGATTAACTTTTGTGTATTTATGGATCCAGAAGTAATGATATGTTTTTTATTTTTATTAACTTACTTTGTAAAATGTATATGTGTTTGCTATATACTTGGGAGAACAAGGCAATAAAATGTAAATATCATTTTGATTATGCCTAGTTTTTCACTATCTTATGGCCATAGGATTTAATCTAATACACAACCAAATGAAGGCTCTATCTCTGCAGAAAAAATACTAAATTTGCCCAATCAAACTCCACAGTAAAAATGTGAATCTCTGTGAAGCCAACACTGCAACATAATGGCCATAATTTTTTTTTGTTAACTACCTCTCGTCAAATGATGAACAAACTGTGATGCTTTTAAGGCACTAAAGTAGTTGTAATTTTTTGGTACTGGTGTAGCTATAACTTTCCAAAGCCTAACTTAACCCTTTTTTTTTACCTGGACATCAGTCAACTGCTGCACATAACAAACTAAGGTGTGAAAGAACAGGGTTTTAGTCTCATTAAGGATGTTGGTTACATTAGTGTTCATATCGCCCACACACAGAGGTACAAACATCAAGCATAAGATTATACAGCTTCTAGAAATATGCGCTTACATGTTCATTAACATCCTAATTTTATTTAAAGACCCTACAACATCAGATTTCATACCAGCTATGTCACAAATAGCAGTAGGAAATCCCCTTAACCCATAACTTTAAATTAAGCAGTGATTTCAATTTTTCTAATTATTTTCTTGTGAGATCAATGAAGTAGAAAACTCTCTTCTAAAGAATTCTATGGTATGAGAAGAGGAAACTCCTATGGAGGCAGAGTGGAAACAGATGGGGAGGAGTATTAAGATTACAGATACCATTCAGATGTAGGAGGACATAATTACTCTCAGGGCACCAGTTTCGCTCTACTGCTAGGGTAGATGATTCAATAAGAAAATAGACTGATACTGAGAAAGTAACTGGCAAGAGAGTCACAACTCGTACCCAATGCTCTCTAGAAACTCCAATCACTGCATGAGGCATTTATCTTCTTCCATGACAATAGTAGTCAATGCATGGCTAATTAGCCATGGATATCAATTATCCCCAGGGTGACCTGCACAAGCAAGCACAACACAAAGCCATGTAGATATGCAAATTTTACCTTTTTATTGCATTCCAAAGTGGACTGTCACAGTGACATTATGGCCGTCTGTGTCACTCTCGGCCGTCTGCAATCAATAGCCTTAGCTAATAAATGACCTAAATAGAAGTAATTGCCACATTGGAAATGAGAAAGTGGTTATCAATTAGGCATAAGAGTTAGATTAAACAGTAAAATCTGTTTCTCTACACAGGTTTCTATAGACACACTGTTGCAATAATTGGAAGAGCTTGAAAAAAATGTCTTTATCCAGATATAAAACAATCAAAATGCTAAAAATAGTGTTATATTTATCTTCCTTATTTATTGCAATTTATCTTTAGATTGGAACAAGAATTTAACTTTCTCTGTATATCAATCGTTTCCAGTTCAGAATCATTATTTTCAATTTCTCTGTATTTTAATCTAATGTACTATATTAATGTATAACTTGATTGCATTTTCCTGGATATTTTCTACCAAAACATTTTACATCTGTCAGTTAAAACATTGCTAAACAAAAACCTGAAGAATACTATCTGTAATAAACATTAAATGCATCTAAGAAAAACATACGAATATTATTTTTTACTTACTGGAAGTAAAGATTTCGACAGCTTTGCCTTACCTTTATAGTACCCTTAAATTTCAATGTATGTAGGTATAGCAATTATTTATGGTACATATTTCTTTCTGGCCATTGATCTAACCATTGTAAACATAGTGATTAGAGCAGCCTAAAAAGTAGCATTTTTGTTAATATAATTTTCTCAAAGAATCCAATAGTTCACTCAGAACAATGAACAATGTGTATCTAAATAGGATTGAACAGTTAAGACAATGGCTACTAACTTGGAAACCTGATACAAACTAGAAGATAAGGTGATACACAAATTACCATTAAATACATAATACAATGATACTGGTAGTTTTTTGCCCATTTTGTGCTTTATATTTAAACTAATATATAATATAAAAATACAGTAAGCTATTATACCAACATTCACACTTCAGTGAACCATTAACAAAAATTCTCCCTCAGATCTTTATTAGTAAAAACTTGTTACCTGTACATTAATGTATCTTTGACTGTATGCTAATTCTAAAGTTATTTACAAGGGCAAGTGCTCTTTTTGTACCCTTTCAATTACCCAAATAGTGCAATTGTTCACAATAACATTGTAATGAATGAAGAAAAAGAAACGCACTCATCATCTCCCGCCTCGATTATTGTAACCTCCTCCTCATTGGCATCCCCCACTCCCGTCTCTCCCCCCTCCGCTCTATACTCAATGCGGCTGCAAGTCTCATCTTCCTCTCACGCCACTCCTCCTCTGCCTCCCCTCTCTGCCTTGCCTTACACTGGCTCCCCTTCCCCTACAGAATCCTTTTCAAACTCCTTACCACCACTTACAAGGCTCTCTCCAACTGTACTGCCCCTTATATCTCTAACCTCCTCACCATTCACACTCCTGCCTCTCCCTGCGCTCAGCCAACGACCGCCGCCTCTCCACTCTAATCACCTCTTCCCACTCCAGAATCCAAGACTTTTCCCGTCCAGCCCCCCTTCTCTGGAACGACCTCCCTCGTTCCATCCATCTCTCTCCTACTCTGTCATCCGTCTCTCTCCTACTCTGTGCTCCTTCAAATGTGCACTCAAAACTCACCTCTTCCTCAAAGCCTACCAACCATCTACTTAACCCCCATCTCCTCCCTTTAGCTCATCCTCCCTTCTCTTCTCTTGCCTCAACTGGCTCCTCTTGTGCCTGGTCTGTTTACCCTCTCTTAGGATGTAAGCTCGTATGAGCAGGGCCCCCTCCCCTCCTGTCTCCATACCTGTTCTTCCGCTCCGTCTTTACTGCATATGACTGGCCGGAGTTTCTGAAGTATTGGTACTTTTTGTTCATTGTTCTGTATGGTTTCACCCTGTATAGTCTACTGTTAGTACTGTGTGCGGCGCTGCGGATACCTTGTGGCGCCTAACAAATAAATGATAATAATAATAATAATTTAAAGAAAAAATATAATGTCATTAACCAGTTTGACCTTGTTTTAAGTTTACTTTAGTGGGGAAGCCTAGCAATGTAAAGGCGTGTTCACGCACTTTACATGCTATGCTGAGCTGAAAGCAGCCGCAGATAGGTCTCTAGGAGAGATATCTTTTGCGGGAGCTTTCAGCTGGTGCAAGACCTTGGTGTATTAAAAAACGTAAAAATATAATTATTTTTTTTATTTTATTTTTTACATTTATTTATTCATATGTCTGCTTTACAGGACCGCGCTGACTGATAAATTTAAGTGTATCATGCACACCGACCTATAAGTAATATAAATAGGTCTGTATGTGCAATTTGAATAGTATTCTGAGTTGCACAGATCTAAAGATCCGTGTGATTTGGAATACTGTATAAATTACAAGGTGCAATTTACACTTACGAATTAAGTGTAAATTGCACCTGACTCTAAAACAGACCCTTTGTTGGCAACAGAAAAAAATATCTGAGAACACATATATATAGAACACAAGTTGATGCAAGTGTGTGCATGAAAACCTTTATTTTGATATTGCCCAGGTGTAGCATGGGAAATTTTTGAAAGATGCGAGCAAGCACAATCGGTTGTCACCGTGCCATGATGCAGCCAATCCAGTTTCAACATTTTCTGAGGACTGATACCTGAACAAGTAATGTAATGGTTGTGCTTGAATACAATATCACCAGTTACATGTTTTTAGAGAAGAAATATGTATCAATATTTCAACATATGCCATATATTTATTTATAAAGACTAAACGTTTTGATTATATTTACTGTTTTTCCATTTTACTTTTCTTTACTGTTTTGATTGTGAAGAGGTTTTAGTCCACAACTAAATGTTATGCGATATGTGTCAAACAATAAATCAATAAACACTACGGAAAAAAGATGCATAATTTAATGTACACTTCAATTAAAATATTTGTCATATTGTAATATGCTACAGGCACAAGTCAGTGTTTTAATAATCCTGGTTACTTTTCTAAACTCTGTTCTCAATGCTTCTTTTATATTGGACTTGTAACAAATACAAAATCGATATACAACTTGCTAAATCCAGTCCCAGTTTTATGTACATAAAAAAAAAACAATAAACACAACTTTATTATAAACTAATAACCCCGCAGATTAACTGTTTAAAAAGTTAACCTGCGTGGTCCTGACATTGCCGCTTTAAATTTAAATTCATTCAGGTCGCACTACTGCCGGAGAGCTGTCCATTCGGAAAGAGGTTCTGTCAGCCTTCTGCTGCCATCGGATATCTGCAGAGTCGTTTTTCAGGTAAGTCTGTCAATATTGCTGTCGTTTTTTCATTAAATCGTTTGTTTCTTGCAGGTCTTCTCTGTGTCAGATTTCTCGTCATCGTCGATCCGTACCAACCCTTTCTTGACATTCTTATATCTTGATAGAACTTATTACTTTTTATTAGTAAAATGGTTTATAATAAAAAGTCAGTCAGCTACTGAGAAACCACTTAGAGTTCAACCGGATGTCAGCAGTGTCATTCAATATACTTATAATTCGAAACTAGTAGTCCTAATACTCAATTGTTATAAAAATATTTTCTCAGAATCTCAAATATATTTATATCTGAGAAGGTCCTAAACCTGGAATGTGTTGTTTACTGAAGTACTCTACTATACAGTTCCCTTCGGAAAGGATGCTGGGGGTAAAATATGAGAATAAAGCACAAATTTAACTGGAAATTGTGAATCAATATCCCTTTAACATGTGTAAGAGTAGTAAACAAAAGTGTAAACAATGAAAACTAACATTCAAAAACAAACCTCTCTTTATTTGGTCCTTCAGCTGTAGACCTTTTCTACTGTCCAGATTATGAGCAAAATACATCCTATTAGTGAATTACTAAATAAAAAGGCCAGTTCAAATGTACCAGTCAGTATATGTTCATGCCTGGAAATCACAAGGGTTAATTCTCAGCTTTTTGGCTTTCTGGTAGATTTCTAGGAAGTCTTTATATCGAGGGGCACATCCCAGCCATGCATCTCCAAAGTGTTCGCTGCCAGTGAACAGAAAATGACCCTCCCCTTTCTTGACTCCACACTGCAGTAAAGTTCTAATGGGTCCATTCCATGTACCAGTGGAGCTGTCTGGCTGGAAAATGCTGTTTCTCTGCCTGTAAACTCTTATAGCGTTGATGTCCACCCAGGATATTTTGGATTCCCTGTCATGGCTGATTCTCTTGATTGAGCCTTTTACCACTTGGTATATTAAATAGAAAAACACAGAGTTATTTAGTGAAGATAGCTATTTTACATTAGGAAACAAAAATCGAATAATAGGGGTCTGATGCTGATTTACCAGCAAAGAAAAGAAAAGGAGTAAATTTGCACCTTGGCGAAATCATGTTGCGAGAGTAGGGCAGATTTATAGTTGGGGTAGGACATGTCGTAGATGAGCCATAATGTCAGTTAGAAATCAAACTATCAAGTATATGTGTGTGACATGAAAAAACAACCAGTATTTTCCTTGCATTCATAAAAAAGAAATCAATTTGCACCTCTTGCATAGTAATATGGTTTGTTCAAGTTCAAATTTGCTCTTTGTTTTTGCTTTGCTCCTAACTCAGCATCAGGACCTTGGTTATTATAGTTTAATTGAAATAGAAAATGTATGTTTAAGCTGGGTGTGCTGTTACCCACTCACTGTATGAAAGGAAACAAAACATAAGTTTAAAATATGTGTTTATGGCTGTTAATGTCTTTAGAATATAAACATCCTGTCTTTCTAGCTTTCATGTAGCTATTATAACTGTTTTCAAAACATAAACAATGTTTGCTATAGACAATAGATCCCACCTCTAATAATAAATAAAATAAGAATGTTGAGTGGATAAACATGCATGCTCAGCAGACTTTCTTTTAGCCTTTTCTCATCTTTGCCTTAAGTTCTTGTCTGCAGTGGCTATAAATAGGCTTGCTCTCCCATTAAGAACAGGCATGGCTTCTACCATAATTCTAGAATATACTTAGTATAATATTATTGTACCTTCATTAAACAAACTCTAGATTCTTACTATCTACATTTTCATGCATAAAAAGCTCCAATAAGTATAGCAATTTTTAAAGGAATCATGAAAAAAGCGATTTCAGTTTGTGCCTTTATCTTGCTTTTGTTTTGGTGGCTCTATTATTGCCGTCTACATGACCTTTTATATTTTTGGCTGATGGAAGATATGGTAGTGTTCACAATTCCTACATAATGATGCATAACTCAAATAACAATGGCATTTCCCGGACTCCAGGAAAAAAATCTTAGTTTTGATAGGTTTAACCTCATCTAATCAATCCAGTATTATACTCTAATTTCCTGCCATGAATTAATCTCCATTTCTCAACAAAGAACTTATGTTTGAACACTGTGGGGCTTGTTGAGGCTAATGTCATTTCTGTGCTGTAACATGATTTGGTATAACTAATGTTCTACGTTTATTGCGTCCTTGTTTGAAATTTAAGTTCTTAATTTATATTAGTTTTATATTAGTTTTCAATTTAAGGTCTCATACACCCTTTTAAAAGTAAATTTTGCCTTCAAACTTCATTCACATTTAGTATTTCAGCAACAAATAAACAACTATATAAATGGACACAATCAACAACACAAACAAGCCAGTTCTTTTTATATGTTTATATGTATAATGTTTCTGTGTATGTATCAATTTAGGAAAAATCCAAGGTCCAGAGAAAACAAACACTCCATGGATGGATGTTACTAAATATTAATATTTAGTGCTGGAGACAATCATTTAGTGTTTTATGTTGTCCTATCATGCATACAATCTCAAAACACAGCCTGAGATGAGTGTTTTTAATAAGCTCCTATAAACATTTTGCTTCAGAACAAAGCAAACTCCAATCAGCTTCTATAAATAATAATAATAATAATAATAATAATAATAATAATAATAATAATATATTTAATTTATATTTATCCTACTATTTGGGTCATTAACAGAATGAAATAGCCTCTACAAATGGACCCCGAAGCTGCTGTGGACAGATGCACATCTGTCATAATATATTGCTAAAAGACATTGCAACAATCCTATATACACCAATGCAGTAAACATCTGTAAAAGTACAAGGTAAAAACAATAATATTTTATTTAGGAGCTGGTTTGTAACCTTTAATGGGCACTGTAAAACAGTATTAATATAGAGATTTAAAGAAGGACAATGTCAGTGAGTTGCAATGTGACACTATTTTGCTGAGGGGACAACATACTTTCTAGTGTTTGTCACAGCTTCAAGGAAATAACCACAGCACAATTTATGGATCCTCCACATTTTATCTGAAGACATAAAATTTTATGTACTTTTTACTATAATCAAACCAAATATCTGCACCAGCCTTTTAATGTCATAGAAAACAGAAATAATGACAAAATTACAAAGTAGCACATCATTGTAAGGCATCTAAATCACTCACAGTAAGACACAGATTTCTCTATGGGCAAAGGGGCATGACCAAAATAAACGGCGTACACCTGGTGAATCAATAGTGTGGATGGATCAGGGAAGTGACTTTGGTGGATCTTGGGCAGCGCCTATTACATCATGATTTTATCTTGGATTGTTGAGGTATATAAACAGTTTGGTCCCAGGAGTTTGAGATAATTCCATGCCCTAAGCAGTTACCTGAGTAATAAAGCAATTCTCTTTTTCCTATTTTATTTCAATATTTAAACATAGATGAGTGAGGTCTCTTACCAAAATCACTTCTGCAAATGGCCATAAGGAGATCTTTGTTGTCACATGGTCGACACGCATCTAGACATAGACACATATTATTGAAATCAATAGTATTGGTTAAACAAAAACTAATGACATTTTGGTGTGTATGAACTCTCTTCTATTGTGCTAATATATATATAATAAAAAAGGAATGTGAAATCCATATAGCCCTTCACTTTTAACAGCTTTTTTTAATTAATATATATATATATATATATATATATATATATATATATATATATATATAATCGATTCTAAGATGTCATCAATTGTAAGAATGAGTCCTATGAATAAAATGAAATGCTAAAGATGCACCCGCCATTCTAAGATGACCCAGATGTTTATATGGGGAAAAGGTGCGTCTTAGAATATACACATTTGTAAAGTTGACAAAGTGGTCTGGAATACGGTGGTAAGCCATGCTGTAACATCTACTGCTGCTTTGTAAAACTGTCAAATTCCATTCACATGCATTCTCTGTACCACCGCTTCTAAATTTCCACTTTGACCACTATAGATATACCGGTATGTATATATATATATATATATATATATATATATATATATATATATAGTATAACACATAATTGTAGACATATATATTGAGTAACTTCTCAAGCAGGGATATGCCACAATGACACCACTGAAGCACTGGAGTATCTAGAAGATCCTGGGCTCCTCTGCAGAAAATTAGCAAGGATTGTATCTTCCTAGCTCATGTGGAATAAGCAGCAGAAATAAGGTACAGTATGTCTATCTCTCCATATGACAATGCAACTTGAACTAAACACAAGCAATTACAGTGCAAAAGCTATATTTGTACATGGCCAGCCAAAATGCAAGAAGCACAGCTATGTTGAGATGTTCAGGAACCATTGACTAATTGGCAGTACAATTCAAGTTAAGTTGAAAGCTGTCAGTGCAGAAACACCATGATCGTGATTTACGAAACTAACAGGATGATCACCACAATTGCCTTAGTTTTGCTCTGCTGAGCAGAAAGAGGAGCAATAATGTGACAGGTAGAGTTTTCTATAAAGTTCAACCTCCTAATACTTTCATTAAATGAAACTTTGGAAATTTTCCCCTAAAATACTACTCTGTTTAGCCTCGTTCATGGTTTAAATTCATGACAGTAAGAGGATAACAGATGGATTTTTATTCATACTTGCCCACTCTCCTGGAATGTCAGGGACACTCTGAAATACAGTGAGTCCTCCAGATTCCCATGAGTATAGGCACTGCTCCCACCCCAATTATCTTTTATGTGAAATGGGTGGGGCCTTGACAACGCAACTCGCAGAACTGTGCAGCACGTGCGGAGGGGAGGGGGGGGGCTTGGTGACACAAACCACATCATCACGTCTTCCACATTTGCCCCTTAGACTTTCCTTCTGGGATCTCCATTAAACATTATATAATTAGACATAAAGGAAGCTAGCTCCGGTGCACACATCAGTCCTTTTACGCAAATAATGTATAACGACAAGGGATGCCTCACTTTGTCCAATTCTCCCCTTGGTCTAAGCAAATTTATGCTCCTCCACAAATGCAAGCATCTTTCTCTAAATACATGAGTCATGACAGAAGGTGCATGACTGACCAGGGATGATTCTGTGCTACATCTCAACTATTTTGGAATTTGTAAATGACCTCCTGTGCAATTAGTATTAGCAAAGCCAGCTTAAACTGGGTTAAACACTAAAGTAAAACCATAGCAAAAGAGTGTTGTTAAATTAGACAGTAGAGAACTACTATTTGGAGGAACTTGTTTGCCAGCAGGATGTTGAAAGGCTTCTGACATAATTTTTTTAAATAAAAATAAGATTGGTGCATAAACAACTATTTTATATGTATTGTCCTCTTTAAGAGTATTGATATCACTCATTGTATATTGCACATATATTATGTTTTTAATTGACACAAACTTATAATTATCTTACCTTCCACTAGTCCAAATTTTTGGAATGCAAATCCGTAATTGTGATTGTTCAGAAGCTCATATTGAAATCCTGCCGTTCTCCTGCTTAAGTCTTTCTGGGGACTGGCTTGTAGGAACAGAGCTGCTTTTTGAAAACTGTCTATACCAAAGCAATACACCTTCTGTACTGGATTCCCCTCTGCAACCAGGAGGTGCAGCTCTCGACTTTTTTCCACGTAGATATTGGCACCTTGAAATTGTGCATATGGCTTGATGCAGATGGTGGTATGCTTGCTGTTGACCAGGTTGGGCTCAAGGATAACACGCAAGGCTCGAGTTGGATACATCCATTCTAATGAACCCACTGTGCAACGGAGATTTACTTGTTCCACAGAACGGGAACTAGAGTCCCAACTTAGACCACTGCAGGTAAAATAAATAATAAGAGATTTATTAGTGGGTAACAATATATTAAAAAGTTTAGAAGGAATAACTTACCCTAAGACATATATCATCTGTCTTATGACAATTACTGCACAACCAGAAGATTCAGACCTATTGGACCACTTTAGAAAACTACATTTAAGAACAACATAAAGATAACTTGTTTGATGACTAAAGGTCTTCTCATTTTTATAAAATAAATAATCTACTTGCTTTTGTCATATGAGCAAGCACTCCATATTGGCAATTACCAAAAATAATTTTTAACATATCCAGCTAAATTAACAATATAGCAATTCATTATACTAGATATGAATCCAGGGGCTAACTCAAGGTCTTCATTGATAGTGATAACATTTAGCCAGTCAGCACAAACTTTATCTTGGTTTAAAGGTGGCTCTTATCACCAGAGCACAGACCAAATTGAATATTGTCATTACAGGAAACAAAAGATAACGTTTGTTGTTAGTAGGAACATGTCTGGGGCTTATGAAACAAAAAACGTAATAAATCTAAATCTATATGTCTGAAAATTGTGAGAGAAATGTTATTTTGCATATGTTTGAAACATAATCTGGGGTTATAGCATGCAATGCTAAATACTTCATTTACTATTTAGTGCACTATTGACTAATTTAAGTATTAAACGTTTCGATCAACATTTTACATAAAACACTTTCAATGGCTCATAATAGAAACCATTTCAAAACAGGCCACCATAAGACAAGCATTAAGTACTAATATGTACAGCAACAGGACCAAATATATGTAAAAAATTCTATCTATCTATCTATCTATCTATCTATCTATCTATCTATCTATCTATCTATCTATCTGTATTAGTTGAAGTGGGCTGGTATACACATCTCCTATTGCCTATCAAATTCCAATCACTTGCATTCTCCATACTGTCAATTTTAAATTTCAACTTCAACCACTATAAATGTATAGATAGATAGATAGATAGATAGATGGATAGATAGATAATTAGATATTCACGCACATATTTACACACACTTAAAAAAGCTGCAAACAATAAAACACAGAACTTGGTGACATTCAAACAAAAGTACTAGTCTAGCCAGAATTCAAATATAATGTTTGGAGACAAACATACGCATATCTATTGCATGTAATTTGGTTTATATTGATATATAGGTAATTATTAATGTAAGATGAGAAACCAGAACAATATGCGTATGTCCAGCACTATACAATACCTTCCTTTCCAGCTGCAGAAATCCCCAGCAATGCACAGCTTTCCTCTGTTTGTTAGTAATGCATATAGTAGGAGCAGGTCCTGCAGTCTTGGCTTGTACATGTTATGATCCCACTCTGCAGTCTGCTGAATACACAAGATACAGCTGAGTGTGAATACATCTGTCTGCAGACAAACTGCCCTATCAGCATCCTCTTTCAAAATCACTCTCCATTCATAGAACTTTATTCAAAGAGAATGCCATGAACTCTGTAAAGAACTGGGCAGACCTCTTTTATATGTTGCTAGATAAAATCTTTAATTACATTAGGTTTTGCAGAGTTAAATAAATTGATGCTGTATTACTGCATACCTAACTAAGCTTGTTATTTTACTTAAATGTATTTAAAGAGTATGTTAATGGATTTTGTGTCCCTAATCAATAAGTATATATTTAAGCTACTATTTCTAAATTCTAATGATAAAAATAATAGCACAAATAACTCAATATTCGGTATACTCTGTCATTTTTCTGCATGTTTTGGTTGCTTAGAACATCTACTCATTTCATCGCCCCCTAAAAAAAGGGCTGTGACTATTTCTTAACTAAGATAGATTTATCTGTCATAAGTCCAGCAAATTGGTTGTAATGTGGAATTAGGCACCAGCATGAAACGATGGAATGATTAGCAAAGCCAATAGCTAGACTACTGCTGCAGATATTACAATATATATATGTATCTATAATATAAATGTCTATTGGCGTGTGTTAGTCTGTCTGTGTGTGTGTGGAAAAAATAAAACCAAGCTGCAGCGCCACCTGCTGGGCGGAGTTATACACTGACCTACTAAATTCTTAGTGTGTGTGGAAAAGAAAATTCAGAAGGGCTGAAATTTGGTATACTAAGATGTTTTTAATTTGTTAATTTAATTTGTTAATTGTTAAAAGTGTTTATAAAGATTTAAAATATATATATATATATTTCTTGAAGGAGAAGTGACAGTTGGGAGTGGTTGGTGGTTGCCGGGGCTGATAGTGGGGAGTGGTTGGTGGTTGAGGCCTGGGATATGGCCCAAATGCATGACAAGAACCTTTTGAACACCTTAAGTAGCTTGATTTGACTAGAATGCATGAGTATCATGCACGGGTTAACTTGTGTATATATATATATATATATAATTGTACTCCACCATCACTGCATTTCCTCTAAATCCAAAAATAGATGCTGATGTTACAGCAGCATTTAAAATTAATCACCGCTCTTCCATGTTACACAATTATAGTCACACCCACTCATCTGTCATGTTTTAGAGCTGGTGACCAATAGCTGGGTTGCTTGAGAATTTTTCAGGGAATTGGGCCAGATAATTTTAAAGAACATGAGGAGCTAGGTTTGGGGGTCTGAAATGACTCCTATTAGGGATACTGTTGTATATACAAAACCCAAATATTTTATCAATACAATGTCTGTCCTTCTCAAACTTAGTCATTTCAAAGGTGCACATTTACACTAAACTGTAGCAACCAACCAGACATTTAATTTCATTGTCTAGCGTGCTGTAGACAGGGTATGTACTAAAACCTACCTGCAACCTCTTTATATGACTATGACGCCTGTTCTTCATATGATGACTTGGGAAGGTAAAAAAAAGCAAACTGAATAGCAAGATGAAACAAATCAAGTGAAACTTTCTTTCTGCTATTCTTCCCCTCCAAACAGGGCAAGTGGAGCTTGCAGCTGTATAACCTAATGCACATATTGTTTGCTACAGGTACACTAATGCAAGCAAACATGAGGTACACTTTTTGATATTTCTGTAATACATCTTGGTAATACTGTTGGATCCCATTATGCTGTAATGAACACAAAGAAGCATTCAGCATTATCAAAGTTGGTAATAGTTTACCGTCATATACAGCATGTTTTGGGATGTGATTCCTTCATCGCTACCATTTTTCTGTTACATGTTGTTATATCCGTGTACTTAATAGTAAAGACCAAACTGATATGAAAACATCTGTTCTCAGTTAATACAGACAATCTGACACAAAAGGCGTGTTCATAAGACATCTAAACATATGGATTCCTAATTTTCATAGGCATTCTGATAGTCCAAGTTCTATGAAGCGGTGATGTAGTCAAATTCCTTATACAGCTATGTAATCAATGCTGCGCAAAACCACCCACAAAGGAGTTGAAATCATGATCTTGGAGACATTTTGTGAACAGACTTACATTTAACAACAACTGTATAGGAGGAAGTGTCCATTTTTTTTAAATGCAAGTATCAACATGGTTTGAAGCATATACCAATTCAACGTTAATAACTCTGGAAAGTTGCTGTAATAATGAAGTTTGGTCAAAAAGATACAAGTGTGCAGTGCTTAGACATGACTACATAGCTGTAAGCCTCCAATGTGTGCAATACACAAACAAATACCACTTTAAAAGAGCAGCAGTAATACATGCATTTAGTATAAACATCCTCTTTCGAAAATGAATGGACTGGTAACTCCCACTTAAATAATTAGCTCCCTTCTATGCATCTGTTTCTAAATGTGATGAACTTCATGGGCAAAAGAAGGCGGAGCAACCCATTCAATTTCCCAGTGTGGAATTGAGTTTTGTATCTGCTCCACAGGCCATGCCTGCCAGAGAGACTGTATTGCCTGTTGCAGCTAGTTGAGCAATGGAAATCAAATGTAATGAGCCATCTGTTACCTAGTCACAGAGGAGTTTTACTTGCCCAGAATTTTATAATAAAACACAAAAAATACTTGTGGATGTAGCTGCACAGTTCTGAGTTGGAAAGAATATTATTAAAGGATGGTGACAAAGATCAACACACAAGTTTGCACTTTTTGTATTAAAAAAAAAAAAAGTTTAGCAGTGATATATTTTTTGCACGTGTATTTGGTAAGTACAACTTTGCTGGCAAATAGTCTAAATTACAATTTTAAGCAGTGCAGTAAACTGAAGTTGAGAAGCATATAGGTAAAAAAAAGTTAGGATGAGACTAAAAATAATATCAAACTATGCTATTTCATTTTTATTCAGTTTGTACTCATATATTATGTTTGTGCAAATATTACTAATTGGGTAATCTCTTATGACTACTGGTTAGTAATTATAGTAATCATAAAAATAATTGATAATGCAGAGTAGATGAAATATTTAGATTAATTTCTATTCTTTATGAAGCCACTAGTAAGCCAGTCAAATCAAAAAGATGGAACACCATAAAGAACATATAAAAAGAGTGTCACATGGTAAACTGAACAAAAAGGTTTGTTCTGCTCTATTCTTATTCATATTATTACTGCAGAAAATGTATTAGTTACCAAAAGAAAAAAAAATGGGCAGGTTTATTGGCATGGACATTTTGTTTAAAATTTAGCTTGTGTTTGCCCCCATCCATACAGTTGTAGACAAAATGTTGGCATCTTAACAGTTTTATTTTATATAATAATGTCCCATTTTTTTCAGAAAATTGTTTAAATTAAAAAATATTTTGGTATCCAGTTGAGTTTACAATAACCAGCACTAGGCAAGCCAGCCAGGGCTGGTGGCACTATAGCAGGTGAACCCGCAGCAGGGGGGTCCCCCTTCCATGATGCCAGCCAGCATGTTAGCACGGGGTTGGACCCTCTGGTGGGGAGGGCGCAAGTTTTTTGGAAACCCCAACTCCCTAGGGAATTCAGGCTTGCTTGCCTAGTGTGGGTTATCGTAAAATCGGGGGGACCTCATGCTTTGTTCCCCCGATTTTGCAAATACAAGCACTAGGCTGCAGCACATGGGTTAATATCAATGGGTGGGGGAGATCCCATGCTATTTTTAAAATGTAACTATTTATTTTTAAACTGTATTGAGCCTACAATCTCGAGGCTACAAATCAATTTTCAGAGACTTTAATGTTCCTGTTTCCACTGTATATAATGTTATTATAGAAGCTTAATCCAACCGTCCTGGACAAGTGGTGAAAAGAACAACTTCCCTAAAGTCAAACATGAAGGAGGTTCAGTGATGTTTTCAAATGCTGTGCTGCATCTGTCTCTGGGTGTTTGTCAAGAGATCTAACAGCAGCATTTGGGAGAAGCAGTTTCTGATCTGAGAGAACTGGTGTAGTTTGCAAAGGAAGAGTTGACCAAACTGCTAGTATAAAGGGTCAGGAAGCTAATCCAAGGCTACAGGAAGAGGGTGATTGCAGTTATGTTGACAATAGGCTCTGCTACCAATTATTAAGTCTAGGGGGTCAATAATTATGTCAATTCCATTTTTTTTTTTTTTTATAAAAGAATATACAGTATTACATTCAGAATAAAAAAAACAATGGTTCTGTAATATTAATAGAGATAAAAATACGGACTATATACTGTTGTTAATTCCAACAGGTCTAGAGAAATTTGTTATTTGATAAAAACTGTAAGGGTGCCAACGTTTTTGGCCACAACTGTATATATAGGAACTTCCACAAGTAAAAAAAACTAAATGAAGAACAAAAGAAAATGTTTCCAAAATATGTGCAGAAGCAAAGTTAAGTGGCCTGAAGACATCTAAAGGATGTCAATACTTTTGTCAATGCCATTTCTTTTCATTTTAGGATTTAAAAGGATACACCAAATTAAATTGAGAATAAAAAAACAACGGTTCTATAATATTAACAGATAAAAAATTGTGGAGAACAAATACTGTTGTCAATTTTACCTTGTCTAGAGGAAGCTGATTTTTTTTTTTAAAGTGAAAGGGCGCTAATATTTTTGTCCACGACTGTATGTGAGATATGCCCTCCCCCTTCTCATATGCTCCCACAAAATTTTAACCTTGTAATGTATGCCCCAAACCCCAACCCCAACCTGTTCCTAACCCTACCTACTGCAGTGTCTAGTGGAAGATGACTATGGTCTTCACAGCAGCTGTCACCTCTGTTGCTCCATGTGGGATGAACTCTGTGCAGAGTGACTGTGATATCACCAGTAAGAGTTTTCAGAACAGCCAATACCCAAAATAATGACACATCAATCAGGGCAGTTAGCAATGTACTGTAATATATATTTAGAATAGAGTTAGACAAGACAAGTGAAAATAGTGAATTAGACGCATGGGGAAATCAAGAGATTTAATCATAGAGATTAATGGAGCGATGATCTGAGGTAACAAATGTGTGGTGTATATATATGTGAATGCTTATAAAACAAGCAGCCAGAACTTCAAATAGAGAAATAGAAAATGTGTTAGTTACATACCAACAGGCTAAAACAATACCGACAGCTGCTGTTTCGATCAACAGGGATCTTTGCTGAGGCATTCAAACAAAAGGATTTCCAGCATATATAAAGCAAAAACCTCAACGTCTGCAACTGGTCTTTGGTACTGTGTAAGTGCCCTTAGTGAGTCTCTTTCTTAAGTCCTAGGGTTTGGGTTTAGCTTATATCTCGGAGTAGAGGGTAAGTACTGGTGCTTCCCCAGGAAGGGGGCGGGGGACTTAGGCAGTACACCACATACAGCTTCTAGCAGAGTTGCGCTGACTGTTCATTAGTTGTTGTAGAATCAGGGCGCCTGTTGTTTAGCTAGTAGAATTTTGTGAGTGGTACACTATAGTTTCCTGGTTAGTGTAGGTGGGAGGCTGTGTGTTGTTGCTGCAGGTGACAGAGGAAAGCAAGGGAGTAGGAGTCGGAAGTTGGAGCTACTCAGTGAGTTAGTAACTAGGTTTGCTTTCTTCTGAGCGGGCCCTCACCTACTGGTGAGAAGAGTGATCGGGCGGGATTGTGCCTAGTCCCTAGTATTCGTAGCACAGGGTTGTTTTGGCCCAGAGCAAAAACGAGGTGTGGACAAACGGGGTAGAGTGAGTGTCAAGTGAGATCTGGTGTGTCAAGAAAGAAAATTTGGGCTGAAATTAAAAATGAAGAAAGTGTGGTGTGAGGTGCTGTTTGCAGAGAGCAGAAGCAGTGCAAGAGACAAGCAGGATGCTGGTTGGAGATAACAGCAGCATGACTGACAAGTTTTACCTTTGGGGACAAGGCAGCAACTGAGACATCAAAAGCACTGTGGTGATTAGGGTTATTGTGTGTACTATACACTATAAAAGTGGGACTTTGTACTATTCAAAGCATAACAGTATTGAGAAACAGAAGAACAGCTCTAAACAGCAGCAGTGTTAAACACCACCATTTTGAGACAAGTGAATGCAGCATCAACGATTTTGTTTGGTGCAGAGACTGAACTATTTGTCAGAACTGTATTGTGATTAGTAGAATTACAGGACTCAGTCTGCTTTGATGTACCATTTAAACACCAAGCAGTGGTAATGTGCCTTCATGGTATATGTCCTGAACCCTACAACCAAAAGAGAGACCGGCATTTATATAATGCTTCCTACCAAAGCGGTAATATCTTTAACAAAAACTTTTTGCCTATTAGATACTGGTCAGTTCTGTGGAACTGCAGATCCCAGTCAGCCCGGGAATGTTATTTGTCATAACACATTTGTATGGTATTTTGGTATTATGGTACAACATTATTGCAGCACATAAGGATTGTGAAGATTATTGGTCTATGGATGTTGTCTATGTCCCATGTAAAAATTGTTGGACAACAATTTCATGGGGTAGCTGGGAGATCCGGTCTATCAGCACTACCGTTTTAGCAGGAGAAGAGTTGTTACTTTCAGTACAATGAAGGCTATTGTAGATTTTAAAAAATATATTAATTTAAATTTGAATGCTCCAGTACTGCAATCTTGTTTTACAGGGTTTTTTCCTTTTGAAACTGAAGCTTCTATTTGAATTAATATTGAAAGGCTTAGGAAGTGACTTTTGGGCCCCTAGAGTTAACTATCCATTTGGTATTGTTGCATTCTGTAGAACAAGTTATTTCCAGGACAAATTAGATGATCATAGAATAGCCATCTCTCAAGCCCAAATCAGGTTCAGTTGCACCAGTTGCAGTAATTGTTAGAGAAACGTAAATGTACTCGTTGTGTGAAACCTATTGGCCACATATCCTATAGGAGGGTTGCAATAGTGACAGCCCCTCACCATTAAATTTGATATATGTCAGATCATATAGAAGATCCAACATTTTGTTAAATGGGAAATTAATTTGGATGAAACCTGTGTTGCCAAGTTCACTTTTGGGAGTCAATCTGATATTGAAGAGTGTCCCATTTGCTTATCCCAGCAACAGAATCTTGATCATTCATGAGTTACCAATTCTGTGTTTTATCCTTTTATTTTACAAGAACCATTGCCTTATTTCTTTGTTTGGCAGTTTTGCTAATTGTTTTATCTTAAGCATTGTGGATATATTGTCCATATTAAATTACACTTAAAAAGTTTAAGTCTCTGTGTTCTTACGAATTCATGCAACAGTTTGGTCAAAATGCTACATAATTGAACACCGGGGAGAACATTGTGGTCTATGTTAACTCTGATTAAAGTAAATTGTGCTATATTAGTTCTAAGGGAGAACCAAAGGCTTCCTAAATAAAAATGTCAGCTCTTTATAAAAAAAACCTTGGTGGTGGCATAGTTGGTACGGCAAAGTTAGTGTGTTGCATAGATAAGGAAGGATTTAATCATTTTCGACAAACCAGGTGGTTGTTTTTGATTAACCCTTTGTCACACATACATCACGTAGGCTCAGTTGAGTGCTGTTCGTGACAATGCGGATACGGATAATACACAAATTTATCTATCCTCTCCTGATTGTTTGCAATCTTTGTTGTCTTGCATTACTGACTGTCTTTCTGCCATTTCATCTTGGATGTCCTCTTGCCAACTCAAACTCAATCTTTCAAAAACAGAATTAATAATATTTCCACACAACAATAGAAGCTTCCTGTCTTCCTTTCTATTTCTGTTGACAACATGACCATAAATCCCACCCCGCAAGCTCGCTGCTAGGTATAATTCTTGACTCACAACTATCCTTTGTTTCCCACATCAACTCTATATTTACGTCATGCTGCACACATCTAACAAAACATTTCTAGTATGCTTACATATCTCACACAAGACACTGCAAAAACATTAATTCATGCACTCATCATCTCCGGCATCCACTATTGCAATTCCCTCCTTACTGGTCTTCCCAAAATTAGACGCGAGCGCCTACAATCTATTTTGCACGCAGCAGCTAGATTAATTTCCCTTGCAAATAATTTTTCCTCTGCTGAGTCACTCTGACAGTCTCTACATTGGTTGCCTGTTTTTCAATGAATCCAATATAAAATTCTAACATAAAAAGCTGTCAACAACATTGCACTGACATACATCTCCTCACTTGTCTCAAAATATCTCCCAACTCGACACCTCTTGTCTGCATCTCTTCCACTCCCATCACTTCCTCTCATTCTAGGTTATAGGACTTTTTTCGGGCTGCACCCACTTTATGGAATTCACTCCCTCACACCACAAGGCTTTCCTCTAGTCTTCAAACCTTCAAGCAGTCTCTGAAAACCCATCAGACAAGCTTATAATATTACACAAGCACCCTCTTAATCTCCGTAGGTTACCCTATTACCATCCTCTACACAGCTAACACAAGACAACAACCCTATGACCAACATAGTTGTGTGACTGAGCATACAGCCCACTAAATACTTTGTAACCTTTGCATTCTAGCTGGACAAATATTTAATTTGATGCAGCACTTACCCTTGTGTATCAAACCATTGTCCCATAGATTGTAAGCTTACAAGTAGGGACTTCTTTGTCTGTATGTATTACCCAGTATTGTTTTATTACTGTTTGTTCCCAATTGTAAAGCACTACGGAATCTGCTGGCGCTATATAAATAAATGTTGATGATGATGATGATGCAAGAGGTATATCTAGCTTTTTGGCACTTTTGGTACTTTCTCTGTAATCTTTATTAGTAATCAATTGTTTAAAACATGATATCCATTCTCACATAATGGAAAGCAGAATGGCAGTTCGAACCCCTACTCCCCATCACTCAATTTAATTTGCTTTTGACAGTGCTTAGTTAATGTTAGATTATGGGCCCGATTCATCAAGGTATTCAAACGCATACGCATCTGCTAATTTGTTCTGCGCATGTGCGAAACGACACTTGAGATGCGCAAAACGACACTTGAGATGCGCAAAATGACACTTGCGCTACGCAATCACGGCAGATACTACTCTCAAAGTCAACGCAATCTCAAAGGACAATGCAAATAGATTTGAGATGGCTGCCGACCACTTGAGAACAAAGGGGTGAGAATGGGCGGAGAGTAGGCGCGGACTGGGCGGAGATGAGACAGTAAAGTAGGCGTTATACATTTTTACTTGAGAAAAGTAGGCGTTCCCTCTTTCCAGTTGAGTGAAACTGACGTCACTCCTGTCTCAAATTCTTTACAAAAGTTAATAACGGCCAGGGTTATGTTTAAATCCCAAACACCTAGCGCAAACAACTGTTAAAAGCCTTTAGAAGCATACTCTACGTATGAAAAAACAAATAAAAAATTTAAAAAATATGCTAAACAAACACACATATTAATATTTGTTTTGTTATAAAAAATAAAAAAAAAGAATAGTGCACTATGCTGCTTGCTGCCTCTTCAGTAAAGAGGCCTGGCTTTTATGGGCCTCTACACTGCAGTTTGGTATGCTAGGCAGATATATTTTCTACTATCACTCCCTATCCATTCCGGCTGGCAAAATGGAGTGCACAATCCATTCCCCATTCATGACAGTTTCCAAAATGGAGTGCACACTCATTCCCCATTCATTAAAGTTTCCAAAATGGAGTGCACACTCCATTCCCCATTCATGACAGTTTTCAAAATGGAGTGCACACTCCATTCCCCATTCATTGTGGCTTCCAGAATGGAGTGCACACTCCATTCCCCATTCATGTCGGCTGCTGGAATCGAGTGCACAATGCATGGCTAATTTGATAAATTGTGTTAAACTGTTAGGCAAACATTCTGCTTTATCATAAATATTGATTACAAATCTCTTTTGATTCTCAGCAACTAACAATTAACATTAGTCTCAATATGCAACATGGATGATTTGACACTTGTTGATGGTGCCTTTTCAATATAATAAAAGAAAAATACACATAGAATAACTGTACACTTTTTAAAGGAATTTACACACATTTTATTAGCTATTGTAAACGAAGTGTTCGATTACCACAGGGTAAGTTTGGACACCAATACAAATATTGTAAGGAAATATCCTTAATCCTTAATGAAGGATCTCTAAGACACAAGTGAATTAGTGAGGTCTTGAACACATGTTTGCAAGCTTCAAAGGTGCCTTGGCTATCTGCTACGCCACTGTACAAGTAGTGACGAGAACAGAATAGAATAACAATGAAAGATGAGCACCAACGTATATAATAAGTTGGTGTCCTTAAAAGATGTTGAAAACTCCAAATATTTTCACATATTATACACGGTAGGAACTGGTATATGGTGAGTAAAAATGTATACATATTGAATTATATCCATGTTCATTAATACAAATCAAAAGTATATTAATATTGCTACCATTTTTGTGTTCTCTTTTTCTACTTCTGAGAGTATAGATTTACTATGTCTTTGCAATAAAGTCTTTTGCTACAACTCCTTTCATCTGTTGTAAGTGATCACAATGTTCAACATGACAGATAGGCAGATTAAACACCAAACCATATACAAAAGCACTCTTACATAAGTCACAGAGTGGAATAAATGCACTCAAACATTTACATAAACAAAGGTAAGCTACATACACGCATGAATCGGGGGTCAAACTCATTACCTTATCATTGCAAGGTTAGTTCTTTATCCACTAAGGTATACTTCAGATAGAAGAACACACACCAAACTGCACAATAACTTTTTTCGGCCAGCTGAATCGCTGTCTTAGGTCTGACAAATCTGGCAGATTGCATTTATTGTTAACGGAATGACGGATAAGGTGCTATAAAAAACATAACCCTACATACACACACATAAAATAAAAAATGCTTGCCCAACGCATCAGGACCTTGAAAGACTTGACCATGTTAATAATTGAAAAAAAGAAAAAAAGTTGCGTATCTTGCGCTATGTTAGAGGCGCTGGAGCGATCTCCGGTGCCGTCAGCCCAGGCTCCTTGATGACCTCCGGCAGGAGATTGTAAGAAGTTAGTTCTGTATTAATCGCAAAAAGCATCACATGTGTACATATATATTTGCTATATGTTTGTAAATAAGTTCACCTTAATCACCTGACATGGCTTACATAACAATGTGCAAGCACACTCTAAAGGACATACCCCTTCCAGTGCACCCAAAATGCATTGCCTCCTGTCTCCTACATTTGTCTGCTGACAATTTAATGACCTAAATATTTTATTGTGAAAAATCTGACCATTAAGGGTGGGTTTTGGAATCAGCCATTGTAACTCTTGACCCGTGTGCTGTAGCTTGCTGGTCTAACCTTAAAAACATTTTGTAGTGGCAGATGTGTTGTCATTATTTGGCAAAGATGTAAAAGCCAGGTTTCAAATTCCAAACACCTTAGTGTATAGACTAATTTTTAAAAACTCCCATAAGATGCAAACAGATTACAGAGTGTACTAGATATAGCTAATCAATCATTACTTAACTGCCTATTTTGACTATTGTAGACTGTGAGGTAGTCCCAACAAAGGGTGATTTCCAATGTATACTCAACATTCTAAGATTTGGAGCTCCATCCACTAATTCTGTGGTCATGTAAAGAGAGAACTAATTGACATCATTACCAGGGCCATGGGAGTTTGCAGACTTAAATTCACCGACATGAAAAAACATACTAGGGCCAAATTTGTACAAAACCAAATTAGGCGGCCAGTAGTATGTTTGGGGAGTGTGTTAGACAACACATGCAAATATGGAGCAAGCCTCCAAACATATGAAACAAAAATCAGGGGGTTGAACTTATGACCCCAGTGGTGTGAGGTAGACATGCTAACCACTAGACCACTGTGCTGGCCCAACAAGTCATGTGAAATGCTTTGTGTTCATCATGTTTAGCTCCTTGCATTGTTAGTAGCTAATATTTCTGTCTGCTGACAATGTAAAGTTTATTAAATATGTATGATCACCTGATTGTCATAGTACTATCAGTTATTTCAAATGGTGATTGTGTTAACATGTCCATTTGTTTATATTTCCTTGTTTCAAACAGACCGGGCAAGCTGGGAACGCAGGCAACACCGCCGGGCAG
Source organism: Mixophyes fleayi (assembly GCF_038048845.1). Lineage (NCBI taxonomy): Eukaryota > Metazoa > Chordata > Amphibia > Anura > Limnodynastidae > Mixophyes > Mixophyes fleayi. The sequence continues at coordinate 84,603,078 of NC_134407.1, read as the reverse complement.
TGGTGGAGGCGCAGGCAGCGGAGGAGGAGGAGGAGGAGGAGCAGCCAGTGGCGATGGCAGTGGCACTGTCCTCGGAGGAGGAGGAGCCAGTGGCAGTGGCAGTGGAACTGTCCTCGGAGGAGGAGCCAGTGGCGGTGGCAGTGTCACTGTCATCGGAGGAGGAGGTGGACCAGCCGGTGCCAGTGGCAGTGGCAGAGGTGGAGGAGGAGGAGGAGGTGGTCCAGCCGGTTGGAGTGCAGGAGGAGGCTGACCCGGAGGACCAACAATTGGAGGAGGCAGCATCGGGCAGCCAAGAGGCAGTGGCCTTTGATGATAGTAAGTATTTGGCAAAAGTGAGGGACCTAATTAGATACGATTGAGATGTCCATTATACTTGTACATAATCCCTGCTGTGACACATGATGTTGATTAAATGGTGACATAAATGCCACCGGTTTAACACATAATATCTGCCTATAATTTTGATATACATGAAACACTCAAACCACAGCCAGAGCCATATTTATATATATCAATTTATATATATATCAATGTGTCCTGTTCAGTCAAATCAGCTACTGAACAGATTATTGTTAAATGCTAGTTTTCCTAGCTACACATGGGCACGCAGTGCAGGGCCGTAAAAAATGTGTCCACTAGCCTGGTCAACTTGCCAGTATATTAATGACTTGTTTTTAAATTCAAACATCAACCCAATTCTTTTTAATTCCTGTGAGTGATTGTGTAGGTAGTGGCCCATGGTAGTGCTTTGCCCTGGGGCCTATAATGCTGGATAAGACAACACTGTCCATGGCCCTCTCCCCCTGGCTCACCAGAATGTAGTACATTGATCCAAATGCATTATCAATGTCTAATGTGCGTCCAAATGGTTTGGTTACCACAAGCCTAACATTTTAAAGTAATGTAACACTACACATCTCTAGTAAATCCTGTCTGTTTGATCAAATAGGTATACATGTATGTAATGTTTATTTTATGTTTTTTTGCAGCACACATGGAGCAAGCTGACCATTGGCCTCCCCCCCACCAACCTTGTCAGAGTTGAGGGCCGACATTCTTGCCTCGTGGCAACGTATTAAGGACCTCCAAAAAGAACAGGAGCAACACATGGAGGACATTGAGGCCAAACTGGCCTATTGTGTTGCTTTATATCAATATTATTTTTATTTTATTTTTTTTTCTTGTCATGTAAATAGTTTAAAATTAAAAATAAACAAAGATGTTTCGGATTGTAAATATGTAAAAAAAAATATAAGTTTAAGTTAAAAAACATTGGTGTGTGTGTGTGTGTGTTTATTCATCTATTTATCCTACTTGTGGTTGTACGGATAAAAGAGAATATATATAACCCGAAATATATATATCTAAAAAATATATATATAATAAATAAATAATAAATAAACAAATACATAAATATATAATTAAAAAATAAATAAATATATATATATTTATATATATATATATATATATATATATATATATATATATATATATATATATATATATATAAAGAGTAACATTTCAGCAAGATGGTTTTGGGCTAAAATAATTTCTCTAGCAGAAAAGATTTTTCATTTCTGTGTGCATTTCATCCAAAAGGAACATGTGCCCTCCACCAACAAGCCACCCCTGTAAGAGGTATGGTATCTGTAGGCCCTGTGTGCAAGATAAATTCCCAATGGTCAAATGCCCTAGCTAGTTTTCAATTTTCAAAAATCATGTGTCATTGTAGTAATAGTCCAAAGTTACGTTCAAGTGTCAGAGAAAAGCCAGTCACACATTGAAGAGAACATGGAAACCCCTACAATCCCCCCCCCTCCCCATCTTAGTCCATTTGTAGTAAAAAAATGTAAGCATGGACATAATAATGTGCATGTGTGAAGTGTTAGCCCTGCGGCTTGTATAAAGTACACCACCAAAAACGTAAATCTTACCATACAGGAACAATATGAGGCCTTATTTTACAATGTGGGTGAGCACTTAAAACAAAACCCATTTTAAAAATGAAACCATTATGTCAAGTTCATGTGTTTCTTGTTAGCGTAATGATTCCAGTCCACACAATAGTTGTGGGTATGCTTGGTATTTGAACTCATGTCTGCTGTGTTGTGAGTCCAAAGTGCAAACCAGTGAGCTAACTGTGAGATGAGTATTTTGAGAGTAATTAGTGTGAATAATGAAGAGTAGTATTAAGTGTTAGTTGCCTGTGTAGCACGCATGCTGTATGGATGGTGTTGTGTGTATTTTTTCACATCTGAGGTTGGCCTAGTGGGTAGCTGTCCCACTTTGCATACAGTCATTCCTGAGTTCTGATCCAGACAGAAACCCTTCCTCTGTGTGGAGGTTGTATACACTCTTGTGTGTATCCTTTATGGAAGAGTATGCTGTGCATTTTGCTGAAAAGCCAAGATTTATTTACACCACATACATTTTGATACATTCGTTATTCATGTGTTTTTAATGTAGCCATTGTCCATGCATTTTGCGCACTATACGGCGACTTGAAATCCTAAACACAGAAAGATCGTGAAGAATGTGTTTGTTAACAGTATGTATTACACTAATTATTAGCAAAGGAAAAACAAGGTTGAGAGTGTTCCAGATTATCGTTAATTGACAGTGATTAATGAGTAAAGAGCTATCTTGTAAAAATAAGCCCCAGGCATGTTTGTTGTGTTGTATATAAATAAACTGTTGGCCCCCCACAGTGGGCGTGAAGTATGCATTGTGTAGCTTGCCGTCAATCAGTTGAGAGCCGTCGCTTATGCGTGTAGCATGTTTAAAGATCCGCAGGTGGGTGTGTTTTCTAACGATTGCACTGTTTATTTGCATCACTTAGTTGTAATGGACCACAAGGGGGTGTGTTTTTGCTGTTTGAGGTGCTTATTTCACTCGCAAAACGGTTTGCGTCACTCAAAGTATGCAACGCAGATGCATGTGCGTTTGCGTACCTTGATGAATCAGGCCAAATGTGTTTTAATTTATGAAATAATACACTTTATTTTCTTTTATGAAAAGTACTCAGGCCTTTGTTATTTCCATGATTGTTCAGCCAAGCAGAGAATTTCAACAGTGTTGTCACTTTGCAATCACAGGTCCTTTTTCTTTGTAAAACTATGGTCAGACTTATGCCTTTTTAGATTTTTTGTGTTATCTTTCGCTTTGGCATAAAAAACGGCCCATAGAGGTAAACTTCAGAACTATACCCTTTGTTTTTTAAATAAATACAGGTACTCCTCACTTAACAACCTACCCATTTAATGACCACTCAGAGCTACGACCAGGTTCTCCCTGGGTCCTCATTGTTATAATTGCTGCTGTTTGTAGAGCTTTACTGTACACATGTTTATTTTCTGTTATGCAGTGTTATGTAATGTAAAGCAAACTAACAAAATACAGTTTTCTTTAGTCTATTTCTTCATTCAGAATCAATAAAAATGATTACAATATATGTAGGTGCATATAACAGTACTGTACTCACTTAGCGACCAATTCTCTTAACGACCTAGTCGTAGGAACGGAACTCGGTCGTTAAGTGAGGAGTACCTGTAATAACTTTTATTAAAAATCTGTTATAACAGAAACACACAAAACAAATGCTAAATGGATGACTCACTAGAGTGTGCAGTATGAATATAGCAGCTTGTTGTGCTGTAAAAATGGGTGTTGCTTACTAAGAGCAAATTTTTCATAATTATCAGTCTGTTTTAATGGCACTTGCTAAAGTATAATTCCTCTAAATAGCACAATAGTGAAAACTCCTGTAAGAAGACATTTTCATTATGATCTCAGGGGCGCACGAGATAAAAAAAAAAACTCCAAGAAGCGTCCGCGGCTTCTTGGACAGCGCCGCGGCTGCTGTGTAGTACAGTGCCGCTATATAGGGCACTTTTTTAGCGGAGGGGAGGGGTTTCTGGAGACCCAGAAACCCCCCCTGCGTGCGCCCCTGGATCTTATGAACCATAATGATAATACGTTGTGTGGGCCGTCGGAATAGTCTGTTTAATAAAACTGTAACACTTTTATACTGAATATATTTTTTAAAAAATGTTATTTGGGATCATTTTTATTGTGTATAGCATGATTTTATTGAAAAAAAACACAATATTTTTTGTCGTTTTCTCAGCACATTCCTTAATTGTCCCCATTTGAGTGCGAGAGTGTTATGATTTCAGGCTTGCAGAAACTCTAGGAAGAGCTAAATAATACTGGACAGAGATATCAGACCATCTTGGTAAAGTAAAAAGTCTTTATAGCCCATACAGGCCCTCATTAGGCGATAAATGTATACACGTTATTTCACTACTATTACGTTTTCAGTGCTTAAACTAAATTTTTTCTCTAGTGTAACATGATAAAATATCCTATAACGATCACAATTACAGCAGCACATATTTATCAGGTTAGGGTACATGTGTTTAAACCAGTGCTTTTTTTCCCATTGAACGCTGGGAACGGCGTTCCGGGACCTTTTTTTTTTGGGCTTTGCGGCAGCTTCTCAGCCGGCCTTTAACACACACAATGAAAAAAAAAAAGTAAACAATACAGTCTGTCCAGCGCGGCCGCGCCCTCCTCCCTTCTCTATTTCCAATGGCTGTTGGGCGTGACGTCATCACGCACGTCGCGCCCGACAGTCATTCACGGAGCTGTGAGGAGCAATCAACAAGAAGAGGAGCGCCGCGACAGAAAAGCTGAAAAGAAGTGACGAGGCAACAGAAAGCAAGGTAAGTTAGAGGGAAAATGGGGCGCCGTTTAAAAGAAAGTGGTCAGAAAAATAAATGGTGACAAAAAAAAAGAAAAAGGCCAGCATGAGAGGGGCGGGCCCGGGGCACAGCATAAAAACTCAAGGGGGACCAAAAAATTATTAGGGGCACTGGCACAGGATTAAAACTGAAGGGGGACATAAAAATTATTAGGGGCACTGGCACTGGTACAGGATGAAAATACAATACATATAATACATTAAAGGTATGTTAAGACATAAATATAAAAAAAAAATCATAAAATATTAACAAGATGTGAGTTCCACCACCTTTTTTTTTTACAAAAAAAGCACTGGTTTAAACTATGTATTTTACAGGCGTTAAAAGTTCATGTAAAAAGCATACAAATGGATCTAACATTAGAAACTATTGTTCCCACTGTTATATTTTCATGTGTGATTCTAAAATTAAGAAAATAAGCTGTATAGGAAATATTTCAACTGCTGTATATTACACATCAATATGTATTCTCATAAGCATACACAAGAGGGGGACAAAGATCACTGTGTTTCCTGTATACATTGCCGTTGTCTATTCTCAAGAAAATTAAACACACATAAAGGAGAGCGAGAGACATGGTAAAAAGACAAGTGAAAGGGAGTGAAAGCGAGAGCAAATTAAAGAGAAAGAAATCTAGAAAAGAGAGTGAAAAAGGTGGAGGAACACAGAAGCAAGAATAGAAATAACAAACAAAATAAAATAAGTGTGCAGGCAGACATGTAGGGCCTGATTCATCAAAGCACATATAATGAGTGCAACGTGCGTTTGTTTTAAAATGTACATAAATCGGCTTGTGTACTCCCGAATTAGTAGCAAGTAATGGATCTGTAGATATATGCGCAGATGAATTCGGTTGTAGATCTGCTCTGCTCTACTACACAAGACACTAAAGTATATGTCCAATGCCTATGCAGAATACACATTCACAAAAGAATGCAAAGAACGCACAGAAAAAGAAAACCTATTGAATTAATGTTACCTGTTAATAATATAGGCATTAATGACAAAACAGTTATTAGGGTGGTTTTCATGTCTACTGAACATAAAATACATTTTTACAGTTGTTCCTGATTGCAAACACATGTTATAGCATCAGTATACATCCGTAGTGATTGCGGAAAGGGCAGAAATTTATTGCAGCAGGGAACAGTTCTAAAACGAGAAGGTTACAAACTAAGCCCGCATGTTGTCTGGTATCAGGCCGAGGCGTGGCACACCATTCACTGCTAAAGTAAGTCCCAAACCATCTGGAAAACGTGAGTTCAGACCACATGTGGCCATTGAAGTTCCTCAAGAATGTCAGCCAAACTTGAAGATCCCCTTTTATCTCATCGGACAACAGCAGCCAAGAGTGGGGTCATGTAAAACCAGCTGTGGCTATCTGGAGTTTCCAGCAGAAAACCTTCCCCATGGGTATAATGCAGCAGTCGAAATTGAAAAAACTGAGAATGGACTGAACTTTCTGCAGTGGGACCTTGTGTTAACCCTGTGTAAGCAGAATCAATGACTAGCTTGGCCACCTTATTCCTGGCCAGACTACAGCATCCAGCAATGGTGTCAATCTCAATGCCCAGGAAGGAAAGGGGGGTAGAGGGGCCTTCTGTTTTGTAGCACGGTAATGGAATGTCAAGCACTGCATATAGGGCCTGAGCTGCGAAAAGTGTATCCAAGCAAACTGAGGAGTCTGCAGGGCCAATGAACAAGAAATCATCCAGATAATGGACGATACTGGCGTGACCCTTTCCTACTTGTACACACCAATGCAGAATCTTCTTGAAATGCACATAAGAAATGGAACAACCGATAGGAAGGCACTTATTGACCTAAAAACTCTCTGACAGCCAGAAACCCATATAGCAAAAGTAGTCAGGTTCCAAGGGAAGAAAGCTAAAGGTGGATTCAATATCTAGTTTAACCAATAGCGCTCTCACACCACACTCCCAAACTAACTGTAGCGCAGACACACAGGACTGATAGCTAACCGAACTGTGTATTGGGGCTATGGCATCAATAACCAATGCCCCATGGGAGTGCGACAGATGTTGAATCGGCCTAAACTTGCTGGTCATTTTCTATAGAACAAACCTGACTGGAGAAATCACTAAACTTGGGATGAGGGGACGGGGGCCTACCATGCGCCCTAAACAGACCTCTTGCAAATCTACTCAGCCAGCACCTCGGGGAAGAGTTGTGCCAAATGCAAATTCCTCCCAGCTACTGACCGAATTGTACCGCAAATAGGGAGCCTAAAACCAAGACAAAAGGCGTACTCTTAGAAGGAGGCCTGCTCCGTGTCAGGAATGAGCCAAAGCCATTTACCCAGTTCCTGAGGAATGATTGGGTGTGGACCTCAGCTATTTGTACAGGCATGTTGATTCTTGCACGCCGTCCCTCAAGTCCATGCCCCTTCATTGACGGTGCAAGGCAGGGGAGTGCTATGGAAACCTCGCTTGACCTCCAACCAGAGCCCACCGTGCATACCATGTCCATCCATATCTACACATGTTTGAAACTGACCTGTATTTTGCCCACTGACTTGCTGCCTGAAGCACTCATCATACGTGTGCCAGATCGAGGCCCCATCATTGATGTGCATCCTGTTAATCAAATGGAGATAACGCCAGATATCGATGAGGGCAGCTGGCCTAGTTTGATGGTAAGCAGCTGCGAAAACACAGAAAACAAGAAACCAGTTAGAGAATAACCTGTATCCATCTTCCCCATTGCCCACTTTACCCACAGAAGCAAAGAGGTCCCTCTTGGCCATGTGCATAAGGGTGAACCTGTCCACGTATAAACCTTTGTGAATATTGTATCTAGTGTTGGCCCTAATGCTGCTCAGCAGCACTGTATTAGAACAAAGAACTACATCACCACAAGGTTCTGGACGACATGTGGCCGCCGGAGTAGCCACACCAGAAGTCTTAGTACCCCTGAAATGCAAATGCAACAACATCAAAAGCTTGCGCGGGCCACTATCCTGATCTAAGTGCTTGACAGTGGTGGGCTATATGTATGTGTTGCAAGTGTGTAGGGTTGGCTGTACTCACTGGCAGGGAGTGTCATAGCTCTTTCATCAAGTAGGACAGCGATTTTCCTTCAATGCCACTGAGCTCCTGGGAGTGAGGCTCTCTTCTCTCGATCTCACCGGGGGTCAGGCGATTGGGCAACCTCCTGATGATGGGCCACCTCTGATACTTCATTAAAAGGTAGGTTACTTCCAAGATCTTTACAGTGTAACCATGAATCCAGCGCCGGACCATGCTGCAAGTCAACAGAAGGTAGGGAGGGACGAGGAGCCTCTGATGCCTACCAAAGGACTCAGTGGGGATGAAGGTGGTGGCCGATGTGATGGGAGTGACCAAGGCAAGATGGCTTTGAAGCGTGCTGGGGGACAGATACTCTGTTCAGCCAAGAGTTATACAGGAAATGCCTCTGCAGCTATGTTCTATTTCAGAATGACAACAGCTAGAAAAAGACACACTTCTGCAGCTCTATAGTGATTTGCACACAGACCACTTTACATGGTGTCAGAAGTCTGGCTGTGATGGCACAAAGTCTCTGACGCGTAGATCCTCATAGCTTAAATTTAAGAAGGAATGGCGCATATACTACTGTGCTGGGCCCTCATTCAAACTGAAAAAGTACAGCCATAAACCCTGCTCAACCTAGCTGGTGCTGAAGCTGTTGATAAAGCAGACATATTTTATTTGGAAGGGGAGGATCAGCAAGATCCAGGCGGACTAATAAAAAAGTTTGATGACATATGCTTACAAGTGGAAAATTGTTATAAAGAACAGACATGATTTTAACACTGCAGTGCAAAGTCCCTCTGAGAGTATCATATCATATTCTGCCAGATTGTAACTACTAGCAATAAAATGTGATTATGGTACATTAACAAGCGAGAAGACATTAACACTGGACACGGCTATACACATATGCATGCTACATGAGTAGTCCCACAAAAGTGCAATGGAGTTAAAAAAAAGTCTGATATATATGACTTCCGGAAACACGTGCAGCAACAAACACGCTGTGTGATTTGTGGCGACCGCCTTTCCCATGAACGCCACAAATTTCCTGCTTTCAATAAACGCTGTAATGATTGTGGCAAACAAAATCATTTCAAGCCTAATGCTGATGACAGACAACCTTACACTGCACGTTCCGGCAGCCCACCTCACCAAGTTCACTTTGTGTATGAACCACCAAAAAACACCCCAGACACCAGTCTCCAATCCAAGAGTACAAGAGCCGAAAAGGGCGAAATATTTACCACCATAATAGATAAGGAGACAAATTACACCATCAAAATAAAAAGTGATACTGGCAAAAAATGTAACATTGTGTCAAGTGAACTCCTCCAGCGCGCAAACCCCAAAACACCTATTGACTGTTCTTACACTGTGAATCTAATTGCTTATGGTGGCGTGGTAATCAAGTCCATGGGTGTGGTCATGCGGCACTACACAAATGTCCTACTGCAGTTTCACATAGTGGACAGTAATGTCAAACCACTCCTAGGTTTGTCAAACAGCATAGAACTGGGGTTAATAACTTTAATTGCTGATGTTCCAGAGTTAAAAGACTTTGCTGATCTGTTCAATTGCAATACCATTGGGAAACGCCCAGTCATCTATCACATGCTTATAGACAATACTTATTCTCCCACAATATGTGCTCATAGATGTGTACCTCTGGCCATAAAGGATAAAGTGATAGCGGAATTAAATTGCATGACAGCATTGGGCATCATTACTACAGTGGTAGAAGCCACCGCATGCATGTCAGTTATGGTTGCTGCAATAAAATAAATGGTTAGGTACACATCTGCATTGACCTTGTGTATCTGAACAATGCTCTTGTGACAGATCAACGGTGAAGTTGGACCCTCAGGGCCTGTTTGGTTTAGCACCACCTACAGGGAGGCGCAGAGTCTAAAGGAACAGAAGGTGTTCACCAGTGACCTCCGCAAGGGTGTGTGGGCCTCCCATTTCTCAGTTCATATGGGTTCCTTGTTGCACACTGTTCCCGCATTCAACTCCTATCACACTCCTCACACCCACACACTAGTTTATTGTTGTTATTGAAAAAAGAAGGGATGTATATGTATGGTAGAAGTTTTATAATTGTCATCTCTTTGTTGCAGAAAGTATTGTGTTACACATGAAGTGTTTGTTATACAGGAAATGCCCCTGCAGCCATGTCCTTTTTCAGTATGACTGCAGCTAGTAAAGACACACTTCTGCAGTTCTCCTGAGTTTTGTGCCTATATACCTGCTTCACAGATAAAAAAAACCACAGCATCATATTCTTAGTGTCACGGAATAGGCAGAGATGGCTGCTAACCGGTATTAGCGCAACTGAACATGGAGGCATGGAGTCTAATGTAACCCTGGTATTCACCAGTCACCCCCGCAAGGGAGTTTGGGCTTAGCTGCAGAGAGTACGCAGGTCGCGGTTCTCCAAGGCAGTCACAAGTGTAGCGACAGTAGTAGACAGGCGTAGTCAACAATCCAGGAAATCCAGCATGCATGGAGAAACAAAGGAGCATCCCAATGCTAGGCAAAAAAAAGCGGCTGTTGGCAAAACATAGGCGTCCATCTGCTGAACCTAGTGCTCATGCGGAGACGGCGCCTGACACTTAGTACTGGAAAATATTCCCAGTGAGGTCCATGCTCTGGCTGTATAAATAAATGGGGTGTTTAATCAAAGTTTAGATCCAATAAGCCTCTTTGAGAAGGAGTCTATTGACTGTATCACCACCTCAATTTAACACTGCCATGGATTTCTGCAATATAACGTGGGATACTATGATACCCTTTCTTTTTAAGATTTTAAGGTGATGTTCCATAAAACAAAACTTAAGCTTGCGAGCAATACGTCCAATATATAACATAGTACGTGTTAGAATTAATAATCTGTTTTATTAAAAATTTATTTTTTTTTCTATTTTTTAAAATACTGTTTATTATCAGCCAAATGAACATATAAATTTAACAAATATCCAGCGACAATGATATACAGACAGGTATGGGATGTATTGCAGTTTGTGGTGCGATACATAAAGTCAGCAACTTTAAACCTCTAAATCCACCAGATTCGATGGCAGCCAGTCATTTATTATTACTGAACACTGTCACCACTCCTGTTTCTATGTGAGCTACATCGTTGTAGAATGTGACTGTAGCCTTTTAATAAGACTACCAGCCCTATAAATTGTCTTTCATCACTGAAAACTGTCACCTCTCCTGTTTCTGTGTGGGTAATATATCTGTAGAATGTCACAGGAGACTTTGAAGAACACTGCCACCCCTCCTCTTTCTGTTCTAGCTATGACACTGCCCAACTGCACTGGAGACTGCTAACAACCCTTCTGTGTCTCTCTGTGAAATGGCGCCGGATCTTCATGGAGGGTGGTACTTATAGAATCCAAAACTTGTGAGATCCGATGATGCAACAATGACGCTTTGCCTCGTTTTCAGTTCCGAGACCATGCAAAAGTACCGAGCCAAGACGGCTCGGTACTCAGATTGGGTACGTTCGGGTGGAATCGGTTTTCTGAAAACTGTGACCGAGCATCTCTAATCTATAAATTGCTGAATTGCAACTTTGTGAAATGAGCTCTAGTTTCCAAGAGAGGGGATATAATATCAATATTATTAGCCTCTGCTTATCTTAATCACTATTGATCCATCAACATATAAGAAACATGATAACTTTACGATGGACTCACAATTTACTATCTCTACTACATATGATACTGGAAGCTATGCCAGTAAGAAACTTTGTCATGTTCTTGCGACTGTCCTGCTCTTACAAAATGTTTTCCCCTGTTAAGCAATAGAAAAGGGGCATTACAGTAAGATTATCTTAATGAGACCTGACATCGCTATTAAGATGATGAATGAGAGTTGGTTGACCTTTCAAGGGTATTTTCCTTGCCCCAATTGTAGTGTTATGATGGTTGGTCACAAAAAGGACTGACATTTTCTATTAAATATCATATGACATGTACTTCTGAATTTACATTTTGTTCACTCATGTATGTTAGCAAGACAACCAGGTGCTTCTGTGACAGAATGGCCAACCATAGATCTTCCATGCATTCTGCTATAAATACAGGCTGCAGTGATAAACCTGTAGCACAACAGTTTCTTGAAGTCAAACATCCTCTAACTGCTTTGAGATGCAGGCTAATATTTGAGGAGGTGATCAAGCTAGAACTCTCCTTCATAGCGAAGCATATTAGATCAATAGATCGGAAACAGTTTTAAATGAACCTGTACAAATTGGGATTTTTTTTTATTGAGAGGCTTGCTTTTTACCTTTCATCTATTGAACTTTTTATTTGAATCTAGGGGTGCACTCAGTCTGGCTATGGCTCATATTTTGGAGGTATTTTTTAGACTAAATGGAATTTGTCATAATTTTGAAGAAAATATTTTTTACATATGGACTATATTGCTACAATAAGAAATATTATGGTTCAAATATTATATTTGCTGTTCATTTGAATTTTCACTTTAGATTTAATTCTATTGTACTTATCTAAATTAGATAAAAGATATTGATTTCACTATACTATCTATTTATGTTTTGTTCAGGTTGGGTTTCCATTGTTTTTACTAAAGTATGATATATAGGAATCTGGGTTGGTGCTTGATAATTTATAGCATTGTTTCTGTACCAATAGTATTATGATTTATGTTTGCTCTATATTCTAACTTATAATAATGATTTGATATTAATTCAATATTAATGGTAAAATAATGCATATAATGTTTTGCTCTTTATATTGTATATTGTGTAATGTCATCAGTTGACACCATATCATCCTTACATTTATACATGTACCTTTTTTATTTTTATTTTATCTAACTCTTGCATTCATTAATTTTAATTTTGACTTTTGTTCTTTGGTTGTAATGGATTTTTCAGTTAATATATATGTGAATTCCAGTTTGCGGTCCAGCGTGGTATTTTGGATACTTTTATTTATTAATTGTGTAACTTGCCACTTTCATTTTATATTTTGTGTTGGCATCAGGTCATTCCAATAGTTCTAATTAGATGGTGATTGTTATTGATAGGACTTTTTTGCGATAACACAGGATACCGGTATCTCAGATTTGGGAGTCACAAAGTAATTTCGGTATCTAGGGTTTTACAGATCACATAGGCAAGGGGAGTAGAAGGATACAACAATATCTTTATTACAGGATAATGATAAATTGCGATACAATAGCTCAACTATCGATATGCCTATTGTATCATATGAAATTAAAGATTTTCTGATGTGATCGTTGTGGTTCCAAAGCACAAGAGTTTTATTCGCAAAATAGATTACAGGACAAAGTATTGCATGCATACGCCTTATAGATATACTCAGATGTTGCTTGAGTTTCTGGTAGCGAAAGTGGATACACACGACCCCTAGGAGGGTTCTTGCCAGGTTGTAGGTCAATCGGACAATCCCACGCCCGATGGGGAGGAAGGCGTTCAGACTGAACCTTATCGAATACATCCACGAAGGAAGCATACTGTGGAGGAAGACCCGGCGGGCAAGGCGAAATGGAAGACTGATGTATTTTGAGTGGAACAACTTGAGAGGGACATCTATGACAACAATCGGAACCCCAGGAAGTGACTTGAGGAGTGTTCCAGTCAATCTGAGGGGAATGAAGTTGAAGCCATGGAAGGCCAAGTACGATGGGACTGGTGGTAACAGGACTCCTGTATCCTGCTCGTGTCTTCAGCTGTCTGCTGGATTACCTGCTCTGCTCACCTGCGGTTCCCATACCCGCTACAGCCGTTCAGCGCTCCCGCTGTACCTGCATATCCTCGTGGACAAGCTTCTCTACTCATCAGCGGTATGCTTACTTGTTATTGACTATCAACTGTTACTTTGCATATCCGCTTAGGACAAGCTTCTCTACTCAGCAGCGGTATCCATACCCGCTATAGACTATTTGTTCTTACGCTGCATATCAGTTTGGAACAAGCTTCTCTACTCAGCAGATATATGCATACTTGTGATTGACTTTCAGTTATTATCCCGCATATCCGCTTTGTGCAAGCCTCTCTACTCAGCAGCGGTATACATACCGTTATAGACTATTAGCTGTAAACACTGCATACCTGTTTGGAACAAGTTCCTCTGTGCTCTCAGTGTCTTCATACCGTTATTGACTCTTTTCATGCCTCCACTCATCCGCAGCTGAACTACTCCTCACTTACTAGCAGTGGTACAACTTGCTATACGCAGACCACTGACTTCCCCGCTACCTACCTGCACCTGGACAAGTCTTCTCATCACAGCAGTGGTACAACTTGCTGTACGCAGACCACTGACTTCCCTGCTACCTACCTGCACCTGGACAAGTTTTCTCATCACAGCAGTGGTACAACTTGCTGTACGCAGACCACTGACTTCCCCGCTACCTACCTGCACCTGGACAAGTCTTCCCTTCACAGCAGTGGTACAACTTGCTATCCGCAGACCACTGACTCTCCTGTTACCTTCCTTCACCTGCTCACGTCCACCCTGGTCTTCGTGGTTTAAACCTGCCTTTCCACTATAGATGCAAGTCGCTGACTCATCTACCAATATAGCTGCAAGTCGCTGACTCATTTACCAGTATAGCTGCAAGTGACTAACTATCATCAATTCCATTGGCATCCTATCTCCATCTGCTGTTATATACGTTCCACTATTCACCCTGCTGCCAGAGGACCGCTGTGCAAACTCCGCCCCTCTGGTAAGCATAGTCAACTGGTGAAATCCTGGGCAAGACTCCTAGTGCCCGTGACAATCATGTTGGAAACATGAAATACCTTATTTACCACATTATATTTTATATAAACAGAAAGAAATGGATTAAACTTATTTTCATGTTGTTGTTTGCTATGATACTTATTCTATTGCATATTAATCGCACCGCAAACAATATTAGCGTACAGAAATTGCTGATAACCACCTTCATCCAATTATTAAACTTGAACAGTCCACCCTTTGAGAGTTTATCCAATGCTCACACACTTTTAAGATTCTGTTGCAGGATTATAATTGTCATTTTCTGGGGTCACCTAAGTCACTTGTTTACCACTCTTCAACACAGCAGGAACACATCTGAAACATAAGCTAATTACTATCAAAGCTCCAACTATAAGATATACCTATACCAATAATTCCTTCTTGTTAGCTTATAGCTCCTTACCCATATACCTGAATGTGTCATCGTACACTTTGGAAATATTATCAATTAGTTTAGCCAGGGCTTGTATATATATTTATAATTTAGAGTTCCCAGAGCAGTCTTGCAAGCAAGAACTGAAACCCTGTAGATTTTGGGATTAAATTTGCAGCTAAAGGTTTTTCCCCTGGTGTCATATTTCTTTTGACTTTGTGTTCATACTGTGTATGTACATAAGGAGGTGGGATTGATCTGTGAATATCAGTCATTTTTCATGAGAAACAGTCGATATTTCAGGAACTACTCTTCCTAGAAAACATATTCCTTTGGAGTTCGGACTTAACCACTTGTAATCCGGTTGTCCACAAATATAATATACATCATCTGGAAGGATATAAAATACAAGACAGTCCATTATAGTGTTACACAATGTCTTAGTAAAGTTACCCATACCTATCATTTTAATCTGTTTAAAGCAAGTCTCAGCTTGGATAACATTTAAACAGTAACCCAGAGGAACTTTTTCAACCAACACTTTTTGTAGGCCTATTAACATAGTCTTGCTTATGATACCTCTCTGTCTTCTTGGTTAACTGTACTTTAACAGTGTCTTTGTTTTTCATCAGAATTTGTGGAGAGGGCTATTGTCTGACTCGTTGGTAATCAGTATGCGGATGCTTGGGATACCGACACCCAGTATACCTACAAAAGAAACACGAACACTTCAATAATGACATAATTAAAATGTTCACTTACCTTTACAGCGACAGTGGAGATTAGCAAAAGTACTATCCGACTGCTGCTAAATCCGAACATGTTGGATGCCAGCACTTAATTTTTACGTCACCGAAGATGGCGACATCTGTTTAAAGAGTATGTTAAGGTTAGGGGTTAGAGGTTAGGGTTAGGGTGCGCCAAACGTCAGGAACTTACATCCTGTCAAAATCAAGCGCTGGCATCCAGCATCTACTGCATTACCAGCAGTCACATACCAGTACTTTCGCTAATCTCTGCCGTCGCTGTAAAGGTAAGTGTACATTTTAATTATGTCGTTATTGAAGGGGTAGCTTTTATTTAGGTATACTTGGTGTCGGTATCCCAAGCATTGGGTTACTATACCTAACCCGTCTGAGCGTTCTGTTCAACTTTCCAATGCTCGAATGTCTTAGCATGCATAAAATTTAGGCACAGCAAAGGCCTGTCTACCAAGTATTGACTAAGTGTTAAACTAGGGGATCTTGTAATATTATATCTTCCTTCTATTGGTCTCTCCTCCTTGTAAATTTGAGAACCTCAGGGATATTGAGTAGAGTAGCATCCAACTAGTCAGACCTGAGGGATCCAAAAGTTCGCCACCCACAACCGTGACAAAACAAACAATAGAAAAAGAAAAATAGAAAAATTGCTGCTCTATGATGTAAGAGTAGACTTTGAGGAATCCTTGGCTCATAAATTTATTGACTGCAATTTTAAGTCTCACGGAACAGATTTACGAGTCATGAGGTTGTAGTATTGGTCTCGGCCTTGTCTTGAACCTTGTCCGGACTGTCGCCTTATCTGCAGTAGGTGGATTCAAAGGTCTCTTTCTGCTACTTTCAAGGATTTGGTGCTGGCCATCAGCACTTTGTATGGGCCTTTCCACCTGTCTATTAAACAACCTAAGCGTAGGAAAATGTGGATCATAACATATTCTGCAGGTTCAACATCATGACAGTTAGTGTCTGGCATATCAGGAGAGACTATGTTGAGATTATTTTGTTGTTGTCTCAAATTGTTTGCTCATCTTTATAAGATATTGAACAGTCACTTCATCATAACATTTTAAATCATCTTGGGGATCTACTATCAAGTGAGATTGTCTGCCAAAGACTATCTCAAAAGGTCACAGGTTAAGATGTGGTCTAGGAGTGGTTCTAATGCTGTGAAGTACTAGTGGAAATGTCTTCGGCCACACTAATCAAGCTTCAGCCATCACTTTACTCACTTTGTTCTTGATAGCGTCATCTACCCTCTCTACTTTCCCACTGGCTTGCAACCTTTAAGAAGTGTTTAACTTACTATCAAAACCCATGAGGTCTGATTCAGATATCCCATACAATCATGTGTATCTGTATTCCTGCCAAATTCACCTTCAGCTAGAGTTTCGTCTTCCTCCACCCTTTGAGCATCTTGAGGCACATATGGTAGGTACATAGATGGATTTAACAAAAGAAGATTATCCACTGCACCAGGCAATCATAAACACAATGTACTATGTAGCTGATTGATTGATATACAGCTATTTATGGGTGGTGCTCCCTTACCATGTATAATTAGTAAATGCTTAGAGGAAGAAGAAAAGGAAACATGAAAAATTGGGGCACTCCATGATTGTTTATTTGTTATCATTTAAAACAAAATACTTTATTAGATAAGCTAAAAACGTTTCCCTAATAACCTGTATGTCATGTCACCAGTAGCGAAATATTAAAAACAAAAGTGAAAGTGATACATAGTGCTAGATAAGGGGATTAAAATTGGCAGAAGTTGCTGCCATGTTTTCAATATGATAAATTGTTGTAACAAATTTGTATAAACAATGCAGGTTTATTAGGTCCTTATGTAAATTGTATTCATTCTTCAATAAAGATTATACAATCCCCTATAATGTCTTCAATTTCTTTCAAATATATATAACTAACTTTAGTTGAATTGCATACAAAGGAAATTAGCTGTTATGTCCTACTAAGCCACAAATTGATATACAGGAGAATGCAATTAGCTATGTTCATTATTAAGAAACTTGCTTTATAGTAATCTGTGTATAACATATAGATGGATTTAGCATAGTACACTTATTAATTGTGATGTTTGCAGGTGCTATTAGTGCCAACTCCCATTTCATAAATCTTGCTGAGGAGACATGTCTATTTTGGGCACAAATTAGAAGGGTAGACACTGCATGTTTTGTATGGACAGTTGAATCATGTTCCAGTACTACATTCTCGGTTTTACTTACCAGAAGAGCTATTGCTGCTGTATTTCTTAAACATGTAGGGAGAGATCTTGCCACAATGCACAATTGTGTACTACAGTATGCTATCGGTCGGCTAGCATCACCATGTATTTGCGTCAAGACTCCTGCAGCACAACCAGCAGCTTCAGTACAGTATAATTCAAAAGGTTCATAGGTATTCCCAGAGCAGGTGGTTTAGTCAGACTTTCTTTAAGGTTGAGGAATGATTGCTCTGACTCCTCAGTATGTGAAACATGCTCAGATTTAGAGGATGAGATTAACTCCTGCAATGGTGAAGCCAAGATAAAAAAATAAAAAACTGGTAACTGTGACAACATTTCTTCTACTTGTGATAGACTTGTCTCTATAACAGAGGAGTGCAACATTAGACTTTGTGGGGTGCCCAGTATATCCTGTATTTCTTGTGTGTGGTTTCCTGGAATATCTAAAAACACACCATTAGAGATACAGTAAATTACACCATCCATTTTGCATAACAAATCTCAGCCAAGGAAGTTAGTAGTAACCACTACAACTAGAAGATAAGAATGTTTAGTGTGCAATGGCCCAATAGTAACTTCCGCCAGTGAAGTCAAAAGATAATGATGCACTTCTCCTATTATTCCCCCAGCTGGAAAGGTTTCTCTGATGATTGAAAAGTTTAGATGAGAAGTTAATACGGATCTGGGCGCCCCTGTGTCTACAAGAAAAGTTTGATTAGTGCCAGATATATTTCTTTTTTTAACTTTGGTTACTATTCTGACTATTTACCTACCTTATTTTGACTATTAGTTAACTTAACCATCTGTAGTTTATAAGTGTGGCCTAAACTTCAGAGATTAGCATGTGTAGACATGGCACTTGCTGCGATTGAGTGAGTTTGCCCCTGTTGTTGTCCTGTCTCTAATCTAGAATCAGTTCTTTGCCAATTGCCTTGTCTCCTGTTATCCTCATGGGAATGAAAGGGTCTCTTACCCTTTCTGCAATTTCTACCAAGATCGCCTTTTTTCCTACAGTTATAACAAGTTACTTTGCACTCCTGTGTTGACAGTAATGAATGCTGTTCTTGCAGACAAGTATACTTACTGTCATTAGCTTATCACTCTGCGTTTCCTTTTTTCTAGTAATAGTTTTGTAAGGAATAATAGCAGACTCTTGGAGGGGATCCACTGTTATACCTCACCAATTTGGAATGGCTGTGTTCCTTAGTTTTAACATTTTCTCTAAGCCCATCCATTAAAACTGACACCACTACTTCCTCTTTGTGAACATTATCTTTGGATTCCAGTATACATAGCCATATCTGACACTGCCTTTGCAAAGTAATCTGCAGAACTTTCACTATCCTTTTGTTTAATGGTAAATATTTTGTGCCAATTAATTACCACAGAAAATTATACAGTTAGTTGGACATTAATGTTCTTTATATCTGTCTTATTATCTTCATCAATTAATGTTATATCTCCTGCAAGTTGACTACTTTTGATAAAAAATTTGAATATCAGTATTAGGAGGGAGACAAACCCTCAACAATACCTGACAATCTATATTAGTTGGTTCATGTGCATTACCCAGATTCTTAAAATGTTTTATTTTTTTTTTTACATTTGGCTAAATCTTTCCCAGGATCAGGGAAATCAGAGATAATAGAATGCAATTCAGATCTACTCCAAGGGCATTCCATGGCAACATGTCTGACTAGAACCCCAATCTTATCTGCCTTACCACTGGGAACAGATATTATTCGCACTGGGTGTAATTCTACAGTATTACCACAGTTTCAATAGTTGGAACTATTATCTCAGCACAATGGATATTCCTGTGCTTACTAGCATGTGAAAGGGTTTTATTAGTCTGTCAGTCTTATAGGTCTGTAACAGAAAATGAGGGTTGGACAGTACCTCCCACCTTTCCTTCTTTCTGTGGACCTTCTTGTAATTGTAATGTATGGGCTAATGCAGAAATTAAAGCAGGCTCATCATCTTGCTCTTCATGCATGCGGTGGAAATGGTATGGTTGTGCGCTCTGACTATAAACAATTCCCATTACCCTCCTGCGCTTGCACTAATTCTTCATGCCAGAATTTGCCCTCAAACTGCCATAAATGTAAACATGTGATATGTTTAAGTTGAAATTTTCGTGAATTTAACATATACATTTAGTCTTTTACTGTACTCAATATGTCAGGATCAAAGCTGCCAATACTAGGAAAAGGTTGCACACATTTAGCAGTTATTATTGTCTACTCCTTACAATCTTTCAGACCATATTTCCTACTCCTAATCTATATTGCAGAACCTTGAGGTTCTACCATATACTTATCCTGTTTTAATGTGGCCACATGTCGTGTCTGCCTGGCTCCCGTGGTCTGTGATCCTTCATAACACGAAGGTAGGTCAAGAGAATAACAAGTCCTATCTATAGGAGCCGCAGACTCCTTTGGTATAACTAATACAGGCACTTGCCCACGACTGCACGTCTGTCGGTCCAGACATTTCTAAAGCAACGTCCCCTCACTCCTCTCGACTGGAGACTTTTTCTAATAAGGTATATCTCTCTGCTCAACTGGAAACTTTTTTCAAGAGAGGAATTTTATTCACATCACATATATGCACTCAAGAACTCGACGCTCCATTGGCTGATTCCTCTGGCCATTCTCCCTTGAGCTGGGGATCATCATTCCATGTTTGGCCAGGTGTACATTTTATATAAACTGAAAGAAATGGATTCATCTTATTGCCTTTTTGTTATTTGCTAAGATAGTTATTTAATTGAGTATTAATTGCATTGCAAACGATATTAGCGTACAGAAATAGCTGATTACCACCTTCAAACAATTATTAAACTTTAACACGATGCATAAAAGACTGATTAACAATCAGTTAAGTAGGTCACTGAATACCTAGAATCCCAACATCAGTCCAAAATTCATGTATTTACTGTTCGCTACATTCAAGCTGTAGCTGTAAATTGGTCCTAAGGCAATTGCTGTGGCAACCGCAACTGTGGAATATCAGTAGGCTGAGAGCGTCTCATACTTCGGGCCAAATTCTTGCTATTAATGTTATGCTGGACCATCTAGGGTGCTAAGACAATTGCTGGGACAACTAAAAAATAATATATAGTTCCACTGTAGCAATGAAAAAACTCCAATCTCCAGACAAGTTGTCAGTGAATCTCCGGCCAAGCAATTAGTAGATCTCTAGGCTAAGTTGCTCTGTACCACATGCTGAGAGCATATGTACACTGTAAAAGCTGTTGTTGAGGCCACACTATTAATGAAGTCTGGCCAATCAGTCAGTGAAACTCGACCAAACTGCTGCACACTCCCCTGCTAATCTGTTACCAAAGGTACCAGCCCTGATGCAGTTACTGGAGTAATGATGCATTTTTGTCCTCTGATTATTGACGATAACAACTGTTTAGCGACCTGGCACTCTACCAATGTGGTAAGGTCGGATTCTCAGTCTACTCCTGTGTGTAGGACACAAGAACATGGGGCCTGATTCATTAGTGATCTTATCTGACATTTTTTGCTTATCTTAAGCAAATCCACTCTGTGCATGCTCAGAAAAGGGAGATAAGAAGCAAAATCCACTGCGTAAGTGAAGAATTTCTTAAGTTAAGATGAAAAACCATCTTAAATTCACTCTTATCTCCCCGTTTCTTCTTAAAAATAAGCATCTTAACTTTTGCACAAGATAAGATCACTAATGAATCAGGCCCATGGTCTTATGTATTACTTGCATAAAGGACACAGAATTCTAAATGGGGCTCTCAATGGAGCAGGGAAGTTAGGGGTAAATAAATATGAACTTTTTAAACTCTTTGGTGCTAATTTATCAGAATAATATTTATTGAGCATGATCAGCTGCCAATTAAAGAGACTGTGAGGTCTCCACAAAAAAAAACCAAAATTTTAAATCCAAATTATTGTCTGCACTTTCACTTAACTGAGTACTGATAATTACCAAACTTGATTATATATATGCTATATATATATATATATATATATATATATATATATATATATACATATATACAAAGATATATATATTTATATATATATGTATATATATATATATATATATATATATATATATATATATATATATAAACAAAAACAGACATAGGTCCTCTGCACTCACTATGTACAGACTGGGGTGCAAGAGGGGGTTGCCCACATTGTATAGACAAGAAAACAGGGATACTCTGCACTCGCCAAACACATAATTAATGCTATATCAAGTACTGTTCTATATTAAAAACAGGGAATGTTAGTTCCACATATTGCAATATATGTTTAAGCTGACCAACTGACCAGAATGGGAAGACTTTGACGTCAGTTGGTCAGCTTAAACATATATTGCAATATGTGGAACTAACATTCCCTGTTTTTAATATAGAACAGTACTTGATATAGCATTAATTATGTGTTTGGCGAGTGCAGAGTATCCCTGTTTTCTTATATATAATATATATATATATATATATATATATATATATATATATATATATATAAATATAAATATATATATATATATATATATATATATATATATATATATATATGTGTGTGTATATATACACACACACACATATATATATATATATATATATATATATATTTATATATATATATTTGTACATATACAGAATGAACATACGTGTGTGTCAACGTGGCAGCGGAGGGCCATAGCCATGTAATTCTGAGGTAAAAAGAGATCCACAAAATAAATTGCAGTGATAAGTAAAGATGAGGTAAAAGAGTCAGACTTACCCAGTCATAGAACTATAGCTGCTCCCACCAGCACCAAGGACAATTTCCCAAACCTGAAACAAAATACAACGTATTATATACCTTTGTGCACAGTTACACCTCTCCCCATCCCCCCCCCCCACACACACACACAGGCAAAAATAAAAAATAAAAACTTCATGACCTCTCACACAATTTTACAGTAAGATGCAAATCATTTGTCTTACTTTCTTCAACAACCCTCAGCACTGATTGACGGAGGATTACTAGTAATAGGATTTGCTGTTTGGAACCTGTCTGCATGTCTCTCAGAATAAAAGAAGAGTACTTACTAAAGAAAGAATATGGATGCTGCTTGGCACCTTATTCACTTGTTGCTCCTCTTCTCGAAACTTGGCTTGGTGTCTCCGTCTTGTGTCACGGGATGCTCTTGTTCAAATAATACTTTTGGACGGTAAGTGATCAACATCTCAATTATTAGTCTGATTTGCCTGCCAGTTTATTTGTATCTGGCACTAAATTATGATAATGCATTGTCATTTTTCTGCTTAATCAAGGGCTTTCAAAATGATCAATTTGTCATAGTGAAGGTGTGAATACATTTTAAGAGCAATGTAGTTCATCAAATAAAGAAAACTAACTGAATTAATTAATTCAATTTTTAAAAGATAATGAATGGGATTTGTGATACTCTACAGTTCTTGTGACATAAGTCGATAAATAAGTAACAACAACACATTTTGTGGAATAAAAAGCCTCAATGTATTAACAGCTAACTCACAGAATTATCATCATAACCATCCCCATAGGAGAAATGAATAGTACATTGACCACTAGAAGGAAATCTAACTCCCATTCTTTACATTGCCAAACAGGAAAGATTTTTTATTATGCTCATAAATGTAAAACATATTTTAACTTAACAAACACAACAAGTGCTAAAAGTGGCAAGAGCAGGAGCTAGATATCATTATGAAAAATATTGTGTGCAATTTTGTATAATCTAGGACACAACTAAAAACAGCAACTCTGCTTATGATTACTGTACTTCAGGTATGTTTGTGTGTATGTTTATTTATGTTTGTTTGTATGCCTTTATGCCCAGGAGTAATGGGCACTTGTGTCCCGTAGTAAAATGTATCTGCTTGTATTTATATTAGATTCATATACCTCATATAGGTAATACTTTGCCTCTCAGCACTTATGTTGATATTGCTTTTACAAATGTCTGCACAAAT
The DNA here is from genome assembly GCF_038048845.1 of Mixophyes fleayi. Lineage (NCBI taxonomy): Eukaryota > Metazoa > Chordata > Amphibia > Anura > Limnodynastidae > Mixophyes > Mixophyes fleayi. The sequence continues at coordinate 84,579,124 of NC_134407.1, read as the reverse complement.
GTGAGCATTATTTATAGAAAATGTTATGAACATCTTGTTCAAGTCAATTTTGTAATGTACCATTTTCTGTTGTTTTTAATATTTCACTTTAGTGTTTGAATTAAACTTTCACAGTTTCATGTTTATGAGTAATTGTAGTTATGCAGTAAAATATTCAGTAGCAGTCAGTTTTTAATGTACTTTTTTTGGCATGTTTTTGACTTAGACGTGGATCCAGTATCCTATAACATTATATACAATGAAATCGTAACCAGATCATGTGTGACCTGGAGTATAACATGGTGAATTGTGAAATTAGAATTAAATATTTACTGCAGCAAGAAAATCTGTGCACTGTGGTTGCTACTTGCAACAGTAAAACCCCTGTCCACATGTAGCCTATGCATATGTGTGAGGAGGTACATTTAACAGAAATAGCAATGAAACCACCTATACGCAAGGTAACAGACTCCACCAAGCAGATGTAAAGCCACCAAGAACAATAATTAGACTTTTCTTGATGCAGCTGTTAGTAAGCCAATCATATTGTTACTAAACACCGCATCCTACCTGTGTGACAGTATTATTTATTAAAGCATAAAAAGTCATGACATGAGTTTCCACCTTAACTTGAAATGATATGTGTGTCGGTATATAATAGGACAGAATGGAGTGACCGTTGATGTCCAGATCAATAGAGTTTTATAGAGCTGAACTGTAGGTTGATTAATGAGAGTGCTAGCCCTGAGACCCCAATAAACTAACTGCACCATTAGGTGAAAAGTAGATTGTTAAAGGCAGGTTGGCTGCACGGCCCAATAGCATGGACCTTATGTCTTCTTATTGGTTGGTCAGGCTGCACATGCTGTACCATGTGTGGTGGTGGAGGTGGTGGTGGTGGTGGTGGGAAACTGTTGCATTAGCAGTCTTGTGCACCACTAGGAGCATGAAAGTGGGATGTCTTCACCAACTGTTACTATCTTTTGTGGGACCACAAGTTCCAGGTGCTAGCTGAGACAGCTGACAGGTAAATCTGACACATTAGTACTGCAGCATTTTTTTAATTTGTCACTCCCACCCCTGTAGTGCAACATGGCTTGGCCACCTTCTAAATGTGCTCCTCTTTTTGCTCCTACCTCTAAATGAGGCCCATTCTGTGTAGCAGACACCACTTCATCACTTATCACTTATGCAGCACTACTCAGAGAGTGGTGCATGGTGTGACCAATAATGTACTTTACATTTGACAAGTTGTCGAGACTCGTATGTAGGATGGGAGCCTATGGGGTATATATTACTACATTGGAAAAAAAGGAAACGTAATGCAGATATGTATAAATATGTATACACACAATCTAAGAGCACGATTTCCAGTAAACTTATCTTTTCTTGTGTTCTCTTCTTTGAAGGAGTCTACTTTGTATGTCTTCATCTCTCACAAGAATACCCGATGACATCCCTTCAGACATTCACAAAGTTAGAATAGAAAAATGTCACCTGACTGAATTGTCTCGAGGATCATTTGGTGGAGTTAGATCTTTAGAATATCTATGGCTTAATTTTAACAATATTACACTAATGCACCTGAAAAGCTTGGAAGACTTAAAGAGCCTTAAAGAATTAAGACTACAAGGAAACAAACTACGCTCGGTACCATGGACAGCATTTCAAGACACACCTGCTTTAAGGATATTGGACCTCAAATATAACAGACTAGACGTTCTTCCAGAACATGCCTTGAAGTTTCTGTCCAGCCTGACCTACTTGGACTTATCCTTTAATCAGCTTACCATCATCTCTAAAGACGTTTTTTCAAACTGGCCCCTATACCAAAGAGGACAAGTATCAGAGGGAAAAACAGAATTGATTTCCAATGCAGTCCTGGCCTTACATGACAATCCATGGATTTGTGACTGTCGTCTCAGAGGTTTTGTTCATTTTGTTAAGACAGTCAGTCCTCCTGTCATACTGATGAATTCCTATTTGACTTGTGCAAGCCCAGATTCTAGAATTGGCAAGTTTTTTCATGAGTTGGAGTTAATTAGTTGCATAAAACCAACTACTACCACATTGTTGTCCAATGTTACTGTACAGGTGGGGTTAAATGTCACGTTGATATGTATTATAACAGCAAGCCCTACGCCTTCAATACTGTGGACCTATAGATCAAAGATAATTAAAGCCTATAATGGTAAGTTGAACCGTTGTGAGTTCTAAAAGAACAGATTATTCAATATTTGTTGTGGAATTGTAAAGTTAAAGATTATTTTGTGACATATATATACTCATGTTTTACACAATTTATTGGAATATTAAACACAAGGACAGGAAACCTGTCACATATTTTCCCATTGCAGGAGAGCTATGTGATTAATCATCACATGCCTCTCCTTGACAAGCCCTTCAACAAGTGTGTCAATCAAACAGTGTTTAGAACACTGTATAAAGCAATTAGATTGAAAGCAAATTTATGTGTAGATATTTTTGACATTCAAGGGATCCGTCCTTATTTTCTGTTTTTCCTTTGTAGTTTTCTAATGTAAATATATTACTATAAGCATATTCATGTTTGCATAACATACATCCATACTTAGAGCTGCATGGATCTTCACTTGCTTTTGGACAAACTGATTAAAAGTGTTGATGTGACATTTAGGGCATACAGATGCAAATTAAACATGCTCCTTTGAGATGTTTCTTAGTTTGAGTTACACTAATTTTAAAATATGTAAAGTGTCAATGTCACACCTATGCTAACCTTTTGCAAAGTTTGCGGCTGATGATGATTGCTGTATTTTTGCTCTGGATGTATCTATACGCTAGACTTAAAGTTGCCTGAATCTTAAGCAATAACACACAACGTACAAATGTGAAAATACAAGTGTGCAATGCATCTTCATGATTTGCAAATTAAGCATCTTTATGTCTATATCTAAATCAGGCCTAGTTTTCTAGCAGGATCAGAAGGTGTATGGTTTATTTCAACATCTGGCTGACATTAGGTACAGTGGCTCACCAATTGATATCACACTTTTCCATCAAAGAACAGTGTTTTTACTGTTACATGTGGGATTGTGTGAAATATGAGATAGGCAAGCTACAGCACACAGTATGTAATATAGTCTACTCAAGCTGTACAGCCATGCAATATATAGGGCTTGTAAACATACTAATAAACAGCTAATTAATTGCTTTCCTTCTGTCCACAGTATCCACACTTTCGACTGATGAAGAGACCATAAAATCAGAATTAGTGATCCCAGCGGTACATCTCGCAGATGCTGGAATTTACAACTGTTTGGCCACAAATTTCTTGGGCAACTCTACGTCATCAATTATTGTAAATGTTCTGTCTCCAAGAATGGGAGATCCTTCTATGTATTCTTCATACTCTCTTAGTCCATCGTCATCGTCAGAGGAGAATGTCTACATAGATGTAAGAATTGCCAAGCAGACGGTTTATGGAATCTCCTTAGAATGGTTTGCAGTGACAGAGAACCCTGGTGAAACATGGTATACTATTTATTTTGGCAAATATGATGAGAAAGAGAAGGATGTCATAAATATTGGACCTGGGATTTATACCTATTCTGTTAATGATTTGCTTCCAGCCACCAAATATGAGGTGTGTGTCACATTAAAAAGTCAGCCACCCCGGAAGGGACAATGCATTGTGTTTATGACCGGGAGTGATATCAGTGAATTAGAACAGAGAGAAAAACTCATCCACATTATTGTTATTGTGTGCGCAATGGTGCTTGCGGTGCCGGCTGGGATGTATGCATTCACCACAGAGACCAGGTTTAACTGTATTGAAAAATGTTTAGGCCTTTGTCGGCGAAAGCATAAAGCACAGAAAAACCTGAAGAAGGATAATGCCAAAGAGAGCACTTTTGACAGCTTGCAGGCCAGCAGTGAGGAAGGACTGTGTCAGAGAGAATGCACTGAAGAGAATAGACGGAGGAGATGTTCTGAGGACAAGCTTAATAAGGCTAAGCAAGAGAACAAAAACCCAGCAGAATTGTACTAGAACACTGCTTCCTCAATGCCTAATGGATCTTACTGATATGCAACACAGCTTTGTAATATTATATCATTCATACAGAAGAGACAATGTCAATATGTCATGCTCTAAACAGTGTTGAACTGCTAAATTTTTGTAGTAGGCTAAAAAAGGGTGGTCCACCTACAATCCTTTAGTGACATTGAGGGGCTTATTTACTAGCAAACATTTGCTTTCATTGCCTAAATAGCATGTGATGGATCAAAAGTAACCAGTGATTGGTTGATAGGATTTACTTCATATTTGCAGTTTTAATTTTTCATGATTTATTTCCTTCTACGTATATTATATTAAAACTTATTCCCTAAGCCATCTTCATTTTTGCTCACTGCATCACACCAATGCTTTTCCAAAAGTTTCCTATAGACTGCACCATATACACAGCTAGTACACACAACATATAAAGCTATTACAACCTATCAAATAACATATTTGAAATGAAAACAAAACACCAAGACAGTGGTAATAAGCACTGTTGTCAGTGGAGTTACCAGTAAAATGTCACCCCCCCAATTAAAAGTTGTTTGGTTACCATTAATGCAGGAGGACAATCAACGTAGGGTTCTCCCGTAAAAGCCTCAGCCATCACAGAAGGAGGTCAGAAAGTTGGAACTGTAGTGAATACATGCACAATAATAGTCTGTGGGAAAACACTGTCTTGAAAAGTTTAGTGGGCAGAATTGATACTATCATTGTATTGGCCTGCAAATTGCTCCTTCTATGAGGGGAGCCTAGGGACCAGAATTATCCTTTATGTCATCCATTTATTGAAAATAAGCCACGATCCTGTGTATTATTTATCTTTGATTTGTACATAAATATGTCTGTTAATGTACCCCTTTGATTTTTTAAATGTGTTTTTGCTATAATATTTATATATATATTTATTACAAATAAATAAATAGCATGTATACTCCCTGAACATGAAATTACATAGGTTACAGTGATTAAAAAGAAGAAAATAATTTCCTTAATTCTAAACATATAGGGCCTGGTTCATTAAGGAAAGTAAGGCACAAAAATGAGTAAGTTTTCTTCTGGACAAAACTATGCTATAATGCAAGGAGTGCAAATTAGTTTATTATTTTGCACATAAGTTAAATACTGTCTGTTTTTTCATGTAGCACACAAATACTTGATAACTTTATTGGTACACTGAAATTTAAAGTTGATCTAGGATATGCCCTTACCCAACTATAAATCTGTCCCCACATTTTAAAATTAGCTCTCCCTCCAAAGCAACATGGTTTTGTCAAGGTGCAAAGTTACTCTTTTTTTTGCTCTCCTTTCCTTAATGAATCAGTCCCATACTGTATATTCGCTATGTTGAAAGTTCCTGATAGGAAATATTCTCTCTAATATTTGCAATACGGTGGCTGTGTTATAAGCAAGAACCTGTAAAAAAACATACAGGAGACTGAATGTTTAGCTGTTGAGTTTTCTGCATTATTTTCAGCTCAAGTAGAATTTATCTGTAGAAAATATGCTTATAAATAGAGATGCTCAGAAAACAGAGCCCACCCGAACTTAGGGGATCCGAGTAGGCTTGCGAGCCGGCTCAGTATCTCCACGCGTCCTCGGATCTCAATCGAGGCAAAATGTTGTCGTTGCTATGTCGGATCTCGCAGGTTTTGGATTACATAAGTACCTCCCTCCCCAGGAAATCCAGCATCATTGCTCACACAGAAACAGGGGTAGCAGTGTTCTTGTCACTCTCTATTCTCCAGTGATATTGCTCAGTGCCATTGCTCACACAGAAACAGGTGTAGCAGTGTTCTTGTCACTCTCTATTCTCCAGTGATATTGCTCACTGCCATTGCTCACACAGAAACAGGGGTAGCAGTGTCCTTGTCACTTGACAAAAATTATAGAGGTTGGGGTAGGATCAGCGCTCCCTATGTAGTGGTAATGTTACAGCTGCCACTCGGGAGGGGGAGGGGACAGGATAGGAGGCAGAGGGGGCAGGGGAAAGTGAAGGATGAAGGGTAGCTCAACCCTGGGGACAATTCAAATGGTGGTTCCCTGGGCGCTATGGATTAGAAATGGATATTAGGCAAAATCATAAGTGGGTGCATTTATTAATAAACATAAATATGCGAGTAGCAACTCAATGAAATACACATTGTTGGTGGGTACCATAGAGAACAACTATGGTTGTTAAATAAAATACACTGTAAATATCAGCATGCTCTAAAAAGTGATACACCAAATCCAAAGTCTATGTAAATAGGATCAAATGTCGCCAATCCTTGTAATGCTAAATTGAATCAGTCCAAAACAAGTGCTGAGGAATAAAAAGTCAATGCTCTAATTCCTGGGCAAATAGGTCCATTGGAATCGCCAGAGATGGGAGCTGGTAAACGGACTTACCCTTAAACCTGGTAGGGTTACAGCTCAGCTGCAGATCAATTGCCGTTTTCCTAGTAACGCTCCAAAAAGTATCTGGCTGGTTACCGTGGGGACGCAGAGCGTGCTTCTGCCGAACCAGTGTCTCTGTGCTTCCGGGTAGTATAGCGCATGCGCATGCGGCGGCTGGGTCCGGTTCGTGTGGCAGTGGGGAAAACCCAACGCGTTTCGCCCTGCTGGCTTCCTCAGGGATCGTACAATCCCTGAGGAAGCCAGCAGGGTGAAACGCGTTTGGTTGTACTCCTGACACACATCACACCATCTCATTCATACCAGTTCATCTGTGGATCTTATTTCACCACTGCCACACGAACCGGACCCAGACTATGAGGCATTTGAAATATGGTCGACTATGGAGTGACCCTTGTACTATGTGGTTGACAATGTGTTGTGCTATGTGGCTGACAATGTGTCCTGTACCTGCAATGACATTTTGCAAGCTTCAGAACTAAATGAAGACCTGGCCATCTCTCAGGGTGCTGTCCCTTACCAGCAAAATAATTCATGGTACTCCAGGTATTTGCTATACTGCACCCTTTGCTAGTCTGACTAACTCATTGTGCCAAAATATGTATTTCTTGTAAATTACCAAGAAAACAACTATATAAACATATTTACTACAACCCAATGAGTCAACTCGTATGTCAAGCAAAATGTAAATCTGAGTATTTAAATATTCAGGGGTACGATCAAGCATCTAAAATAATTATATACAACAAAATGATGATTTGGCACAAAAGCTCAATTGCCCACAGCTTACAAATCATATACATTATACAGAAGTTTTAAGCTGTGACTGATGTGATTTTGGAAGTATGTTTCATTTACATTTTGTTTAGCAATAAGTTTCACATTCCAATCATTATACAGTATTTGCACAAATGCACTTCATTATTTCATGACAATATTCCAGTGAACACATTTTGCTATAAAATAACAAGCTTAAAAAACGGAACTGGGGGTTTACAAAATTATTTACACTTCTAAGTCACAAGTCACTATTTCAGCTTGTCAGTTTGGAAACACAAAACATGCTTCTTAATTGGTTTCATAATCTTTATTGAGTGTTCTTGGTAAAAAAAAAAAACAATGATACATGACAAAGTTTTCATTAACACATCTGTAACACTTCTCTTATATAACTACAATTCATATCCAGGTTTCTCTGTATATTCTCTGTTTCAATAGAGAATACAATAAACTGGAGTTGTTACCCTGAATGGTGTGCTAAAAAGATAAAAACTTATATAGCATAAAATTGATCTGCTTATCCTTTAAACATGATGCTACCATCTCCTCTGTATAGCCAGTGGTGTAAAACATCAGAAATGTGGACTGATGGTAAAAGTGGAATACAATTTTTAAATTGGGATGACAGGTCAACTTTAAAAAGAATTTTGAGCTGAACAGAGGTCTGACTCTAGAGAGTATATTTACTAAACTGCGGGTTTGAAAAAATGGAGATGTTGCCTATAGCAACCAATCAGATTCTAGCTGTCATTTTGTAGAATGTGCTAAAAAAAAGGATAGCTAGAATCTAATTGGTTGCTATATACAACATCTCCATTTTTTTAAACACGCAGTTTAGTAAATATTACCCTAGAATGTAATAAGACATAATTTCTAACTCAGTTCTGCAGTTTGCCTATGTTTATCTTTAATTATTCAGTTCTATGGAATATTATCCTTGGCGTAGACTGGTACTATTTGGGGCCATCCTAAAAGCTACTGATTACATTGTTCCCACATTGCATGCCAACAAATATGTATGTAACAGAGGTTTCCATGATTATTTGCAATACTGTTGGCTCTCTGAGACTCCAATATATCTTACAGCATCAATAAAAATCCAGCATAGCTTTATTGTATGACATTATTGATATATACAAATGTACATCGCAGTACAGGCAGCTATTGATTTAAATATATCAAATTATTGCTTGTTGTTTTGCCACTTTAAAGGATTTTACCACAAGGAAAGTTCCTGGCCAACAAACAGCTTTCCCTTCTATTGCCAATACTCCTACCCCTGTGTACCCAACATAGGGCCTGATTCATTAAGGAAAGTTAAACAAAAGTAGGCAAGTAGGGCAAAACTGTTGCTTTCGAGGGGGAGGTAAATTGGAAATGTGATTGCAGATTTATAGTTGTGGTAGGACATGTCCTAGATCAGTGTTGGCTAACCTGTGACACTCCAGATGTTCTGAAACTACAAGTCCCAGCATGCTTTGCCAATATATAGCAGCTTATTGCTGGAACGGTATGCTGGGACTTGTAGTTTCACAACAGTGTCACAGGTTACCCAACACTATCCTAGATCAACTTTAAATTTCAGTGCACAAATAAGCTATCACGTATTTGTGTTCTACATGAAAAAACAGGCAGTATTTATCTCATGTGCAAAATAATAATCTCATTTGCATCCCTTGCATTGCAACATGGTTTTGTCCAGAAAACTTGAGAAAGAAAACTTAACTTTTCTTAATGAATCAGGCCCATAGTCACTATAAGTGAGGTAGGCAGGAGATTCTAACCAGAAAGGGACTAATTATTCTGCACTTCTTCCTGCAGTAACTGGATGAGAAGTGTACTTTAGCTTGACAGTTGCAATAGAAGAGTATGGGGTAGTGAGAGGAAACATTTAATCTTCTGCTGCCAAAAGCAATCAATGGTGCATTTCTCATATGGTCAGTGGTGTTGAGAGGGACATTGCATGATGCAGCTATTTATTGCAGAGCTCAAGCGAAGTTTTGAGTAAAAATGCCCATGCTCCTGTCTAATATCTGCACAAACTATGTGCAGTTATATTAGTATATTAGTTATTATGTGGAACAGGTATCATCAGCAAAATCATATGTATAATGTGCGTAGTAAGGTATTTAGGAAATACCTTAGATTTCCATCTTCTATATACACTCAGCTTGTGCCTTTTAACTTATAAAAAAAACCAATGTAAGTACTTTCAAAATCTTACTCCTAGCAGACAGCCCAGTTTTTATCTCTTTACATTAAAAAGTTATACTGTCATTTGACCAAAATGCTCTGTGCAGAATCAAGCATTTGCACTATTGGCAGTTTGTGGTTAATTAAGGAGATATTGCTATAATATATCTAGAATTGAAACACAGAGAAGAATAAAGCTAAGTACTGAGTGTGATGGATGCCTATAAAATACTGTGCATGTTCTAGTATGTTAAACATATCCTTCCTTTCTGGATCTTAAAAAAAAACATCTTTACATGTTTGTATTGTCATTATGAAAACTGCTTGATTTCAGACATTGCACGATTTACATACTATGGTGTAGCTTAATGAATAGATGTGCAAAGAGATTTCCTCCACTTTCCGTGGACAAACTAATAATAAGATATTGAACTTCTGGCATTTTTCTTCTCCAGCATCTGTTTCAGTTCAGATACAAGTGCAGCACTAGCACTTGGAACGTTCTCCTTCATTTGTTGATCAATAATCCTGGGTGTCAGGGATCCAGAAACTGTGCGCAGACTCCATTCAGTCTTATTGGCTCTTGGTATTAGGTGTGGAGGTGGAGGTGGAGATGGAGCATTTGGTGGAACAGGGATACACTGACTGTTGTTATTGCCATTTTCATTTTGAGGACCAGCTTCCATATCTTGCATGGAGAACCTATCTGCAGAACCTGTTGACTTCTTGAACTTCAACCATTCTGTCCTAATCATTCTGGGAGGGTGATCCGTTCTTCTCCTTCTAATTATTCTCCTCAATGGCATAACTTTATTAGACTTTTTGTTGCGCCAGAACATCGCAGTAGATATTAAGATTGTAATGACCACCATAATTGCCATGACACCAGCTAGCACCCCTAAGGCTTTCATGGGGTTATCTTTACTTTGCATCAAAAAGGCAGCTACAGGCCCCTTGTGAAGAAGAGTCTGTAAAAGAGTACAAAGATAACATGTGACTTAGATTCTGCCAAATATAAGGTGCCTTATATTTATAACTAGGCAATTTTAATGTGCCCACCTACTGAAGTTTATTTTATTTTTTTAAGTACCAATAGGATATCTCATTGTTTGCAGTTATTACATAGTTTAGCAGTTCTAGAATACCTTGTATCTATTATACCATTGACAACAACCATTCCTTTTTTTGTAATTTTGGATGTGTTTTTTGTCCTTGAGTACAATGACCTGGAACTGTATATGATTATGTCTTCAGATTGTGGAAACCGCTATTCAAGACTATCATTTTATAATAGCTATACACATAATCATCACAATCGTGAAAGCACCATTGCATTTCCAGAATAAGGTAAGAAGCTTAAAGCCATTCATGAATGTAACTGAACAATTAATGCATGCATGGATTTCATTTACAATGTCACTAACTTTACAATTATTTTCCTTGTACTCTTTTACAGACAAAGGGCTTCTAATTTTGATGCAGAAATGGAAGTTAACATAAGTTGTGGTCACTTTGCATAGCGAGGGCACATTTATAAGCACTGGTTAAGTTAATGAAAGGCCTTCATTGGTGGCCCCCTTATAATTTTTTTGACCCTGCCTCTAGGATGGACTTTGGATCTTTTCACACTTTTCCAGTACATGATGGTGGAAATCACCATAGTTATAGAAATGCTGGAGAGGACTGTACTCATGCAAATTCCAACTATCATCCATGGGCGTGTCCTGAGACTCAAAACATAGGATTTTACCCTTGCTCTGATCTGGAAATGGCAAACATAAGAAGATGTAATGTGGGGAACAGAAAATTGGATGAGGAAAGACAACAAAAAGTAACAGATTTGACAGGTTTAACTGTGATTTACTTGGTTCAAGCTACAACATGCAAACACAAACCTAACAGTTAAAATCATAGACCATGGAGGAATAGGAAGTGTTGTGAGTAACAGGGACTAAACATGTCCTAATCATACCTCCTGCATTGTTTGCTCAGGGCTCAGTGGGCCTAATACTATTCAGTTGTTGAAACCTTCTCTCTATCAATTCCAATGTGTCCAGGCAAGACCAAAACAGAAAACTGTTTTCTCTTGTTTTTATGTTGCATATTACACATTACTCCTATTTCAATGGTGAAGGAGAGAAGCCTTTATAGTGCTGTCCAATTAAAGACCACTAATAATAAATAACTATTTTAATATGATTCTAAGTTTTTGCATGAGGTGACAGAAAAATCCTATAGAAGGCATTTTTCACAAATTGCCTAGAAGTTCACGGTTGGTAAAATCTTGCTTGGCTTTATGTAAACTTGCCAACACACATACCAACTTTGTCATTTTCATTAAAATCATTAAATAAAATTGTGTATTTATAACAATTGACTGAAAATGATCAACAATTTGACCAACCAAATAATTCAAAAAATTGATTATCCACTGTGGAATTTTTTTTACGAGCTAGCATCATGCTAGTGTGTTTTTATATGGAAATTGTTTCTATTGTGGGGAGACTGGTCATTGTGTTATCTTGTGTAACTACAATTGGTGCAGCAGGTGCGGTGCATCGGGGCCCATGGAGATTATGGGGCCCACAACACGAGGAATTAGTGAGTTGTGGGCCCCGGGACCCTCCTCCCCACTGCACTGGGGCTCACAGCTCTCTAGTTCCGCCTCTGTGTACACTAAATTTGATTTGTTGGGTAAGCAAATTATTTGTGTAAAACATCAGTTCTATGCATGGATGGGCACCTGAATTTTCATTTGGAATTTTTATGGCATCTAAAATAACAGAATTGCCACTGTAAACTTTGTTTTCTGACAACCAGAAAAACCTTACTGAAATAAAGTGGTATACTAGCAGAATCTAATAAAAAAAAAAGGCAGTATGAGCCAGGAAAAATGCATTGCACTTGAGCCAGGCTGAAGACAGAGTAGCAGAGACCAGCGGGGCCCCAGGTAAGTCTGTGCTGCGCTGTTGTACCGGGCCCCCTGGTGAGCCCCCTGATGGCGGCCCTGACTGTAACAGTATTTTAGAATGTATGGAAGCACGAGACTGCTATATATAATATAGCTCCTTCTGTGCCTCTGTAAAAGTGAGCCAAGCTCAGCTCCACCTGGTTTGTGGTGCAGGATGCTACCCTGGCTTCTCTAGTGCCAACAATGTAAAATGTAAAAAATAAATGACCACACTCACATCTTTCAAAGGAAGCTGCTGTTTATATTTTTATTTGATTTAGATTTAGAAATAAATTCAGCTAGATGGTGAAATTTTGCACATCGACAAAGCCATATTGTGATGCAGCAGGGGAGAGGCAAATTAAAATGTGCGGGCAGTTTTAGAGTTGGCATGAGGGCACATCCTTGCTTATCTTTAAATCACAGAGTTAAAATAAAACTGCCTATCATTTGTGTGATAGACGCAAAAGCAGGCAATATCTTTCCTGTCTAGAAAAAAAATGCATTTGTACTCCTTGCAACGCAACATGATTTACATCATGCTTACTATTTTAGAGATCTTCCAACTGGGAGGGGAGATCTCATTGCTGCATCATGGGGGCGTGGCCCCGTGGATAGCATCATTAGGCCCCGCCCCCTGCTGAACCATACCAATTTCGTCCTGTTACTGCATTATCATTATTAGCAAGATAGCTAGAGTCCTAAAGTTTCATTCCTGCTATGGCATTTCCTCAGAGGCTTGATGCAGAATGGTTTATACATCAGAGGAAGTGCTATTGCAGGCACTAAACCAGCTGGGCTTTTTATTTCTTTATACTTTCTTTTTCTACCTATGCTAATAAAGATACACTTTCAGTATAAGAAGATGAACAGTGGCCTCTTTGAACAGCATGAGAGCTATTACTTCCTTGTTACACTTTATATTGCATGGTGTCACTGTAAGCCTTGACCACACACAATATCACAAAATTGTGCATAAGCATATAACAGATGGATAGTCTAGAGCACAGGGGAGGACACGTGTAGAAAGGACAAACAATTGCAGGCGAGTACAGGAAACACAAGACAGTAAAAGCAAACAAAATAAGTACAAAAAGTAATACAATAGACATTTGATGATCTAAACTGTACATGCATTAAAGAGGATCCATAATCAATGGCATATAATGTAACATAGTTTTAATTCCAGGAGCAGAACATAACATTGCTGGTTCTTATGGAAAAAAATTAGCACCGCTGGGCTCCCCTCCCCTCTGGGCCATGCAACCATCCCGTGCAGTATGGTAGTTCTGCCACTGTTCAATTCCATCTAAAATAATGTATTTAGTTAACATACATTCTCCCCCAACTAGCAGAACTAGCATTAGTTTTCTGATAGGGACTCATTTCAGGAGAAATCATCCCTGTCAGTGCTATATTGCTTCTTTACCATTCACCACCAGAAATGAAATGCTTGTTTGTTACACTAACACTGAAAGGATTTTGCCAAGGTGGGTAGAAGCATAATTAGCATAACAGTTATTTTTTTTTTACCATCAATATTTTGAAACGCATACATTTTTAATACTTTATTATTTGAATAAATGTCTCGACATTGTGGTGTTGAGCTGTGATTATTAGAATTAGTAGAATTTCTTCTTAGTTTGCAGAGGGCATTGCAAGCTAACTAGTGTTAGATAACTTATGGCTGTTGCATGAATGGAACAAAAAGTATCATTATGTGAGACCTAGCTGCTGTGCAAGAGTGCTGTAGAGACACTGTCTGCGTGAGCACAGTTCCACATCAATAATGAAAGAGTAAGTTTAACTTGGCATTTTATTTGCTAACAGAGAAATTTCAGAGCTGGTAGATTATGTGCTTATTGTGGACAGTGCCATGATATAACTACATGTGTGAATCCAATTAACGGAAGCAATAAACTTTTAGGAAACGCAGTGTTTAAAATAAAAGAAACTGAATAACTTGTATCAGGGGCTTTGCTAGGGTCTCAAAAGATAAAGTGCCGACTCTACAAGTAAGCTTACCACATTCAATCAAGCTTACTAATCACACCTAAAATTTACACTAATAGAAAGATAATTTTGTTTACTATTACTACGGAAATCTTGAAGTCTTTTGACAAAAAAAAAGTGTGGGTACCAGGTACCTTTAATGGAGATTAAGCTTGTCCGGAATCCTTTGTGCATAATGTGGGGGACCCCACTTTTCTTGATACCCATATGGGAAGTAATCAAATGTGATGAATTGTGTTGAAATATGTTGAAATGCAATACCTGGGTTCAGGGATTACACATGCATAAATATGTGAGCCCTCCCCTCTCAGGTACTATTTGGCTATTGTATCTCATGTTTATCTGGTATTGTCCCCTGTGACCAACTGGGGACAACTGCTGAGTTGGTCCCAGCAGGTTACTGAAGAGAGAGATGATCCCTTCTCCTATAGCCATTCCCTCTGCATAAGACCAGTCAACGTTACTCCTTTCCTGGGCAGCCTGATAACGCAGGGCAATGTTCAATGCAGGGGCAACACAGAGTTATGGAGTGTGGGAATGCCTGGGATTACACTTCATGCTGGACTGACATGCTGAGACAGGAGACAAGCAAGTGTCAATCTAGGTTCAGGAACAAGTAATGTCCATATGTATGTACTTGCTGTAAGTGTGGGCCCACCAATAGCAGGGGCACATTAGAGAATAGCTGCTGTCAGATCTTGCAGTAGGATGCAATAGTCTGGGATAAAATCAGTAAGATCAGAATCCCTGGATATTGTGCTACACCTAAAAAGTTACCAGGGATGCTAATATATGTATTTAATATGTATGTATTTTACAGAAAGCCGTGAATTACTTTACCATATTAAATGGCTAAACAGATATTAGCTAGGGTTAAATAATAGAAAACATTGATGCTCTACTAAACAAACTGAGATATCATACTCTTACCTCTTCAGTAACATCAATCTTGACCACTGCAGTGGTACTGAATGATGGAGAGCCTCTGTCTTTTGCCTGTACAACTACAGACCATTTGCAGTTTTGGTTGCGGGTAATGTTTTGAATTACATCCAGCGATCTGATATAAGATTTAAGTTTTATCTCTCCAGTGGCTTGGTCTATTTCAAAAACGTTATCTGGATCAGCTTGCATAATGGAATAGTTTACAATATTGTTTGGTTCTTCTGCATCCTGGTCTGTTGCCTAAAAAAGTGAATTTTTTTAAACACAGTATTTTAGATGTGCTGATCAGTCTTTATCTATATTTATATTGAACAATCACAATTTTGTTTTTGATATTTCTTTTTTATTTCCCCTTTTCAGCTTCCAACTGCAGAATGGTACGAGAAATCAACTATAGTAGACTTGTACTAATCTAAGATGCTTATGAGTCTTTCAGCCAGTAATATATAGATATTAAGAAATAATAACAGTACTACTGTAATCTTCTTTTACTAGAGGTTAGCGTAGAAATAAAAAAAAAAACCCTCTAGGCTTTTGCTGACTATTTCTGTTTTTCAGTCTTGCAAGCAGGGCCGACAAAACGCGGTAAGCGTGGTAAGCAAGGCTGAGGGGCACTCCCCACCACCTGCCATCCAGCTTGTCAGCCAGCACAAGAAAAAAAATTGGGAAAAAATCCGCCGGCGTCCTGCTCCTCCTCCCCTCTGCTTCCTTCTCACTGACCTTGTCAGGCATGACGTTGCCACGTCCCAACACTGTTAGTGAGGAGCGACGCAGAGAGGAACTGCTCACTGAGACAACAAAAAGAAAAAAAGACAGAAGAAGAGAAGAGAAGGAAAGAAGGTCATAGAAAAGTAAGTAAATAAACAAGGGGACACCAATGTTGAAAAAGAAGAAGGAGGCAGCAATGTGGATGAGGAGAGGGCGGCAGCATGTGATGGAGGAGAAGGAGGCAGCATATGATGGAGGAGAAGGAGGCAGCATGTGATGGAGGAGATGGGGGCAGCATGTGATGGAGGAGAGAGGGGCAGCATGTGATGGAGGAGAGGGGGGCACATTTGATGGAGGAGAAACGGACAGCATGTGATGGAGAAGAGGGGGGCAGCATGTGATGGAGGAGAAGGCGGCAGCATGTGATGGAGGAGAAGGGGGCAGCATGTGATGGAGGAGAAGGGGGCAGCATGTGATGGAGGAGAAAGGGGCAGCATGTGATGGAGAAGAGGGGGGCACATTTGATGGAGGAGAAGGGGGCAGCGTGTGATGGAGGAGAGGAGGGCAGCGTGTGACGGTGGAGAAGTGAGCAGCGTGTGACGGAGGAGAGGGGGCAGCGTGTGGCGGAGGAGAGGGGGGCAGCATGTGAGGGAGGAGAGGGGGGCAGCGTGTGATGGAGGAGAGGAGGGCAGCGTGTGATGGAGGAGAGGGGGCAGCATGCGATGGAGTAGAGGGGGGCAGCATGTAATGGAGGAGACTGGGCTTGCATGTGATAAGGGGGCACCATGTAATGAAGTAGGGGTCACCGTGTGATGAAGAAGGGGGCACAACAAACCTAATTTGCAAAAAATATAAAATGTTATTACAAAGAATACATATTCTCCATTTATATTATTCATATAGCAAATCATGTTTGCTGTTTAATGTATTTATTTATATTACTCTCTTTATTAAAATGTATTATATGATTTGTATTAAAAGAAAAAGAATTATTGAATGAACAAAAAATTTATAAAAGAGGAGGGCGCAAATTTATTTTTTACAGGGAGGCGTCTGACACGCTAGCACTGGTCCTGCTTGCAAGGTCACTTTGTGATGGAAAAATGCAATGGCATTCATAAGTCATGAAACATCCATGTTTTTGTTTCTGATCTGCATTATTGCTTTTTTAATGTAACACATCGTGTTGATCAGAATATACAATAATGTAAATCTGATACTAACTGTAGTAAAGATGAAGTTAATTAATAGAGAAAGGCATACCTCTATTTTTACTGGGGTACCAATGACCATGGTCCTCTCCTGAATGTTCTCATTGAACTCCGGGCAGTGGTCATTGACGTCCAATACAGTAACAAATACTTCGGCTAAGCTATACTTCCCTTCAGTGTCCTCGGCTTTGACATAAAAGTTATACTTGGAGGTCTCTTCAGCATCCAGAGTGGCCCAAGGTTGTGTATAAATTATACCAGTTGAGGGATGAATTAGAAAGCTGCGAGACAAAACACACAAAATACACTTGCTCCATTCACATATTTCAACAATAAACATGATAATTTTGCTATTGGTATATGGAGGATTGCCAGAGGCTATTCAGAAATTCAGCTTAAAAAAGCAGTATCTGCAACACAAATGTTAGATGATTGACAACAAAATTATGAACCTATAGACAAACTGACCTGTATACAAAAACAAATATTTCAGGCACAGAAAGGATAAGAAGAAATAGTTAAAATTCTGAATACACACACACATATACATACACACATATATATATATATATATATATATATATATATATATATATATATGTGTGTATATATATATATATATATATATATATCTACTATATAAATGCCTAGTGGCGTGTGTGAAAAAAAAAACCAAGCTGCAGCGCCACCTGCTGGGCAGAGTTATACACTGACCTATATATTTCTTGAAGGAGAAGTGACAGTTGGGAGTGGTTGGTGGTTGCCAGGGGTGACAGTGGGGAGTTTTTAACACCTTAAGTAGCTTGATGATGGATGTCGCGATGAAGATGAAGGATGAGGTGATGGAGAAAAATGATGAGGTGGTGACATGTGGACAAAACCACGTTAAAAAAGGGCGCTTGCATCGGGAAGTAACGCTCTTCCCCTGAGGAGGCCTGGGCTAGGCCCAAATGCATGACAAGAGCCTTTTTAACACCTTAAGTAGCTTGATTTGACTAGAATGCATGAGTATCATGTGTGTGTGTGTATATATATATATATACACACACACAGGGCTGCCAAGAAGAATTCAGGGCCCGGGTACAACAAATTCATGGGGCCCCCCTCATATTCAAGTAAGCCCCAAAATTTTTTTGCGACGCCTTACGGCGGCGCAAAACAATTTAGGTGTATGGTCATACATTCAGGGGCGTGGCTAGCCAAACGGCGGTGCAAAAATTTTGGGAGGTGTGGTCATGCATTTGGGGCGTGGCAAACGTGCCATTGGGGCGTGGCTAACATAAAAACCACTAGGCTCTCAATTCGCCGGAGCGTCACATATGTTCAAGCACTCCTGACTTTCAGGACATCTACCACCACAGTGTAGTATACAAACAATGCAGTGTGTACACAAACAGTTCAGTCTTGGCCTACACCTTACATTGGGCACAACATTCACCAAAAATTGGTATTGTCCCTACTAGAATCACAACATTTCACACACTGTGCTGCTCTCTCCTACCTGTTCTTCTCACTTTCTCCACCTGTGGCTGCTGGTTTCTTTAGTTGTGGCTTGTCCGGATCCAGGAATGTTGAAGGACCTATTTTGAAAAAAAAATGGCTACATTTAGAAAATTACAGCCAGCCCCGGCCTTAAATCAATAGCACTCACGATTAATAATTAGGCCTTCCTCCAGCCCCAACATTAAAATAATAGTATTCACATTTAATAAATAAACCTATTTCACTTCCTGCAAACAGCCCCAGCAATACCTATTTCCCGCAACCATCACTGCCATTAAATAATTCATAGTCACATTTAATAAATAGACCTCATTCTCCCTAAACTCATCCCAAGATTCAATAGCCCCCAAACCACCCCATCTTAAATTAATAGTCCCTACTATTAAATTGCCTCACCATCACCCTACAAACAAAATAGCGCCCATTAATTAGCCGCCACCTACCTCACACACACTACATTGCAACAAGCCCCCTGTGCCATCACACACATTACTGTGCCCCTTCATCACAACTACACTGTACCCCCTTATGCTCACACTGCGACCTCCATGCTGCTTTTCCCCCTTCTTTTTTACTTTGTGCCTTTCTCCCACTTTTTTTATTCCTCTGTTCCTCTCTCCCACTTTTTTTCCTCCTCTGTTCCTCTCTCCCACTTTTTTTTTCTCCTCTGTTCCTCTCTCCCACTTTTTTTTCCTCCTCTGTTCCTCTCTCCCACTTTTTTTCCCTCCTCTGTTCCTCTCTCCCCAATTTTTTTTTATTCCTCTGTGGCTCTCTCCTTTTTTTCCTCCTCTGTTCCTCTCTCCCACTTTTTTTCCCTCCTCTGTTCCTCTCTCCCCAATTTTTTTTTATTCCCCTGTGGCTCTCTCCTTTTTTTCCTCCTCTGTTCCTCTCTCCCACTTTTTTTTTATTACTCTGTGGCTCTCTCCTTTTTTTCCTCCTCTGTTTCTCTGTCCCCTTTCTTTATAGTACTGTCCCTCCCTGTTTTCCTCCCCTAGCCTCTCCGTTTCTTTACTTACCTTTTGTCAACTTCTTTCTTTTCTTTTCTGCTCTTCTGTCTCCTCTTCTGTCTTCTTTCTTCCTGCTGGCTGCGGCGCTCCTCACTGACTGACAGGCGTGACTTGATGACGTCACGCCCGGCAGTCAGTGTGAATGGAGGAGAGGAGGGACACGGCGCCGCGCGATCACGTGAGTATTTTTTTTTTTTTTAATTAATTTCTTCTTACAGCTCCCAAGAAACCCAAGACCACCCCCCCCCCCCCCCCCCCCGCGGGAAAAAAAATAAAAAAACTTAAAAAAAAAAAAGCGCAAGAGAGAAAAATAAAATAAAAAAATAAATAAATTTAATTAGCAGCGAGGGCCCGGCCCGGGCCCCCTGGCATGGCCGGGCCCGGGTAAACTGTACCCGCTCCCCCCCCCTCTCGGCAGCCCTGCACACACACATACACACACACACACATACACACACACACACATTATGAGGATATATAAATAAAGTCACAACAATAAGTATGAAGACAAAGTAAGGCTTAGGCTGCTGTTTTCCTAGAGACTGCCAAATGCCTCCTAAAAACAGATACACATATAGAAAAACTTGAAACAGCGCTCTAAATAAGCCTATCAACTAAAAACTAATTAGTAAAACACAGATGGTAGAAAAAAGAGAAAGGAAGCTGCAAATGGTACAAATATCATAAAACAATGTGTTCACTTATAATACACTATAAAAAAAGAATGAATAAAAAACATCAACAAACATATAAAACCATATACTGTATGTGTATTTTAAACAGACGGTAAGGAACAGTAACCATTTAAATTTTCTTATAACAGAATTTAATTTCTCATAGCAGTGGAACATCTGTTAGTAAGGGAAGATTTTAATTGAATAGTACCATTTTAGCTTCAGATAAAAGTTTCATAACAAAGTACCTTGTAATACTTTGTAAGGATAACCTGTAATTAGGAATTTTGTACATAAAACTATGTAGCTATCTGCTCACTTAAGCATTGTTAGAGGGAAACAAACTATCAAATTGTAACATGCACAAACTTATTTAGAGAATAAACAATGTTCCAATAACCCATATGCTGGGATGGTAGCTCAAAACAGTGTAGTAGTGAAATACTCTCTTTATTATTATTATTATTATTATTATTATTATTATTATTATCCTTTATTTGTTAGGCGCCACAAGAGTTCCGCAGCGCCGTACAATTCACAAACAGTAGACAGTACAGGGTATTACATTACTGAACAGTAAACAAAAAATACTGACTCTTTAGTGGAAATATGTCAGGTGGCCACCTGTAAAATAAATTCTCAGCTTTCAAACTGCACACTCCAATATCCTGAAAGACTCTCCTAACAGAGCCCGACTTCACTGCAGATAAATGTGGTATAACAAATTCTCCCAAATCTTGGTGACAGCTTTCTTCTTTTCATTTTGCTAACTCTTGTTGACAAATTTAGTTCCACGACAAAGCTCAACAACAACCGTATACACTCTCATATCTAGCAAAAGTTTTCTGGTTCATGAGATAACCTATTACAGATAGCTTTAACTCATCTCTATGGGCAAAGATAATAAAGCAACACAAAGGAGGAAGACAATTTGTGGTAAGCAGCCTTCTCGACAACCTGATTTCCATCAATACCTTAAACCCCCCAACCAGTCGCACTGTCACATCACCTACAACTTCTTCTGTTGGGAATTAACATCCCGTGGCTTATCTGAAATATCTGTTTACTTGGGTGATAAAGCAGGGATTAACAAAATTCTACAGCATAGCAAATGGTTTTCTACTAAACAGGATATCCTTGCTCTAGAGAAGAAACTACAAGAGACTGTGGGTCTGATTCATTAAAAAAGTGAAGCAAAAATAATGAGTAACTTTGTCCCTGGCAAAACCATGTTGCATTGAAGGGGAAGGTAAATTTAAAATGTGATGGCAGATTTATGGTTGGGGTAAAGCATGTCCTAGATCAACTTTATATTTCAGTGTACAAATAAAGCTATCAAATATTTGTGCGTTACATGAAAAAACAGCCAGTATTTAACTTATGTGCAAAATAATAAACTAATTTGCACCCCTTGCCTTTGTTCCATTGCATATTGCATTATTCATTATGTAATTCCTACTTCTTCATAGATAGATCAGTTTTTAGTTAGGATAAGTTTTCACTTCATTCTACTTGTAGGGGCTGTCACCACCCTAACCCTGTTGATGCTATCACCGCAATTTCTCTATAGCTAGCCATGGCATGGAAATACCTTGCTATGGATTCTAGGTGCAGTTTATTACTATGTTTCCACTTATCTTGTGCTACTTATACCTTTCATGTATTACATGATCCATTTTACACCTCACACTGTTGAAGTCGTATAATTGGATGAACGAAAGTATATTGGTTTAATATTGTTTAGCCATGCAAATGCGATCCGTACGCCACGTGTTACGTGGCGTGGTGCCTTCACACTGTAAAATACGCACGCACACACTCGCATTACAACATTTAGTTATTTATATAATTTCATATTGGTTCTGTTACACTGTAATTCAGGAGCAGATAGTATTTGGTTTATTATTAGTCTATATATATATATATATATATATATATATATATATATATATAGTGATTATATGTACATTGTAGTGTTATTAAAGGTTTAGGTTATAGGAAAGGTGTCATGCCTGATATCATATTGATCCCCTAATCATCAGCAGCTGTCCGGTGCAGTCGGCGAAGAGATTGCACATTGCATACTTTAGTTATTGATATTAGGGAATAATCCTTTGTATGATGCTGGCTATGAAAGGAGCAGACCCCCTGGAGAGACGACCCCCTCCTTTGGATTCCTTAGACTGAATCAGCCTATGAACTGTTTACCCTGAAGCCACCCTGTGCCTGGACCTATAGAAACAATCTACGTCATCTCTATTGTTCAAGTGTAACACTGTACTGTAATATAATATAGCTGCGCTTCCTTTGGCTCTCAGTCTACTCTGACCACAGTTATCTAACAGATACACTGTTCCATTGGGACCCATGGAAGCGCAGCGATTGCAGCGGTATGTATGTATTTATCTTTTGGTATTGGCTGTGCTGTACTGTACTTTATCATAATATAATATGTATTGAATTGTTGACTATTTACATCTGCTAAAATAAACCACCATGTGCTTTGGACACACATACAATTGATTGAGCAATGCTTATTTTAAATCGATAGAATTACTTTAATAATTTGGGGGCTCGAAGGTAAGTTACGTTATCGGCAGGTATGCAATGCTTACGATATTCGGTTCCTCAACAAAGGGTGGATTGACGGACGCGTCGCATAAGCAGGAAAGAACGTAATGCGTTTAAGACCTGTGGTTCACTGTGTGTTGCGAAACCGAATGTCCGTTGTTGCATAGACTGAAGGAACGCTAATTGGAATCTAGGGACAAGAAAGAAAAATGTTTCTTTCTATTGTCGTTTTACGTTTTAAAGTGTATTGCATTGCTAAACGTATGTGTATTTCCTGCTGTGCGTACGCGAACTTCCGGTAGATTTGCCACGTGGTTGAACAATCGTTTTGATAGTTATTATATGCATAGTATAATTACTTGTGAAAGCCTCTGAGACATTATTACTATTGTTGGGAACTTTTAATTTTCTGCGCAGAAAAGGTGTATAGTGTAGATACACTGTTATTATTCATTGTACTCAGTTGCTGTCTGACAAGGCGGATTGCCCAACTGAAGGACGGTATACAGGGCAGGTATACCGAATGCGAAAACCGTGTTTTCGCAAAGCACTACCAATAGATCGCAAGGTTTGCTAATAATTAGTATTGGTAGGCAGTGCGATCTAACCGCACCGATTAGTGCGAATTGGTGAAGCAGCTAGGAGGAATTATGTTGGAAAGGCTGGTTGATTGTATCGACTTTGTGCTACCAGTTATAATAAACTCAGCAGATTTTTGTGGTTGAGCCAGGGTATCGAGGAGCTGATAGCCCTTGTGGCCCACAGTGATATTTCTGTATTAGGGATCCTTGCCTGGTGCGAGAAAAGCGAGTGAACGCGGCTAAAGGAAATACGTTCACCGAGCATTATAGATCTCTAGCGGTGACTATAGCAACAGAGTTGAAATTGTTGGGTGGAAAGAACAGAGCATTGCGGTGTGTCTGTATTCCACATAAAAGGGTATTGTTGGCCGGAAGGAACAAAGCATTGCGGTGTGTCTGTGTTCCGGGTAGAAGGTATATTGTTCAACATGGGTGCTAAGCATACGCTAGAGATGGTCATTGTACTGCCTAAGGAAGGTCCTATTGAGTCAGTGAGATTTCTCATGTGTGAAAAATATGGTGCATACGCAACTGTGTATTGTGACACGTGGGTCGAAATGACCAAAGATTGTGATAGGCCTTTCCAAACAATAGGGAGTTTTAATGCAGAGGTACTAAATACGGTAAAAGATAAAGTACGGTTGATTAAGTCAACGGAAGTGAGAAATGCACATAATCATTGTTTAAAATCGTGGCAAATGGAAGGTAACACATGGCAGAGCAGCGAACGCACAGCGGAAGTGAGTGTAGCGAAAAACACGTGTTCAGCGGAAGTAAGCTTACCGGAAACAAGCATTCCGGAAGTGTGCGTTGCTAAGCGTGGCGAACTGAGCGCAAACACGCCCCCGACAAAATTCGGTCGGGGCGGGAAGTACAGACAATACAAAAAATGTAAAAACTGTAACTAGTAACTTGTATGTTGTTTTAAGTAATGTTAAAAGTAATGTTTCAGGACAAAGAAGAGGGACGGTCCCACCAGCAGGGGCAGTGGCTGAAAGTGGTGAGAAAAATGAAAAGGTTAACACAGGGGGAGACATCCATTGTACTGCAGCAGCAATTTCAGCAACTAGTTCAGAACATAGTCATTTGGTAGACTTACATCCTGTCTGCACTACAACAGTTCCCAATGGGAAAGCGGACAGAGATGGTGACATTCCCTTAAAACATGTAGCAAAGCATGATACATGCACTAGGTCTGAAACATTTTCAATTTTGTTTGATTTCCTTGATCCTAGGAAAGATTTGACCAAATGTCAGCAGTTTATTAGATATTATGGTAATATGTATGAGCCAACCAATAACGATTGGCGAGTATTATTGAAGACCTGTCTTCCTCTCAATACTGATATACAAAAGTTCATTAAGGATTGTATGTTGGAGGAGGATGAATCCTTAACCGAGGATGATAATCAGGACAATATTAGACATATAATCACACAGTTGGCCATATATTTCCCAGTGGACTGGAGTAAAATTTTTACTATCCAGCAAAAAGATAGTGAAAATGCAACAGACTATTTTTGCAGAGCTCTGATAGCAATGGGCAAATATACTGGGGTACCAGACATAAAAGATAATGTACGCTACAGAGAGGTTGCTGTTAAAGTTCTAATGGATGGCCTCAGGGAAAACTTGAAAAGAAGGGTGCAAACTTCATTACCATACTGGAAAGGAACCACTGTAAGTGCTCTCAGGGAGTCAGCTATAGAACATGATAGAAGTATGAATAAACAGAAAGAGACACTAAGTGATAGGGTATTGATGGTAAGTATCCCAGCACTAGAGGGACTGCACACACGACCACCAGCATACAACCCACATAACAGGAAACCCAGAATAGTGAGATGTTACAATTGCAGAGAAGAAGGACACATTAGGAGAGATTGTAAAAAGGAAGAGAAACAACATGAGTTGAGGAAGTGTTTTCAATGCAATAAAATAGGACACCTAGCAAAATATTGTGCAGACATGACAGGGACGTGTTTCTACTGCAGTAAGAAGGGACACATGAGTAAGAACTGTGTAGAGAGAAGAACGGATACCTGGGTTGGAAATCACATAGACATCCACAAAAGAGGCGTACACTTCTCTCAGAGGTTCCCCTACGATTGATTGCACACTCTGTAACAACTAATATTTTGGGGGAGAAATATAGCCGCCTCTAGGTTTAATCTATGGTAAGTATTAGTGTGTACTTTTAGGAAGAAACTGAGTTTAAAAGGTAATCTTTGCTGATTTTGTTTGTTTGTTTTATGTTGTCAAATACTTGTTTTCCTAATCACTGGCTGATGGTAAAGAATGAGAATGTTTGGTTTGTTTGTTGTTTAAAGATAACTATCTTGTCTTTTCTTCACAGATAAAGGCAGACAAAAGAAGTATAGACTAGTGTTTAAAAGGGGTGAGATAGAGAAATAGAAGAATTACTCTTGAAAGACTAACAATAGACAAATGGAACACTCTTTGTTAGGCTGCAGTGTCTCATGATAATTTGTTTGGCTGAGAATCATTATCCAACAATGAAGTATATACATACTTTGCTCCAAAATATCGTTTATGTATCTCAGATGAGTCATCAACAGTTAATTTTTACATTTCTCTATTATAAGTTAGGAAAGTCCGTTGAAAAGGTATGTAGTCAATGAGATACCGAGTTCTTAATGAACAAATGACGGACGACGCTGGATTGCACTGTTAAGACCCCCTAGTCAAGTATGGGGAGGGGTCATAGTTAGCAAATAGCTAAGGGGAGCAGTGGAATGAATACAGCCATTTCCCCATAGAGTCAGAGTCCAATCCAGCTGTCATTTTGTTGTAAAAAAAATCTCCCTTTCTGCATGTATGTTTGTATTCAAATCTTTATATTCTCATCATTCATTGCTTTCCTATTTCTCATTTTTTTACACAAACGCTAGTCTCTCTCTCTCCCTCTCTCTCCCTCTCTCTCTCCCTCTCTCTCTCCCTCTCTCTCTCTCTCTCTCTCTCTCTCTCTGCTCTGGTAGAGATAAAATCAGACACAGTCTCAACAATGGGGCTAAAACATATTTTAATTTTGTTACATAAGACAAATTCAGAGATAAACACACTAGATTGACATGAGTTACAGAAACAGTCAGGGGTTTTGTTTTCATGTGTATAGAAACTGCTGATTTTAAGCAGAAAGGTTCTGTTGTGGAAATACGATTCATGTTTTATAGATTGCATATCTGTTTTTTTTGTTTTTTTTGTTTTGGTTCGTGCCTCCTGTACAAAATTGTGCCTTTATATGGATGCACAAAGGGTGGATAGGAGATTGCTGGAGGTTAGGCATACAGATATGCATCTCTGTATAGAACATTGGAGTAGGATTTATACCACAAGATACGACATAATGTGAAACCCTAGAAAATGTAGAATTTTCATGTTTTATATTTTTTTCACTGTTAGACAGGCATGTACTGGTTACTGTTATATTTGAAGAAAGTGTTATAGAAATAGACCCCTTTGCCTTTCCCACTTAGTCAAGTAGCTGAATGTGAGGTAGTGAGAATGACATGTGAGTTGGCAGAGGGAAAATCGATTGATATACATTGGTCTTCAGCATTTTTCTAGTCAAGGGGGCGATGTTGAGGTGACTGAGAAATCGTTTTATAGCAATACCAGCACATGATTAGGACACTACATAGAGGACTTTATACAGTGACACAGTTACCAACTGAAGTAGCTGCTAGTAAGGTCCACACTTACACACACGACCATACAAGGCTGTCACACCAGGGCGAACATAGCTGTCAAATAGACAGCAGGGTTTTATGTGACAGTTAACAAATCTATGTTTTGTTTTGTTCTTCGTTGTATTGTTTTAGTTCTGAAATGTGAACACACACACACACATGCACGCATACACATATTGGTTAATATATAAAGATTTGTGTTAACTGAGGAATAAACTGTCTGGAAGGTGAAGAGATGTGGTGAGGAGTCTGGTGGAGAGATGGACAAGGTAGACCAATGGAGCCATCCCATATCCCTCCTGCTGATGGGTTTTCCTCCAGGTAAAACAAATACACGTCATCCAATTACCACCATGCAGGATCCTCAAGTATACACTGGTGTACCAATGAAATATGTCTGGGTAGAGGTGTATTGAAATGTGTCTAATGTATTACTGTATCATACTCAAAGCTTTTGTTATTCAATGTGATAGTCCTAGAGTTATAATAGATGATAGGGGTATTCATGTTATTGATTATAGAGGTATAATGTATAAGTAGTGGTAACAAATCACATACTTTCAATTAACCATAAACCAGTGTGAACATAAAATAGTGGTACTCGGTAGAACGAATTGAATAGAATAAGAGTTAGAACTTGATTGAAGTGACTGATAGCTTCGGCCACTAGTCCTTTCCCGCTACCAAAAGATCACTCCTGGGCAGACTCCTAACCTGTCAGTTTTTGAAATGTTCTTGACCCCTCGTGAGATGAGATTGTAACTGGGAGGCTAGGTTAGATCTTGAGAGAAGGTAAATAGTGAACCAGCAACCAAGAACGTCCAAAACACTGTTTCCTGAAAGGTCACACTAACTGTCAGGATGTTGGATCGGGAGAGTAAGTTGTGGAGCAGAAATTTCTTAAGCTTAGGTTATTTGACAGACAGATACCAAGTGTAGGCTACCAGCATCACGGCTTCAAGGGTAGCAGAGACACACTGGTGCTCATTCCACCCACTGCAGAGGGGCCAACACTTAGAGAAGGGTCCAAGGGCACTCATGAGTCTGTACTGGAAGGCCTCGAATGCAGTTAGTAGCACCTGAGCCAAAGGCTAAGACTGTTGTCAAGCATGAAGTTGTAGTTTTTCCTGTTTTGTGTTCTCTCATTTTTATTCTCTTCTCAGGGCGGTTAATTCTTCTGATTATTAGCAGGTGACAGAGACTGGTTCAGGTAATGATAAGGAGGTATTGGGGAGGAAGAAGTTAGTTGCATAACCAGTCCAGCCAATTACTCTATTCAATTCAGGGGTAAAGGAAAATTTGCTGCAAGGGTTAATTCCCAGGAGTGTATAACTATATATTGTGTAAATGTATAGTCTCTTAAATGAATATATCTAAGGTAGAGGCGCTGTAGCACAGGTACTTAACTGGCATGCAGCCCCGAGAGTGTAACTATATGAGTGTAACCAATGTCTTTGCAAAATGTGTACTTTAAAATTAAATGTTAAAGTGTATGATCTATATGTGTAGAATAAAATGTGCAGTTACCAGTCACTGGTGGTCCAGTGGGGGCTGCAGGAGGAGCCCTGGATCCTTCACTCCGCCGCAACTCTCTGAGCGCTCTTCCGGGCGTCCCGGGACGTCACTTCCTGCATCTTCGTTCCGGTTGCCTGGGCAACAACTGGGACGCTGGGGAGCTCCTGGCGTACAGGGGATTACAGAGCCAGCCGTCCAAGCCTGGGTTCAGTCAGCCAATCAAGGCTGATTAGGGAATCAAGTTACCGCTGGCACTCTGCCTATTTCCATTGGCTGCAGCTCTGCATATTAATCATTCTGCAGCTGAGGACAAATTCTGGACTGTGTCCTGATTGGATATCTGTACTATTTAAGGCAGTGAGGACTGAGCCTCGCTGCCGGTTATAGCGTCCTGTTTCAGTACTGCTGCCTGCTACTTTGTCCCTGTGTTTGGTGTTTAACCGAAGATTGACTTCCCGTGTATGACCATTGCCTGTTCCTGAACACTGAACCTGTGCTTCTGACCCTGATCGTATGCCTGTCCCTGGATTCTGAACCTGTGCCTGTGACCCCTGACCTTGGTTGTCCTCTGGATACGTTGTCTACTGTCGGCCCCGATTCTGGCCTGGACCCCACGCTGCTGTCTGGCAGAACACTCTATTCCTGGGTTCTCCTTAGCCGGTACACATCTCTCGACCCTCTGTTTGTCTGCAGCAAAGTCTGTCCCCACCACTAGGGGCAACAGTGAACACCAGACTTCAGAGCAGACTCCGGGTTTTGCTGTACCGGCTGGAGGGGTTCCTAACAGCCGTATACTGTAGCTGAAAAACTTTCATGTAGTGGCAGGGCAGGAACTACTGCTCCGAGATATGGCTGCTTTCCCACTGGTACTGTTTTCGGCCAGGGGGCGGGAGAGCTTGACCCCAGTTTTGGGTTCCTGGAAGTGGTTTTAGGCGGGAGAAATAAAAGATATATCTCCCGCCTTAGACAGACTGATACCAGGAAGGAGAGTGGGCTGAGCCCTCTTCTCCCTGGCAGCTCATGAACAGAGGGGGGAGGAGTAGACTCCCCACTGCCACTAGCTTCAATGTAAAAAGGTGTTAGCCACTCCAGGCTGATTCACGTGGAGGCTTGATGAATCAATTTGGATTGGTTAAAGCGGCAGGAGGCTGGATAACCTGTTTTACACTGAAATATTTTATATCATCTGTACTTTTTGGATATCACTAGTGTGTAACTGTCCTTTTTAGGACTTAGTGTGCTAATAAACATCACTGCTTAAGGGACCTGCTTTGATGCTTACTTACCTGCTGTAATTCCTGTGAACTGCAGAGTAGACCCAATCTAGGTGTAAATGTATCAAGGGGCGATTTTGCAGAATCAGCGATTTTCTCGGGAGAGTTGAAACTCGCAAATGTATTAAGCTGAGACTTTATGCAAAATCGCCAGAGTTGTGCTTCTGTCAAAATCGCTATTTGCAAAATCGATAGAGATCAAACACCGGACTGTTTGCCACTCCAGCTATAAAAGTCTCAAATGTATGAAGCTGCGATTAAGCAAACTCAGGAGAGTTTGCTTTCAAACACGCCAGATACAACATGCTGCATTCTAGCAGTGTGTTGTATAAACACATCACTGTCACACTGCCTGTCATACAGCTGCCGGAGCTCCGGCAGCTGTCAAAAGTGTTAAAAATAGATAAAAGTTAAAAAAAAAAAAAAGCTTGGGGTCCCCCCTCTATTCAGTCTTAACCCTAGTGCTGCCAGACTACTGCTGGTTCCGTGAAAATCGGGGGAAAATTTTTCGTGGGGCCCCCCTATTTTCATGGAACCAGCACTAGGCAAAGCAGCCGGGGTTGGATGCACTATAGCAGGGGGACACGCGGCAGGGGTCCCCCTGCCATAATGACTAACCAACCCCAGGCTGTTCAGCGCTGGGCTGGATTCCCTAGGGAGTGGGGTCCGCTGAAAAAAAAGAGCGGGCCCCCCTAGGGACACCCAGCCCAGTGCTGATAGCACTAGGGCTCTTCCTACACCCCTGGGTGGTGGGTGTAGGGTAATAACGGCAATGTAAGTGATAGAAAACAAATGGACGCCATTTTGTTTAGTGGAACTACAAGTCCCAGCCAGCCAGGTTGCCCTAAATAGTGTGTGCATGCTGCTACTTTTATAACTACAAACACCAGCATACCCACGACAGCCAGGGCATGTTGGCACTTGGAGAACCACAAGTGCCAACATGCCCTGACACCCACGGCTGGTTGGGACCTGTAGTTCCACAAAATTAAATGTTAACAAAATGACAACACCCTGGTTAAAGCCACTAACGTTTATTAAAAATAATAAACCAACAAAAATGACAGTGAACACCCTCATTTACATCACATATTTTTTTTTAAAATAATAAATCCCCAATATACTCACTAAAGAAGTTTTCTTCTGTTGTGAGCAGCTTTCAATCCAAAATTGAATGTCACCAAAGTCCAAAATAAAATTGTATCCAAAGTCTATGCTTGACCATGTCCCAAATATCCCTTCTTGCAATGTCTTCTGTTCTACTGCCCAGGGGAAGGCCATTGTTGATTGCAGTCTTCTGTTCTTCTGTCCAAGGGGGGCCCATTGTTGCTTGCAGTCTTCTGTTCTTTGGCCAGGGGGGCCCCATATTTGTAACATCCCCGAATCTTCTTGCTTGATTGAAGAAAAATAAAAAAAATGCAGGACCAACGCAAACAGCTATTACATAGTAAAAGATCCGATACCAAGTCTATTTATAGTATTAGGTGATTTTCCCACGCTTTTTATTTCAGAATTTGGCACTTGGCAAATTTCAAAATAAATTATACTAAATCAGTCGCCTTTAATCGTTCAGTGGCACCAAAATCATTAGCCGGGATCAAACATGCTTTACCCTTTGTCTGGCACCTAAGTCATATCAAATAGGGGTATTGATCACTAAAGATCTTTCCAAGTAATGCTCTGACTAAGAAATGGTGCTCCCAAGGCTTCTCCTGGCTGGGGAAAGTTAATATTGTTAAGATGAATACACTACCAAAAGTCTTATATCTTCTCCAAACACTCCCACTTCATATCCCTTGCAGATACCTCACTGACTTACAATCATTGATTTGCAATTTGACAGTAAAATATCCTAGGATTTTCTCAAGATGTTCTCTATCAGAGTAAAATCCAAGGGGGACTTCAACTCCTGCAGTTTTATAAATATCACCAGGAACTGGTGTTTACTAGAATTCTGTAGTGGACCTGTCCCATAGAATCCAAACAATCAATCACGATTTAGGGTCATGCTCTGAGGGTCCCTCCTAGTCTCCTTCATTGACTCCCAAAATGACCCTGCATATCTTACCCCACTATTGGCCCTACTGTCTAATGCCAATCTAGGTTGAAGATGCATACATATATTTCTTCCCCATTGTCTCCTCTCACTGCATAGACCCACAATCCAGATTTCCCCCTAGAACTAAATTTGTGAGCCTTTCAACTGTGGTTTATGGGAAGGCGATCTAGTGTGGCCGATGTATATGTACAGTAAATAGCTATGGCGCTTATACTTTAAACAAACAGGTACATTATATGTAATTTCTATACAGAATGTCCCATATGCACAAACTGATGATATGTAGTCCAGAAAAAAGGTTTCCAATGCTCATATGTCCAAAGTTTTTAAATCCACAAGCCGTTGACATAGATCCAAATATCAAATTTCCACCGATGTCCATATATACAAATAAATGGAAAAGATCATATTACCATAGGTGGTAGTAATCAATGCAAAAGTTCAAACTCTATTACCATCTATCACCCGTGTGGTCAAACACTGAATAAATCACCACCATGTGTAACAGATAAATCCCCTTAGGGTATTACACTTACATAAGGGGGTCTTTAACGCCCACAGGTACACGTAGAATAATATAGAAATCTTCAAATCATTCACCCTGATATCTGGGCGTTCTCTCAAAAAAGAAGAAGTTGCTCCAGATAGTGCATTACTTCCAACAACACTTTAATATGCATAAAATCACATAAAACAATTTTAAAATGATGTTAATTGGAGAACAGTCGCTGATAATCCTGGTAGAATGGGACTCTTACCCTAAGCGGGATGGTATTAAACGTGTAGGGAAAACTTTTTATCCCTCTCCGTCGATCAGGCAGCCGGCTGGTTAACACTGCACGTTATACACCACTCAGGGATCGATTCCTCATACTCCAGTCAGCGTGGCTCTTCTCAAGGTCACCTGGATTGCCTACCAACGCGTTTCAATTTGTAAAAATCTTTATCAAGGCAGATGGTGACCAATACAACCATGGAGTCTTTAAATCGCTTTCGTCCAATCACAAAGGTCCGAATTTGCATATAGTAACCTTAGCAACCCGTCTATATTCAAGTTACGATATGTTGAAAGCCAGAAACTTATCATATACTAAGGTGTTTCAAACAGTATTTTGGCAATATTACAACATATCATATGTAGTGCAACATGAATATAAATATAAACACTTCCATCAGACTTTATACCCACCATTGCCATGATAACCCCTTCAAACGGGTGACAGCCTACGGAGAGTGCTCCAAATATAAGTGTTCACTCTGATCGAATGTATGAATGGTAGGCAAAGGTGCATAAATGCAAATATACATACATTCAAAATATGGAGCGAGATAAACTTGTCATATCCAAATTTAATCAAGGTACCAATAAGAGGGCTGATTCAAAGGGATCAAGTATACCATTCATCACCAAATTTAACCCCCATTATAGACAAGTTGAGAAAATATTTAAAAAACACTGGTCTATTTTGAGAAAGGATAAGGAGTTGGAGGATTACATAAAAGAACGTCCTGGTTTTATTTATAGAAAAACACCAACATTGAAAGATATTTTAGTAAAGAGTGTAATTTCTAAGCCCCAGAGAACAACGAATAAGTCTAATGGTTTTTTAGGTGCGGCTCATGCATAGTATGCAGGAGTATAAAATCTGAAACCACGAAATGGATGGAGGTTAAATCTAACACCACTGGTGGAATCTATAAGATTGAAGAATGCATCACATGCAACACCAATAATTGTATTTATTTGGTAGAATGCAAATGTAAAAAAGAGTAGATAGGCAGAACAAGTCGCAAACTAAAAGAACGTTGGGCAGAACACATAAGGAATATTAAAATAGGGTATGAGTTACATTCTCTGTCATTACACTGTAAGAAGGAACATAATTGCAGTATTTCATCTATAAAATATTTTTGTGGCCTCAAAAAGATCTGGGGGGACTGGAGGAAAAAAGAATCAAAGGAAGAGTTAGCTAGAACGGAGATGAAATTCATTTTCCGTATGGATACATTAATACCGAAGGGCCTTAATTCGGATTTTGAGGTCAAGTGGTTTTTGTAAATTATCATATTTCATCTAGCTTTGTTGGTTTTTTGAAGAGGGTTAAGAGGCTTAAAATTGGTGATTCATACTCACCTTTGTAAGATATATTCATGTCTGTATTTGTATATGTTATTTATGCATCTTATTAGAGTCTATACCTGCATTTGGAGTACTCTATAAAAGTGAATACCCATTATAAGGGGTTACCATGGTAACCGTGGGAAAAGAAATTTTCATAGAAGTGTTCAACTTTACTTTACTATCTAAGTTGTTTATTATATACAATATGCCTCATATTGTTAGTATGCAGATCTGACAACATCATAATGAAGAAAAGTTTATGGTTTTTAATCTACTACCACCCGAATATAGACGGGTTGCTATGGTTACCTTATGTTAATTTGGATTGCGACGTTTAGATGGGAGTGACTTAGAGACCCCCTGGTCGCATCTTGTATATCATGTATGTATATTTGCATTTATGCACCTTTGCCTACCATTCATACATTCGATCAGAGTGAACACTTATATTTGGAGCACTCTCCGTAGGCTGTCACCCATTTGAAGGGGTTACCATGGCAATGGTGGGTATAAAGTCTGATGGAAGTGTTTATATTTATATTCATGTTGCACTACATATGATATGTTGTAATATTGCCAAAATACTGTTTGAAACACCTTAGTATATGATAAGTTTCTGGCTTTCAACATATCGTAACTTGAATATAGACGGGTTGCTAAGGTTACTATATGCAAATTCGGACCTTTGTGATTGGACGGAAGCGATTTAAAGACTCCATGGTTGTATTGGTCACCATCTGCCTTGATAAAGATTTTTACAAATTGAAACGCGTTGGTAGGCAATCCAGGTGACCTTGAGAAGAGCCACGCTGACCGGAGTATGAGGAATCGATCCCTGAGTGGTGTATAACATGCAGTGTTAACCAGCCGGCTGCCTGATCGACGGAGAGGGATAAAAAGTTTCCCTACACGTTTAATACCATCCCGCTTAGGGTAAGAGTCCCATTCTACCGGGATTATCAGCGACTGTTCTCCAATTAACATCGTTGTAAAATTGTTTTATGTGATTTTATGCATATTAAAGTGTTGTTGGAAGTAATGCACTATCTGGAGCAACTTCTTCTTTTTTGAGAGAACGCCCAGATATCAGGGTGAATGATTTGAAGATTTCTATATTATTCTACGTGTACCTGTGGGCGTTAAAGACCCCCTTATGTAAGTGTAATACCCTAAGGGGATTTATCTGTTACACGTGGTGGTGATTTATTCAGTGTTTGACCACACGGGTGATAGATGGTAATAGAGTTTGAACTTTTGCATTGATTACTACCACCTATGGTAATATGATCTTTTCCATTTATTTGTATATATTAGAGATGGTCACTGACCCCCGTGTTTTGGTTTTGGATTCGGTTTTGGATCTGGATTACCGTCGTGTTTTGGTTTTGGTTTTGGTTTTGCAAAACCGCCATTGCGTGTTTTGGTTTTGGTTTTGGTTTTGTTTGGTTTTGTTTTGCTATTTTTTGGGAAAATCCATGTTTTTGGGCCTAAATTAACCCAATTTAGTGCTCCAACTGTTTTAGAGACAAGTAATCTAATTGTTGAGGTAATAAATCATCCAAAAAAACAGTTTAATTCTTCGTTGGTAGGCCTATTCTACACACAAAACAGATTGTCTTCCTCTCCATCTATGCATATTGGCAATGCAGCCATCGTCTTTGAATGTATATTACACCCTACACTTATAGTTAAATATGTAAAGAAATGGAAAAAGCCAGTTTGCTTTCTGTCTCTCAAGGCCCCCCTCCACTTGTATAAAATAGCAAAAAATTCAGCCATTATAGACTGTACAATATTAATTGACATGGAGAAAGCCAGTTTGGTTTCTGTCTCTCTAGGCCCCCCTCCACTTGTATAAAATACTAAAAAATTCAGCCATTATAGACTGTACAATATTAATTGACATGGAGAAAGACAGTTTGGGGTCACTCTGTCTCTCTAGGCCCCCCTCCACTTGTATAAAATACCAAAAAATTCAGCCATTATAGACTGTACAATATTAATTGACATGGAGAAAGCCAGTTTGGTTTCTGTCTCTCTAGCCCCCCCTCCACTTGTATAAAATACTAAAAAATTCAGCCATTATAGACTGTACAATATTAATTGACATGGAGAAAGACAGTTTGGGGTCACTCTGTCTCTCTAGGCCCCCCTCCACTTGTATAAAATACTAAAAAATTCAGCCATTATAGACTGTACAATATTAATTGACATGGAGAAAGACAGTTTGGGGTCACTCTGTCTCTCTAGGCCCCCCTCCACTTGTATAAAATACCAAAAAATTCAGCCATTATAGACTGTACAATATTAATTGACATGGAGAAAGCCAGTTTGGTTTCTGTCTCTCTAGGCCCCCCTCCACTTGTATAAAATACTAAAAAATTCAGCCATTATAGACTGTACAATATTAATTGACATGGAGAAAGCCAGTTTGGTTTCTGTCTCTCTAGGCCCCCCTCCACTTGTATAAAATACTTAAAAATTCAGCCATTATAGACTGTACAATATTAATTGACATGGAGAAAGACAGTTTGGGGTCACTCTGTCTCTCTAGGCCCCCCTCCACTTGTATAAAATACCAAAAAATTCAGCCATTATAGACTGTACAATATTAATTGACATGGAGAAAGCCAGTTTGGTTTCTGTCTCTCTAGGCCCCCCTCCACTTGTATAAAATACTAAAAAATTCAGCCATTATAGACTGTACAATATTATGAAAAATGGACAAAGCCAGTTTAGGGTCACTCTGTCTATGACACCCTACCCTTAAGGATAAATTGCCCTAACAGCAGCCTTTCAAGATGGTATGTGATATGGAAATGCCACAAGTCCCTTTTCTCTTTGGGGGTAGATTGCACCCTACACTTACATAGAAAGTTTTAAAAAGATGTTATCGGCATCATCTTCAGCTTCATCCTCACCCTCATCAGTGTGTACGTCATCATCACAGACTATCAATTCATCGCCGCTTGAATCCGCCATTAGAGAACAGTCAGTGCTTGGATGTCTTGGATGGTGAAGGCCTTCCTCGTGGAAGATGTAGTTCATTTTTATAAACATCATTTTCTCCACATTTTTGGGAAGTAACCTTCTACGGCGATCACTGACTAAGTTCCCTGCTGTGCTGAACACTCGTTCAGAGTACACACTGGAGGGTGGGCAGCTTAGGTATTGCAAAGCAAGTTTGTACATGGGTTTCCAAATGGCTTGCTTTTCTTCCCAGTAAGGAAAGGGACTGTCTGACATTTCCATATCAACTACCTCTTGAAAGTAATCCTCCACCATCCTTTGCATGTTTATACTCATATTGGATGGACTTATGGGCAAAGTGACACTTTTTTTTGAAAAATCCTTCAAACCAGCCCAGATGTTAAATTGTTCTCGTCTGCCCCCTGTGTCTTCCCTGCTTCTTTTTTGGAAATTTAATTTTTTACGAGCAACAGCTTGAGAAAGTGAAGGAGGACACGTCGTCAAGCCGAGGCCCAGTTCAGCGGCCAACTTGCTGAGCAATAGCTCCTTGCAAAAGTTCACATCTCGCTCATTTACAAGTAAAGACTCAATGTAGGTTTTAAACCTTGGATCAAGCACAGTGGCCAAAACGTACTGATCCGAGTTCAAGATCTTAATAACTCGAGGATCATTGTGAAGCGAATTAAGTACTTGATCGACAAGGCCAACATACTTTGCTGAATTGCTTGCTTTCAGCTCCTCCTTCATTTTCTCAAGCTGCTTTTCCAATAGTCTAATTAAAGGAATGACTTGGCTCAAACTAGCAGAGTCTGCACTGACCTCACATGTCACAACTTCAAATGGTTTCAGCACCTTGCACAGCACTGAAAGGATTCCCCACTGTGCAAGAGTGAAATACATCCCCCCTCCTTTCCCAATGTCATGACTTGTGCAATATGCTTGGATGGCTTTGCGCTGTTCCTCCATCCTCTGAAGCATGTACAGGGTGGAATTCCACCGAGTTACCACCTCTTGCTTAAGTTGGTGGCAGGGCAAGTTAAACTGCTCTTGGAGCTGCTGTAATCTCCTACATGCTGTGGCTGAATGCCTGAAATGGCCTGAAATTTTACGGGCCACCGAAAGCATCTCCTGCACCTCACGGTTATTTCGTAGGAAGCTCTGCACCACCAAGTTGATGGTGTGAGCAAAACAGGGAATATGTTGGAAATCACCCAGCTGTAATGCTCGCACTATATTGTTGGCGTTATCTGAAATGACATACCCTGGGGAGAGTCCGAGTGGTATAAGCCATGCATCAATCACATCTCTCAGTTTGCGTAACAAATTGTCAGCCGTATGCCTGTTAGTGAAGCCGGTGATACAAAGAGTGGCCTGCCTGTGACAAATGTTACGTAGTGGTGTACATGCTGCTGCTGTTCCTGCTGGTGAAGGTGAATGACCAACCCAGTGGGCTGTCACAGTCATATAGTCTTTGGTTTGGCCACTTCCACTTGTCCACATATCTGTGGTTAAGTGAACAGTGGGCAGAATGGCATTTTTCAGCGCAATCTCTACATTTTTACACACTTTTTGGTATAGTTGTGGAATAGCTTTACGGGAGAAATGGTGTCGCGATGGAATTCTGTAACGCGGACACAAAACCTCAATTAACTGTGAAAAACCAGCTGTGTTTATTGTGGAGATTGGATGCAGATCTAACACTAACATTGCAGCCATGGCGTCTGTGATTCGCTTGGCGACTGGGTGACTGCTGTCATATTTGCTTCCCCTCGCAAATGATTGTTTCACAGTTAATTGCTGAAATGTAGGACTGCTCATTTTATTCACCTGCCTCTGGGATGACGATTCACCCCCAGCAGCAGCAACAGCAGCAGCAGGACTAACGCTTTCTTCAGAGGAATCAATAATAGTGCCGGAGTCATCCAGCCTTAAGTGGGATGCCGGGCTAACTCCGAGCGCTACTGAGGATATTGATGAGGATGGTGTGGTGGGTGTATTTTGTAGCCGTCGGTATGTCGGTGAGCGGAGGGTCTTAGCTGATGAGGGAGTGCTTGTATTCTTTTGGGAAGAACTTTCAGCTTTTCCCAACACTTTGCCATGAACTCTCGTTAAATGGCGTAACATAGACGAGGTTCCAAGATGGTTAAGGTCCCTCCCTCGACTGACTGTGGCTTCACATACACTACAAATGGCTATACAATTGTTGTCTGGATTTGGGTAGAAATAATTCCACACATAAGAAGTGGATTTTTTTGTTTTATGCCCAGGCATGACAATGGCCTTTTTCTTGTCACGTGCCAGAACTGCTGCCACTGGTGCAGGACTTACACAAACAACCTCATCCTCATCAACATCCTCATTAGCGCCCTCGTCGCCTACACAAATCTCCCCCTCATCCTCTTCTAATTCCAAAGTGGCATCCTCAATTTGGGTATCACCGGCTACACTCGGGCTATTAAGGCACACATCAGCAGAATGCTCACGATTAGACATCCCACTGTTGGATGGACTCTCCACAGGGATTGTTGTCATTTGTGAATCAGAGCAAATATTCTCCTGTAATGCCTCACTGGTATCTTGCAGCTCAGCTTTGACGCGTAACAGTAGTTGTGCACCAATTGTAGCCTGGGTAACTTTTTGGGATCTGCCACTAATAGCCAAAGGTGAAGGCCTCATTCTCTCTTTGCCACTGCGTGTGTAGAATGGCATGCTTGCAATTTTTTTTTTATCGTCACTTAACTTTTGCTCAGTTACACTTCTTTTTCGCTTCAATACAGTAAATTTTTTTTTGGTTTTTGTTTTTTGCACTAATTTGAAAACACTCTGTTGTTTGACATCGCCTTGGCCAGATGACGTACTGGGAACACTAACATCAGGACTGGTGACAGAACCTGGTTGCTCATTTAGATCATATGTGGACTGCTTTGAATCCATTCTGAGCGCAAACCACTGAGGAGTGCTAAAAATTATTGAGTAGATACTGCTGACAGATATGACTTTTGACAGCCAGAAATATTAATGCACAATTAGGGAGGACACCCCAAAAACACTGAGGAGTGCTACAAATTATTGAGTAGATACTGCTGACAGATATGACTTTTGACAGCCAGAAATATTAATGCACAATTAGGGAGGACACCCCAAAAACACTGAGGAGTGCTAAAAATTATTGAGTAGATACTGCTGACAGATATGACTTTTGACAGCCAGAAATATTAATGCACAATTAGGGAGGACACCCCAAAAACACTGAGGAGTGCTACAAATTATTGAGTAGATACTGCTGACAGATATGACTTTTGACAGCCAGAAATATTAATGCACAATTAGGGAGGACACCCCAAAAACACTGAGGAGTGCTAAAAATTATTGAGTAGATACTGCTGACAGATATGACTTTTGACAGCCAGAAATATTAATGCACAATTAGGGAGGACACCCCAAAAACACTGAGGAGTGCTACAAATTATTGAGTAGATACTGCTGACAGATATGACTTTTGACAGCCAGAAATATTAATGCACAATTAGGGAGGACACCCCAAAAACACTGAGGAGTGCTAAAAATTATTGAGTAGATACTGCTGACAGATATGACTTTTGACAGCCAGAAATATTAATGCACAATTAGGGAGGACACCCCAAAAACACTGAGGAGTGCTAAAAATTATTGAGTAGATACTGCTGACAGATATGACTTTTGACAGCCAGAAATATTAATGCACAATTAGGGAGGACACCCCAAAAACACTGAGGAGTGCTAAAAATTATTGAGTAGATACTGCTGACAGATATGACTTTTGACAGCCAGAAATATTAATGCACAATTAGGGAGGACACCCCAAAAACACTGAGGAGTGCTACAAATTATTGAGTAGATACTGCTGACAGATATGACTTTTGACAGCCAGAAATATTAATGCACAATTAGGGAGGACACCCCAAAAACACTGAGGAGTGCTAAAAATTATTGAGTAGATACTGCTGACAGATATGACTTTTGACAGCCAGAAATATTAATGCACAATTAGGGAGGACACCCCAAAAACACTGAGGAGTGCTAAAAATTATTGAGTAGATACTGCTGACAGATATGACTTTTGACAGCCAGAAATATTAATGCACAATTAGGGAGGACACCCCAAAAACACTGAGGAGTGCTAAAAATTATTGAGTAGATACTGCTGACAGATATGACTTTTGACAGCCAGAAATATTAATGCACAATTAGGGAGGACACCCCAAAAACACTGAGGAGTGCTAAAAATTATTGAGTAGATACTGCTGACAGATATGACTTTTGACAGCCAGAAATATTAATGCACAATTAGGGAGGACACCCCAAAAACACTGAGGAGTGCTAAAAATTATTGAGTAGATACTGCTGACAGATATGACTTTTGACAGCCAGAAATATTAATGCACAATTAGGGAGGACACCCCAAAAACACTGAGGAGTGCTACAAATTATTGAGTAGATACTGCTGACAGATATGACTTTTGACAGCCAGAAATATTAATGCACAATTAGGGAGGACACCCCAAAAACACTGAGGAGTGCTAAAAATTATTGAGTAGATACTGCTGACAGATATGACTTTTGACAGCCAGAAATATTAATGCACAATTAGGGAGGACACCCCAAAAACACTGAGGAGTGCTAAAAATTATTGAGTAGATACTGCTGACAGATATGACTTTTGACAGCCAGAAATATTAATGCACAATTAGGGAGGACACCCCAAAAACACTGAGGAGTGCTACAAATTATTGAGTAGATACTGCTGACAGATATGACTTTTGACAGCCAGAAATATTAATGCACAATTAGGGAGGACACCCCAAAAACACTGAGGAGTGCTAAAAATTATTGAGTAGATACTGCTGACAGATATGACTTTTGACAGCCAGAAATATTAATGCACAATTAGGGAGGACACCCCAAAAACACTGAGGAGTGCTACAAATTATTGAGTAGATACTGCTGACAGATATGACTTTTGACAGCCAGAAATATTAATGCACAATTAGGGAGGACACCCCAAAAACACTGAGGAGTGCTAAAAATTATTGAGTAGATACTGCTGACAGATATGACTTTTGACAGCCAGAAATATTAATGCACAATTAGGGAGGACACCCCAAAAACACTGAGGTGTGCTACAAATTATTTAGTAGATACTGCTGACAGATATGACTTTTGACAGCCAGAAATATTAATGCACAATTATGGGGGACACCCCAAAAGCGCTGGGGAGTGCCAAATATGAAGAAAAAATAATAAACCTCTATCCTCCTCTCTGCACTAGCGATTTTGGTTAGAGCAATTGCAAGAACAATATGGTATTCTCTGTCCCTGCTCTAATTAGCCTATGACTACACCCTGCTCTCTCCCTCTGTCAAATGGCGATGGATTGCTGTGGAGGCGTGTATTTATAAAGTTGAAGTATCGCGAGAACCGAGTCCCGAGATCCGACGACGTCACAATGACGTTCGGCCTCGATTTGGATTCGGAATGGGCGGGAGAGTACCGAGCTGCTCAGCTCGGTACTCGGATACCCAAAGTTCGGGTGGGTTCGGTTCTCGGAGAACCGGACCCGCCCATCTCTAGTATATATGGACATCGGTGGAAATTTGATATTTGGATCTATATCAACGGCTTGTGGATTTAAAAACTTTGGACATATGAGCATTGGAAACCTTTTTTCTGGACTACATATCATCAGTTTGTGCATATGGGACATTCTGTATAGAAATTACATATAATGTACCTGTTTGTTTAAAGTATAAGCGCCATAACTATTTACTGTACATATACATCGGATTTAACATACATACATACATACATAGGCTGTATGCAAGTTTATAGTGGCAGCTGAATACTAGTCAGCGCAGACATCACCATAATTTTATATATTGTTTGATCTAGTGTGGCCGTCTGGTTGAGATTGGAAATATTTTCGATTTCACTGAACTGCAGGAGAAACTAAACCCCCCCTCGAAACTCTTGGTACAGGCTAGAGACTATATCTGAGATAAGGATAGTAAGGAGCTGA
This sequence comes from Mixophyes fleayi, assembly GCF_038048845.1. NCBI lineage: Eukaryota > Metazoa > Chordata > Amphibia > Anura > Limnodynastidae > Mixophyes > Mixophyes fleayi. Next base: position 84,535,865 of record NC_134407.1, on the reverse strand, counting down.
CCATCTTTGAGGACCTTTGATGTAATTCTCGGGAATCCTTACACACGATCTTCACTATTTACCATTTGTTTAATGCAAAGTTATATGGCTCATTACCAATTTATGCAAAATCTTGTGACTGTGAATTGGGGAGTCTAGAATCAGATGCTGAACAAATTTGGCACAAAGTTTTCCTATTAAGCATTGCCTGTTCATCAAGCCTCTCCGTAATTGAAACACAGTCTAAGATACTTTCCAGGTGGTACAGGTGTCCCTCCAAACTGTGCAAGATGCATCTAGGTTTTTCCAGTTCCTACTGGAGATGTGGCTCAGCCATTGGATATCCATTACACATCTGGCGGAGCTGGCCCCGATTATCCCTCCTTCTGACTTAAGAGAGCTCACAATGGAGATAATAGGTGGAATAGTACCATATGACCCTTATTTATGGTTTTTTTTACCTATAAGACCTCCCAATTTCTCAGTACAAAATTCCCTACTTAGACACTTAATCAATGCTGTGAAAGCAATCATCCCTGTACCCTGGAGATCACTGTCACCTCCTACTCTGAGTGAGTGGCTGAACAAGATTGATTTCTACATGTCTATGGATCTATTTTCATATTAAGCCAGGATCGCTATATTAAATTTGCAGAGACTTAGTTTCAATGATTGGAGTTTAAGGACTCCACTTCATATAGCTCCCTAATTGTAAATTGATATTCCCCTAGTGCGAACTTGCATCACACCTCTGTCCCAGCGTAGTGATTGGAGTTTCTAAGCTAAGACATGTCCCAAGGACTTCTCTCCTCTCTCTCTCTCTCCCCATTTCTCGCCTCTTATCTGATCTATGGGACAGATTGATTTCCCCATAATTGAACTATGTTTGAACTAAAGAGCCTAATCATTCTGAATGTGTTAACATTTTGCATTATAATTAGAGATGGGCGGGTCCGGTTCTCCGAGAACCGAACCCACCCGAACTTTGGGTATCCGAGTACCGAGCTGAGCAGCTCGGTACTCTCCCGCCAATTCCGAATCCAAATCGAGGCCGAACGTCATTGTGACGTCGTCGGATCTCGGGACTCGGTTCTCGCGATACTTCAACTTTATAAATACACGCCTCCACAGCAATCCATCGCCATTTGACAGAGGGAGAGAGCAGGGTGTAGTCATAGGCTAATTAGAGCAGGGACAGAGAAAGAATACAATATTGTTCTTGCAATTGCTCTAACCAAAATCGCTAGTGCAGAGAGGAGGATAGAGGTTTATTATTTTTTCTTCATATTTGGCACTCCCCAGCGCTTTTGGGTTGTCCCCCATAATTGTGCATTAATATTTCTGGCTGTCAAAAGTCATATCTGTCAGCAGTATCTACTCAATAAATGTTAGCACTCCTCAGTGTTTTTGGGGTGTCCTCTCTAATTGTGCATTAATATTTCTGGCTGTCAAAAGTCATATCTGTCAGCAGTATCTACTCAATAATTTTAAGCACTCCTCAGTGTTTTTGGGGTGTCCTCTCTAATTGTGCATTAATATTTCTGGCTGTCAAAAGTCATATCTGTCAGCAGTATCTACTCAATAATTTTAAGCACTCCTCAGTGTTTTTGGGGTGTCCTCTCTAATTGTGCATTAATATTTCTGGCTGTCAAAAGTCATATCTGTCAGCAGTATCTACTCAATAAATTTTAGCACTCCTCTGTGTTTTTGGGGTGTCCTCCCTAATTGTGCATTAATACTTCTGGCTGTCAAAAGTCATATCTGTCAGCAGTATCTACTCAATAAATGTTAGCACTCCTCAGTGTTTTTGGGGTGTCCTCTCTAATTGTGCATTAATATTTCTGGCTGTCAAAAGTCATATCTGTCAGCAGTATCTACTCAATAATTTTAAGCACTCCTCAGTGTTTTTGGGGTGTCCTCTCTAATTGTGCATTAATATTTCTGGCTGTCAAAAGTCATATCTGTCAGCAGTATCTACTCAATAATTTTAAGCACTCCTCAGTGTTTTTGGGGTGTCCTCTCTAATTGTGCATTAATATTTCTGGCTGTCAAAAGTCATATCTGTCAGCAGTATCTACTCAATAAATTTTAGCACTCCTCAGTGTTTTTGGGGTGTCCTCCCTAATTGTGCATTAATATTTCTGGCTGTCAAAAGTCATATCTGTCAGCAGTATCTACGCAATGGATTCAAAGCAGTCCACATATGATCTAAATGAGCAACCAGGTTCTGTCACCAGTCCTGATGTTAGTGTTCCCAGTACGTCATCTGGCCAAGGCGATGTCAAACAACAGAGTGTTTTCAAATTAGTGCAAAAAACAAAAACCAAAAAAAAATTTACTGTATTGAAGCGAAAACGAAGTGTAACTGAGCAAAAGTTAAGTGACGATAAAAAAAAAATTGCAAGCATGCCATTCTACACACGCAGTGGCAAAGAGAGAATGAGGCCTTCACCTTTGGCTATTAGTGGCAGATCCCAAAAAGTTACCCAGCCTACAATTGGTGCACAACTACTGTTACGCGTCAAAGCTGAGCTGCAAGATACCAGTGAGGCATTACAGGAGAATATTTGCTCTGATTCACAAATGACAACAATCCCTGTGGAGAGTCCATCCAACAGTGGGATGTCTAATCGTGAGCATTCTGCTGATGTGTGCCTTAATAGCCCGAGTGTAGCCGGTGATACCCAAATTGAGGATGCCACTTTGGAATTAGAAGAGGATGAGGGGGAGATTTGTGTAGGCGACGAGGGCGCTAATGAGGATGTTGATGAGGATGAGGTTGTTTGTGTAAGTCCTGCACCAGTGGCAGCAGTTCTGGCACGTGACAAGAAAAAGGCCATTGTCATGCCTGGGCATAAAACAAAAAAATCCACTTCTTATGTGTGGAATTATTTCTACCCAAATCCAGACAACAATTGTATAGCCATTTGTAGTGTATGTGAAGCCACAGTCAGTCGAGGGAGGGACCTTAACCATCTTGGAACCTCGTCTATGTTACGCCATTTAACGAGAGTTCATGGCAAAGTGTTGGGAAAAGCTGAAAGTTCTTCCCAAAAGAATACAAGCACTCCCTCATCAGCTAAGACCCTCCGCTCACCGACATACCGACGGCCACAAAATACACCCACCACACCATCCTCATCAATATCCTCAGTAGCGCTCGGAGTTAGCCCGGCATCCCACTTAAGGCTGGATGACTCCGGCACTATTATTGATTCCTCTGAAGAAAGCGTTAGTCCTGCTGCTGCTGTTGCTGCTGCTGGGGGTGAATCGTCATCCCAGAGGCAGGTGAATAAAATGAGCAGTCCTACATTTCAGCAATTAACTGTGAAACAATCCTTTGCGAGGGGAAGCAAATATGACAGCAGTCACCCAGTCGCCAAGCGAATCACAGACGCCATGGCTGCAATGTTAGTGTTAGATCTGCGTCCAATCTCCACCATAAACGCAGCTGGTTTTTCACAGTTAATTGAGGTTTTGTGTCCGCGTTACAGAATTCCATCGCGACACCATTTCTCCCGTAAAGCTATTCCACAACTATACCAAAAAGTGTGTAAAAATGTAGAGATTGCGCTGAAAAATGCCATTCTGCCCACTGTTCACTTAACCACAGATATGTGGACAAGTGGAAGTGGCCAAACCAAAGACTATATGACTGTGACAGCCCACTGGGTTGGTCATTCACCTTCACCAGCAGGAACAGCAGCAGCATGTACACCACTACGTAACATTTGTCACAGGCAGGCCACTCTTTGTATCACCGGCTTCACTAACAGGCATACGGCTGACAATTTGTTACGCAAACTGAGAGATGTGATTGATGCATGGCTTATACCACTCGGACTCTCCCCAGGGTATGTCATTTCAGATAACGCCAACAATATAGTGCGAGCATTACAGCTGGGTGATTTCCAACATATTCCCTGTTTTGCTCACACCATCAACTTGGTGGTGCAGAGCTTCCTACGAAACAACCGTGAGGTGCAGGAGATGCTTTCGGTGGCCCGTAAAATTTCAGGCCATTTCAGGCATTCAGCCACAGCATGTAGGAGATTACAGCAGCTCCAAGAGCAGTTTAACTTGCCCTGCCACCAACTTAAGCAAGAGGTGGTAACTCGGTGGAATTCCACCCTGTACATGCTTCAGAGGATGGAGGAACAGCGCAAAGCCATCCAAGCATATTGCACAAGTCATGACATTGGGAAAGGAGGGGGGATGTATTTCACTCTTGCACAGTGGGGAATCCTTTCAGTGCTGTGCAAGGTGCTGAAACCATTTGAAGATGTGACATGTGAGGTCAGTGCAGACTCTGCTAGTTTGAGCCAAGTCATTCCTTTAATTAGACTATTGGAAAAGCAGCTTGAGAAAATGAAGGAGGAGCTGAAAGCAAGCAATTCAGCAAAGTATGTTGGCCTTGTCGATCAAGTACTTAATTCGCTTCACAATGATCCTCGAGTTATTAAGATCTTGAACTCGGATCAGTACGTTTTGGCCACTGTGCTTGATCCAAGGTTTAAAACCTACATTGAGTCTTTACTTGTAAATGAGCGAGATGTGAACTTTTGCAAGGAGCTATTGCTCAGCAAGTTGGCCGCTGAACTGGGCCTCGGCTTGACGACGTGTCCTCCTTCACTTTCTCAAGCTGTTGCTCGTAAAAAATTAAATTTCCAAAAAAGAAGCAGGGAAGACACAGGGGGCAGACGAGAACAATTTAACATCTGGGCTGGTTTGAAGGATTTTTCAAAAAAAAGTGTCACTTTGCCCATAAGTCCATCCAATATGAGTATAAACATGCAAAGGATGGTGGAGGATTACTTTCAAGAGGTAGTTGATATGGAAATGTCAGACAGTCCCTTTCCTTACTGGGAAGAAAAGCAAGCTATTTGGAAACCCATGTACAAACTTGCTTTGCAATACCTAAGCTGCCCACCCTCCAGTGTGTACTCTGAACGAGTGTTCAGCACAGCAGGGAACTTAGTCAGTGATCGCCGTAGAAGGTTACTTCCCAAAAATGTGGAGAAAATGATGTTTATAAAAATGAACTACATCTTCCACGAGGAAGGCCTTCACCATCCAAGACATGCAAGCACTGACTGTTCTCTAATGGCGGATTCAAGCGGCGATGAATTGATAGTCTGTGATGATGACGATAACACTGATGAGGGTGAGGATGAAGCTGAAGATGATGCCGATAACATCTTTTTAAAACTTTCTATGTAAGTGTAGGGTGCAATCTACCCCCAAAGAGGAAAGGGACTTGTGGCATTTCCATATCACATACCATCTTGAAAGGCTGCTGTTAGGGCAATTTATCCTTAAGGGTAGGGTGTCATAGACAGAGTGACCCTAAACTGGCTTTGTCCATTTTTCATAATATTGTACAGTCTATAATGGCTGAATTTTTTAGTATTTTATACAAGTGGAGGGGGGCCTAGAGAGACAGAAACCAAACTGGCTTTCTCCATGTCAATTAATATTGTACAGTCTATAATGGCTGAATTTTTTAGTATTTTATACAAGTGGAGGGGGGCCTAGAGAGACAGAAACCAAACTGGCTTTCTCCATGTCAATTAATATTGTACAGTCTATAATGGCTGAATTTTTTAGTATTTTATACAAGTGGAGGGGGGCCTAGAGAGACAGAAACCAAACTGGCTTTCTCCATGTCAATTAATATTGTACAGTCTATAATGGCTGAATTTTTTAGTATTTTATACAAGTGGAGGGGGGCCTAGAGAGACAGAAACCAAACTGGCTTTCTCCATGTCAATTAATATTGTACAGTCTATAATGGCTGAATTTTTGGGTATTTTATACAAGTGGAGGGGGGCCTTGAGAGACAGAAACCAAACTGGCTTTCTCCATGTCAATTAATATTGTACAGTCTATAATGGCTGAATTTTTTGGTATTTTATACAAGTGGAGGGGGGCCTTGAGAGACAGAAACCAAACTGGCTTTTTCCATTTCTTTACATATTTAACTATAAGTGTAGGGTGTAATATACATTCAAAGACGATGGCTGCATTGCCAATATGCATAGATGGAGAGGAAGACAATCTGTTTTGTGTGTAGAATAGGCCTACCAACGAAGAATTAAACTGTTTTTTGGGATGATTTATTACCTCAACAATTAGATTACTTGTCTCTAAAACAGTTGGAGCACTAAATTGGGTTAATTTAGGCCCAAAAACATGGATTTTCCCAAAAAATAGCAAAACAAAACCAAACAAAACCAAAACCAAAACCAAAACACGCAATGGAGGTTTTGCAAAACCAAAACCAAAACCAAAACACGACGGTAATCCAGATCCAAAACCGAATCCAAAACCAAAACACGGGGGTCAGTGACCATCTCTAATTATAATACAAACTTTGCATATTTTCCAAACAGGACCCCAACTTTCTAGAAGCAGTTTGTCTAAATTTGAATGCCGTAGAATACTCCTGAATATTCATATTCAGGAGCATTCCTAAACACCGTAATATTCATTAATGAGTTCCACATATATGCCTGAACTGATGTACGGAATGTCAATATATAGCTTCCTATGTGCATTGATTGGTTGTTGTGCATTTGCAGTATGGTGTTTTGTTTGTTGCTGAATACAATGTACACATTGGGGAGGGGAGATACGGGTGTATTAGCCTATGGAGGCCGGAAACCTTAATCATACTTGCCAACTCTCCCGGAATGTCCGGGAGACTCCCGAAATTCGGGTCAGTCTCCCGGATTCCCGGGAGAGTTGGTAAATCTCCCCGATCCTGCTACAGCCACCACATTTTGGCCCCGTCCACCGCGACAAAATGACATTTCCGTCGCAGGGGGCGTGGCCAAAATGACGCGATTCACCGCAAATCGCGTCCTCCAGCCCTCCAGTCATGCCCCTCTCCCGGAAAAAGATTCTGGAAAGTAGGTAACTATGACTTTAATCAGACCCTGCCAGTAGGTCAATCATCTGACTTTATTTCCTAAAGGAAGCTTGTCAGTGAAAAATGTCTTGCCTGTCTTCAACAAGACTAAGGGCTAGATTTACTAAGCTGCGGGTTTGAAAAAGTGGGGATGTTGCCGATAGCAACCAATCAGATTCTAGCTGTCATTTTGTAGAATGTACTAAATAAATGAAAGCTAGAATCTGATTGGTTGCTATAGGCAACAACCCCACTTTTTCAAACCCGCAGCTTAGTAAATCTAGCCCTAAGTCAGCAGAAGCAAGGATATTCTGGCAATGTCTGCTGCATTTTCCCTTCTGCGGATTAGATCTTCTTTCAGATAGGCAAAATGTTGTCCACACACTGGAAGAGTCAGGAGTTATTCAGGGGCATGCTGGATATCCTTAAAGTCGAACCCTAGGTAATTGTTTTTTAACACTAGAGAGACAAAAAGGTGTGTATCCAGACAATTGCAGTTTACAGAATGGACTGATAAATGAAGAAGTTAAATGTGGCTTTTGGTAAATTCAGATCAAGTACAGGATTTGCAACTGCTTCACCCTCCTGCTGATTTCTTAAGCACACTAATTTACATTAACACAAGGTTCAATGCTAAAGGTAAAAAAAAGGAAAAAAAACACAGCATGTCTATATTTAGTCTTGCCACCTTTAAAAAGTGAGAAAAATCAGAATAAATTGCCACAATCATTTGCTCAAGCTCTACGTAGGCAATTGGAGCAGCTGTCAAATTCGGTTATCAGCGTTCCAGCTGCGTAGACAGCCCTCACCCACTCTAATCCAATTAACAGCTTGTTCCAAGGCTTAAGTGAGAAACCAAATTTAAGTCACCAATGAATAGCAGTGTGGTACATGTTCTTGTAACAAAAACAGAGAGCGTGTTTTAATTATTCTTAATTTACTCTTATAGGGCAGACATTCTATTGAAATTCTTAACTGCACAGATGGAGATAAGGATGTAATTTTAGCCCTGAAATAGGTAACAAAAATATAAAGGCAGTGTATGTCACAGTACGTGACCCTTTTCAACATGACAGCCAATACAGTCATATAGGAATCTTTTTTACCACAACAGAGAAAATAACTAGTAACTCTTCATCCTTTCTCATATTTGCAAGATTTTCTAAGTGTGCAGATATTGCTACCATGTTACAGGCTGTATCAGAGGTGCGCAAACTCTGTCCTCAAGAGCTAACAAACAGTTCATGGGAAAGGAGGCTGCTTGTAAATGTTATGCCCACCTGGTCAGCCATCAGCACCGTCTGCATTAAAATAAATGAAGTCAGTGAGTGAGCAATTCTCACGGTTTAATGCTCGACTTGGACGAAGAATAATTAATTGTATTAATTTTTTTATTGGTGTGATTTTCCACAGGCAGAGCAAAGCTCCAGCCCCCAACATACACAGTGACTGCTGTGCTGCACAGCCTAACACACCACAGTAATAACGCGCAGATATCCTCAGACTCATTTACTCCATAGTATATCCCAATTCCTCCCTTGCTTACTGCCTGTCGCTCTACCCTGCATAAAGAATACTATATTGGCTATTGCAATCCCTGCCAGGGAGTGAGCAGGTCAGCGATCTTATATGTAGTAAAACATGCTGAATTTGCCGTGTTTGACTCCAAAAAATATTGTATTCCTTCTCTTAGAGTGTTTCGCATCAGTGCATGGTGATATCGGCATCTCCCTTAATATTGACTGCACAGACTTTCACAAATTCTCATTAGTTTATTATACAGCACACACTGTTTGTCTGTGGCGGCGCCCCCTCAGCTATGCCCTCTAGGTGGTGGCACATGTGGCAATGCCTTAGTTTCGGTTCTTACCCTACCCTTTCAAGCACCTGCTGTGAACGTATAAATTGATTGAGCAATTTCCATTTCTGTATTGTTGTTTACTAGCCATGTTTGGTATCAGTAGCTGACAGGGAATGCTGGCCCTCTATTTCCATTTTGGAGGTACCCCTCAATTTAAAAACACATGTAGGTATGATCTAAGATAGGGACTCTCATTGTTCAGAAATATGACCACACTATTAGCAGAAGTGCCTTGATGGGGTGAATGGTATATTTGCAAATGTGTGCAACTGAGACTACTGCATTTTATGTACATGTAAAATAGCAGTTCTTTTATAAGTTCACAGCAGCGTGCTAGGAGATGTTTTTTGAGTATGATTAGGTTATATTTCACGTTATGTAGCTAGCTGAAATCAAGTCCTTCTCCAAATGAAATTAGCATATCAATGTCTGTATCCAAATGCAATAAGCATCCATAACTACAAGAAATGTCTTTAGGGGAATTATAAAAATTCTGAATGTTGTAGTGTATGTAGTGTATGATCAGCCACGAAAAAAGGTATTTGGTGTTTGCAGCATTGCTTTTATTCTTCCTTGGCATTTTCCAAGATCAACAACATTGTGCTGCAAAGAAAGCACATAGCTATGTGAGAAGACAAGCATGGCCATATGTAAAGTGGAAGCAGAGCATTCCCTAGGTCAGAAATATTTCCAAGCTAATAGACACTCAATTTCTGTTTTACTTAAAAAATTAATTTGATGCATAATACTATATTTTAAGATGTTCATGCTTACACTAAGTAACAAAGATCAATTCACTTATATTTCACCATCTGAATAATGCTACCGTTAACAGAACACCAGTTTTGGTCCATTGTGCAAGCCAAAGGTAAGAGGGATATCCACTGAAATATATTGCATGCAGCGAGTATTACAAGCTACATGAGATATAGTATAATAACATATTTTTAAATTTAAAATATCATGTCGAAGCATATTTCATAATATAAGAGAGGACTAGCTAAAATTCAATTTCCGAGGAATCTTCTGACACATTGAGGCACGTTCGCTGTATGGACAAAAGGACCATTACGTCAACAGGGACTGTAATGACATTGTATTCAAATACATATACTTTAACTTGGAGTTGGTCCCCCTTTTGCAACGATAACAGCTTCTAATCTTCTTGGAAGGCTTTCCATGAGATGTTGGAATCTTTCTTTGGGAATTTGTGCCCATTCATTCTGTAGAGCATTTATGAGGTCAGACAAAGATGTTGGATGGGAAGGCCTGTCTCACAATCTCCATTCCAATTCATCCCAAAGGTGCTTGATGGGGTTGAGGTCAGTGCTACATGTGGGCCAGTCAAGTTCTTCCACACAGAACTCATCAAACCATGTGTTTGTAGTCCTTGCTTTGTGCACTGGGGCACAGTCATGTTGGAATAGAAATGGGCCTTCCCCAAACTGTTGCCACAAAGTTGGAACTGTAGATTTGTACAGAATAACTTGTATGGTATGCTGAAGTATTAAGATTACCATTCACTGCAGATAAGGGGCCTAGCCCATACCTTGAAAAACAGCGCTATACCATTATCCCTCCTCCACCAATCTTCACAGTTGGCACAATGCAGTCAGGCACGTAACGTTCTCCCGGCATCCACCAAACCCAGACTCACCCATCTGACTGCCAAACAGAGGAGCGTGAATTATCACTCCACAGAACACGTTTCCACTACTCCACAGTCCAGTGTTGGTGTGCTTTACACCACTTCATCCGTTGCTTGGCATTGGTCTTGGTGATGTGAGGCTTGCATGCAGCTGCTCAGCCATGGAAACTCATTCTATTAAGCTCCCGCTGCACAGTTTTTGTGCTTACATTAATGTCAGTGGAAGTTCAGAACTCAGCTATGGAATCAGCAGGGAGTTGGCGACTTTTACACACCATGTTCCTTAGCAGTCGTTGACACCGCTCTGTGAGTTTATGCGGTCTTCCGATTCATGGCTGAGTTGATATTGTTCCTAAACGCTTCCACTTTCTAAAAATTTACATTTACAGTTGACCATGGAATATCAAGCAGGGATGAAATTTCGTGAACCATCTTATTGCAAAGGAGGCATCCCATCACAATACAACTCTTGAATTCACTGAACTCTTCAGAACGACTCATTTTGTATCACAAATGTTTGCAAAATGGAGACTGCATGGCTAGGTGCTTGATTTTATACACCGCTGGCAATGGGTCTGATTGAGAAATCTCAATTCAATAATTAACAGGTGTCTCCAAATAATTTTGTCCATGTGGTGCACATACCACATGTATTGGCCTCTAGGCAGACATGAGACATTACACCTCCAATAAGATATGATGAAAGAAGCCGACATAAATTTGTAGTTTAACAACTTCATGAGGACAATTAATACCTTTCCAGGCCACAGATGGTGAACATATTCATATATTAGTGATTTAGCAGGTAAACTAATAATCGTGAATAGATAAACAAAGATTTAAAACATATATATATATATATATATATATATATTACTTTTTCATGATGATTAGATGAGGAGGATGGGGCTTCAGCCCCATCAGAGCCATATTATGGGTGGGAGAGAATGACAAATACATTCCTAATGACCAACACAGTCACACCCGAAAGCTCAATGGCCCCGCCAATAAATAGTAACATTTGAACATAGGCATTGTACTCTGAAAGAGGTGTCTCATCTTTTGCTACTACTAAATCCTGCCTTTAATCAGACATTTCAATTTCAGTGGGATAGTTATACACTTTGCCTGCATTTGTAGACAGAAATATACAACTTTTTACATTTGGTGCTAAAAAAATAACATAAAACAGCTTAACACACCAACAACATAAATAAATAAAAACAAACAGACATAATGGATGCAGTGGCAGAAGCCACAAGTTCACTTTATTTATTGTCAGACATAGGTCTAAGGTGGAAGGCACTGAGCCAAGAGAGGTCATTTATAGTCTGCAGGGTAAATTAGACAGTCTACAATCCACAGGTTAACAAATTTAAATCCACAGAGTAACCAATACAGTATATCTCACACAAGAGTAAGAGTAACGAACATATTGCTATAACTGTCCAGCACAACAACAGTGCATCCAGATCAGTTAGCAGTTTAAGCAGACATAAAAGAAAAACCTCTCATGGTAGAATATGAATATTCACACTTATGAAAATGTGTCCACAAAGCGTTAAACATTTCAGTCCTAGGATCTTGACTTTACTACTGTTAACGGATTTCTAGGGTGAATATTGGGTTTTATACTCCTTAATAATCTGGCAAATGTATGAATGACCATTTAATACCGTAATATATGACTATTACCGTCAACCGATTCCTCGCAAAGGTAATTGTGATTTACCCTAAGAAATATCATTCTTATTTTCCTTTAAATCCACAGGACCAATATTTATATAATAGCTTATGCTCATATCTTCAAGAAAGACTACGCACAAAATATAGTTTCATTTAAAATGTGTTGTATTATTAACATACTAATTGTAAAACTTATGTGTATATTATAAAACAGTAAACAGCGTAACAATTTTGACTAACTATTGTCTAAAGGTGTGTGAATGTGTGTGTATATTGTTCTAGGTGTGTGAATGTACAGTGTGTGTGTGCAAGGGGAGGAGGGGGGAAGACCTGTGGGGGAGAGAGAGACACACACACCCAAGCATACATTTTTAACCTACCAAATATTCTCACACAATTTACCACATTTGTCCCTCTTTAATTTCATTTCACTTATCTCAGTCAAAGTCCAACAGCCATCGTTCACTATCCACATTCCCTTCACATGAGATTTTCTAGATGGCAGCCATTTTACAGGCTTGCCAGCTCTAAACACATGGTATTTAACCTTACTACCATATTAAGTGCATCAGCATTTTCAGCAATGAACCATATTATTTCAGAGATTCAGAGTTACAAACTACCCTTTAAACCAGTGATGGGCAAACTTTTTTAGGAGCGGGCCAAATAAAAAAGAAAAACTTTAGGCGGGCCAATATAATTTATTAAAAAACTCAAATATCGAAATATATAATACAAATTTTTTGAATGGGACGGGAGGGTGTTATATAGCAGTGTTACCTCTATAAGTGCAGCGATCGTACAGACACAGCACTTATTTCAGCAGGTTGTTGCAGATCCGTCTTTCTGGTGAGCCACTAACTGACAACACAGCAGCCAATCGAAATCCGCCTTAGTATATGGCCCAGCCCATCTCTTCTCACATGACTTTCAGCCATTAGGGGGCGGGCAGGTGTTTGAGTGATTGACATACGAAGTGTTCTTTTAGGAAGGAGGATGAAGTGTAATGGAGGAAATAGCTGGAAAGGCATAAAAATGAAGGTTCTGACACACAGGGCCGGCCCTAATAATTTTATGCATATTGTAATAAAAAAATGTTAAAATATTGGCGGGCCGGATAGAACCTTTAAGTGGGCCGGATCTGGCCCGTGGGCCGTAGTGTTGCCCATCACTGCTTTAAACCAACAGTATAACAAACCGTTATATTAAACAATCTGACCACTTCCTGAACATTCCAATCACTTACTATGCATCTATTCAACAGCAGTATAACAGACTTTCCAATACCATCTACACGGTTTCTTCACTTTTCCATGATTTTTTTTTCCAACACCACCATTCTATCTAACACCACCATTCTATCTAACAAACAGACTATGCACAACCATTTCCATACACTTACTATTACACAACATTTGCACTTTCCATTAGCCTTCCAAGAATAACCTTTGCCAAAACCACAAAAGCTTCCATGTGAAACCAACAATCCATCCTAAAAATAACAGGAACTCCAGGAATTGTATAGTATTACAGGAATCAACACATTGTCAGCCATCTTAAGCACATGTGCTTGCAATGGTCTAATTTACTACCAATGCAACTTTCATAGCAACAGGGCCCAGTTCTTATTAGAATACACAATCACATACAAATCAGACTAACACCATGCCATTACCTATGTTATATCTACACAGCATTGCAACATTATTACAAAGCATGCATTTAGGTAACACTATCCATACCAAACCAAAGTCTTCCCTTTTAAAACCAACACAAGCTCCAAATAACTCTTGTAAACTCAGACACTTCCATTCACATTTACCATCTGTATACAAACTTCTATATAACCAATGACAAATTTTCATTCATTCTCATATACTCTACCATATATGCACGTGGTCAGCACGGCAAAGTGGGGTCATGAGTTCAATTCCCCACCATGGCCTTATCTGTGTGGAGTTTGTATATTCTCTCTGTGTTTGAGTGGGTTTCCTCCGGGTGCTCCGGTTTCCCCCCACACTCCAAAAACATACTAGTAATTTAATTGGCTGCTATCAAAAATTGACCCTAGTCTCTCTCTTTCTGTCTCTGTGTGTGTGTGTGTGTGTGTGTGTGTGTGTTAGGGAATTTAGACTGTAAGCTCCAATGGGGCAGGGACTGATGTGAATGAGTTCTCTATACAGCGCTGCAGAATCAGTGGCGCTATATAAATAAATGGTGATGATGATGATGATAGGCATCCAGATTTGACCACCTTCCATTCAAAAACACATTACAAACTATATATTTTCAGATTCACTCACCTTTCATTCCTTCCATTCAAAAACTCCATTACAGCATTTATCCTGCTAACCAGGGCCCAACTTACTTTCCTTCACTTTAAAAACCAACACAAGCTCCAAATAACTCTTGTAAACTCAGACACTTCCATTCACATTTACCATCTGTATACAAACTTCTATATAACCAATGTTTATTATCCTGCTAGCCAGGGCCCACTTACTTTCCTGCATGTCCGGCTAGAAGCTAAGGCCGCATGTCTGGTCAGGTTGGGAGCAGAGCACGAAGAGACCTTTGTGCTCTTTGCTGCATAACCTGATACCTTTCTCCAGGGCGGAGTTTACCCTTCCACAGGTACTGCTCACAGCATTCATATGCTAATTTGACCAACTGCTCAAAACTTGTTTCTCTGGTATTCAAGTTCTATAGTGACAGGTGGGGGAAGGAGAGCTTTTTGCCTAGTCACATTCTAATTCAATTGTGGCTCAATCTGTTATATGTTATGTTGATATATAAAATAATAGAGTATTTATATGCTCTTCATCAACTACAACTGTCCTCACGTTGTTCAGATGCCACAGCTATCTTCTGAGACAAGGCCTCATCTTGAACTTCCAGGCTGATAATGACTGCTTTCGGACTGTCTTCTTTTATATGGAGTTGGTAAGACAAGAATTTTTGAAGAAGGTTCTACACGTGTCACCTCTACTTGTCCATTGATACTTTTTGGAGAAGATTACATCAAACGCTTCATTAGCATATCCTCTTATGTTTCTCAAATAGCTTATCAGACAAAAACAAAAAGAAAACACCTAGAAACATTTGTCAACCTTCTTGGGCATTTTGAAGCTGTATGGTGTTAATAGGAGGCTATAATGTGGCTACAGATGGAGACGTTGACACATAGTTAAGGATTGCAGAGAACCAACGTTATCTTGTTACAGATCTGTAAGCAGCTTAGCTTTATTTAGCTTGCTATATTTGGACTAACTGCATTTTCTTCTGTTCTATGGTACACTACTGACTGCAAAAGAACTCTGAGACAGTATATCATGGGCATGGGACTGTTTTTTTGGCCATGTAAGTTTAAATGATTAAGACGACATGTAGGGCCTTATTCATTAAGGAAAGTAAGGCAAAAAAAATAGTTTTCTCCTGAACAAAACCATGTTACAATGCAAGGGGTGCAAATTAGATTTTTATTTTGCACATAACTTAAATACTGTCTGTTTTTTCATGTAACACACAAATACTTTATAGCTTATTTGTACACTGAAATATAAAGTTGATCTAGGACAGTGTTGACTAACCTGTGACACTCCAGGTGTTGTGAAACTACAAGTCCCAGCATACCCTTCCAGCAATAAGGTGCTATATATTTGCAAAGCATGCTGGGACTAGTAGTTTCACAATACCTGGAGTGTCACAGGTTAGCCAACATTGATGTAGGACAAACTCTACCCCAACTATAAATCTGTTCCCACATTTTAAATTTACTTCCCCCTCCAATGCAACATGGTTTTGCCAAGGTGCAAAGTTACTCTTAATTTTTTGCTTTACTTTCCTTAATGAAGCAGGCCCGTAGTGTATATGCGGAAGCACTATACAGTGGTGTCCAAAAGCCTTGCTTTGTATTTGGCAAATTGCAAGAATAAATCAGAATGGGTTTGGTTTAAAATCAATCATTTAGGGTCCCACTGGCAATGCGTCGGCATAAAAAAAATCATATAAACACTATGCATTTGCGCCTGCATTTGATATGTTGTTCACATGCAGTATACCTGAGGTTCCTGTGCACTGGACGCTTTTGCGAATAAGTCCAGAATAAAAACGGCACAGAGATTTTTCTAGTCACTTCAACCCCTTAAAATGAATGGGCTATTAAAATGATTAAGAGAAACTCCATAGATTAAGTAAATAAAACCAGGCAGCGTTGACATTCCAAAAATTTCTCAACCAGCTTCAGCTCTAGACATCCTGGACCGGTTCCCGCTAACACAGACAATAAATAAAGGTTGGGTCCCCTGCTATATTGAAAACAATCGCCAGGCTAGAGAATATGGTTTGATTCCCACTATTAACAGGGAATCCTACAGCACGGGGTCCCCCTCCCATAAAGAGAATCAGCTGCATAGAGTGCGGCTGTAGCCTCTATGGAAGTTGGTGCAAAAACCAACATGAACTCCCCCTCCCAAAGAAAAAAAGCGTTTAGGCTCATGCCGGCATCCTTGGGTTAGGATACCTGGAGTGGCAACTTTGCCACCACTGTGGTCAAAGTATAATGGTAACAGGCCTATAATCTTCCATTCCATTATACTAAATTAGTAATAAATTGTACATAAAAAAACTAGTAAATTAAATTTTATTCAAACAAAAACTCAAGAAAAACCTGTAATCTACTGGACTTTAAAAAAAAAACAACAAATTGCTCTACTCTGAAACCCACTGCAAAATTGTGAACTTATTTGGCCAGGTCTCTCTTTAATTGCTCAGAAGACAGCAATAAAATCCAAGTATGATCAGAGATTTGTAGAATGATGGTTGTTGGGGCACGGATAGCAATGAGTTGACATGGTCAATGAAATGTCTGCCAATGTTTCATGAGAAACAGTTTCCTATCCTATCTGGTTTGCTACCTTCCTTTGGCACCCTGCTCTGTATAGCACTGCAGAACTTTTGGAACCCTATAAATAAATGCTAATAATAATAATCATAATAAGGTAACAAACAAGCATTCTGTGACAGGATAGACTGACTATGCCACCCTGTCTGTTGTTGCTGAGAACTGGCTGGGCTTAATTTGCCACCGTTCCTTTTGTTATCCCATATGCGCCCTCTCACCGCAGTAGGAGGGGCTTACAAATGCTGCCACCACTGGACTCCTTACCGGCATCCAGTACTGGGTTTCTTCTCGGTAACTGACGCTGCGAGTGTACCCCATTACTGGTGTACCTGGGCTGGTACTCCTGACCTCTTCCTATGGATCAGGGTAGCTGTGGATGGATCCCCCCTGGCCTATCACACTGGCCAGAGCTGCTGGGTAGCGTCAGAGCGGTGGTACTGGATGCTGGGTCCAAACCTCAGAAACAGACGGGAATGGATTAGATTTTGGGTCTAATCAGTAAGTCACAGGGTTTTCAGCATGGAAGATGTTTTCAAGCAGGTCTTTGAAGCAAGTGATGTTTATTTGCAGTCACACTGATTGAAGGTATCAGTGCTCAGGTCAGATGGAATCAGAAGAACAACTTTCAATACACGACAGTGCTTTTTATACAGATTTGAACACAGCCTCTAAGTGTAAGCTAGCCCCCTTGAGGTCTGAGCTCTTTTTAGAAACAGGATGCAATTTGTTTACCAAACATGGAGTTACATGCAATGCAAAGCTAACAATATTTACACTACTGTGATATCCTAAAACTTTGCTGTGATTTCCTGGATCTTGTTTCAGACATAGAGAAAATCTAACAGCAGTCTAATTAACCTTCCTATGCCTTCAGGTGCTAGACCCTCACACATCAAAAGGTCTAATTAGCATGGGTTCTTTCTTCCAACAGTTGCAGAATACACATTTCCTCTAAAGATAAGAATGCCCCAAGAAAAGTTGTAAAACCCCAAATAAGGCATTTCCTTACACTAAGATACACAAAGACTTCCTAAAGAAGGGCTTATTGTATAAGATACATACATCAGAAATAATGTATTTCTTCTAGCAAGGTTAAAACAAACAAGTTTTTTCCCTGGTCTCAGAAATAAAGATTTCCTATACCAAAATATACACAATATCAAAAATAAGTGCATTTGCAATTATATAAATAAGCGCCCTGCACTATTTCCTTTAAATAAATTTATACCATAAGTTACTTATAAGTGATCCAGTCACACATTTACAAATGTCTATAAACCTCTGTGATGTCAGCATAGAGCAACAGTGGGCAGAATTTCATATTCCAGGATTATTATATCCAGACATTAATTCAAAGAGCAAAGCAAAGCATGTGAGCAATTGCAAATTACCTGACTAAAAAATGGTTTGCCAGTGGTGTGAGCATGCAATTTAATCAAAAACGGTCCGATGCTGCATTGCATGAAACACTCATCGCACCCAGCAATGCATGCTTGAAAGTTCAATGATGCAAAGAGCAAAGGAAATGTTTTGCCAAGCAGTAGAGAAAGGAATATGCCCAGATGAATTATTCTTTACTATTTGCTTGACAAACAGATGAAATGGTGCCAAATTAAAAAAAAGACTACAGCCATAACTGCTTGTTTCCAACAGCAAAGGTTTATGTTCAGTTGTAGAACTGCAGTGGATATGGCTGCTACGTGCATATACTCAATTACTATATTATCTGTTTATTGTGATTGCAATTCATTTATGTGGATACTTTTGTATAAATTGTAATACATATTGTGTTTTTATAGATAATGGAATGTGACTACCATTGATATATATTTAATATTACTTATAGAACTGGTATATTAGAGCAGCCACATTTGTACATGGCTGCTACGGGGCAAATTAATGCCAGTCCACCCTCCTGAGACCGCTTTAAAGAGCAGAGTGGGGGTCTCTCTCGAGCATGTAAGAGTCTAGCACGCAAATGGAGCTTTATTGTGCATAATAAGAGTGTGTTCCAGTTTCAAAATGCCTCTATGTCTGTGGAGAGGCTTAATTTTCCCCTCAAAACTTTTTCTTCACCCATACCTTATCAATACTTTAACACACCATTGCTTGTAATAAGTTTGCGTTAAACCACTCATGCACTTAATTGTAATACTGTTATGCATACAAGGCTGTTTCAAGAAAAACTGTAGAGAGGTTGAAGCACACTGTGGTGCAATTAAAGCAGATTGTTTCTGCGATAAATCTTAGTAAACGACTGTATGCTACGGCACTGGAGGATGGAAGTTGGTTATACATGCAGTTCTTGACATAGCTAGATGAATGCACATGCTGGTGCTCTTCTCTTCCTGATGTCAGTTGGTGGAAAAGTGAAGTGAGCTCCTGTTACCACTAGCAAATAGCACAGTGCATTTAGAATAGATAGTATTGTTTAAATCTGAGGTGCTTATAATCTTGTGTTTGTGCTATGATGCGTTTCAAGACACACCTGGGGGTAAATGTATCATGTTCCGGTTTTTTCAACTCGCCGGAAATCTGCGAGTTTATAGCCAAATTTAAAGCGGCGCTGGCTTGTAAAGGCAAGTTTGCCTTTACAAGCCAGCGCCACTTTCAATTTCAGCTGTAAACTCGCCGATTTCCGGCGAGTTGAAAAAATCGGACCATGATACATTTACCCCCTGATCTGTTTTTCAAAGAAAACTTAATAATCAGAAGTAGAAAGCTTTATTTCATTGATACGTTATTATAAAGGAGATAAATTTTGATTGACATGCCTAAACGAAGCAAATTGATTTAAAGTTTGACCACTTGTTACTGTTCATGGTCATGATTACAGCAACAACAATAAATGATAATCCTTCAGGAAAATAAAGAACTAAATCGGAAAAAGAAGATGCAATGAATGCCAGATATTTTATTGTTAGCATAAATGTCTAATAGTGGTTACATGTGGTAATAAAATATGAGATTATGCTCATAATGTGGTTATCAGGGCATAAAGAAAACATTGAATTTGTTCAAAGTGGTTTGAAAATATTGCTTGTGCAAACAAAAGAAAAATGTTTTCCGGCGCTCAGAAACAAACAATATATAAAAATCACTATGTGTCAGCATATACATAAAGGAGAATTTTGTGCACAATGTATCTATGTTGGGATTAAGTTCATCTGCCAATGTCAAGGCATCTCCTGTAGGTGAGTGGATAATATTGTTGCATTCAATCATAAAACAGAGAAATTCAAATAACAATGTAACAGAGGAATTGGTTATGAGATCAAAGAGTCATTAAAGATATGGGACCATGTTCACAATGTACATGTATACACACAAATATTATATACATTTATATGATCTTACTATGCAAAAATGTTTATATATTAATAAAATTAGATATCAAAAGAAACATTAAAGAACAAAATATGTTCTCCAATCTCAGTAACTCTAAACAGTCTAAAGAGAAATTAATATTAGTTTATTTTATTAATATTTTTCCATTGTCTTCAATTATAAATGGAAGATAAAAGGAAAGTGTACACCCAAATTATTAAAAATTCTTCACTGTTTATATATTGTTTTCTTTATGCACACCTCTTCAGATGGTCAGAACCTACTTTTTTAATTTTTCAGCCTACTTCTACTATTCTTTAATAGCTCTGCTAAAATAAATAAATAAATAAATAAATATATACATTTTCCATTGTGATGTATTGTACATAGTATTTAACCTCCAATTTGTTTTATGCATTCAGGATCACATGAAAACAAAGCAGTGCAATATTATTGAGTTCATATTACTTTGCATTATGTAGAGAATGAAAAGAGCAAGGTATGGAGACAGCAGGGCCCCTCTCCCCTCCTGTCTCCATACCTGTTCTTCTACTCCATCTTCACTCATATGTCTGCCCTGAAGTATTGGTACTTTGTGTTTATTGCTGTGTACTATGTCACCCTGTATGGTCTCCTGTTTGTATTATGTACGGCGCTGCGGAAACCTTGTGGCGCCTAACAAATAAATGATAATAATAATAATAATTGGACTAAAATGAAAAATAACCCAAGCCCAGACTGCCAAATCACACAAATATATGCCCCACAACAGTAAGTCTGCAAATAACAGTGGCACCTGCAACACTGTGGCAAACAAGGCTTCTAAATTCAACAAACTTCCCAAGAGAACCAGATCATTGTCATTTCACCCTGGGTGTGATCTTACAGAATAAACTGCAAGAATTACTACAGCTGCCTACTCCTATGTGATTGAATAGATGTGTTAGTTGTGTGTCAGTGATGGCAGTAGAAAACATGCGTAGAACGTTGAACAGAGGCCAGAGTTAGAGTTCAGCCCTGGGTACTAGTGGAATCTAGTAAGTCACTAGATAAAAGTGGTGGAGCTTGGCCCCTTTTCACTGGGTGCTAAATTAAATCTACCTTATCTACTGAATTAAGAAGCTTGTACGACAATTGACAACTCCCAGAACCATTCACAATAGCTACAAATTTGGCTGGTGCAGAGTTGTTGGCAAAATGGGTATAAATTTCTCTGAAAAGAAGAGTACAGAGAAATAGAGCATTTTTTCCCATATGCAGAGCTGTACACATCTCAAGATGTGTACACACATGCAGCATATGCATTTGGATTAGGAGAAGTCACCATCATCGGATTGTATTTGCACCTACCTTGTAGCATATATGTGTGTTTCTATAGGGCTGCATGAGCTGCATTTGCATAAATCGCTTTATGTTAGAATGCACCATACCTCCCCCATTCCATCTCTCCATGCCCAGACAGCTGTATGTGCTAGAATTTTGCAGGTTTCTATAGGCGCATATGCGTGCACCCAATTTTCATTCATGTGCAGAGCAATTTAAACCAAGATACAATGGCAAACTGGCATACATCCCACTCTGCATCAACCCCACAGACGTTAATTATAAGCATTTCACATGTAACTCTGACAGTCCAAAAATTTATGTAAGTGAATGGATATGCACAAAAATGAATTGCAAGTTGTATAAACACAAAACATGTTTGCATTTCATTCATTCCAATGTTGCCTTCGTTACTTAGGACTTAAACACTAAGTAAAATACAATGGCACTCTATGGGAACGTTTATTAGGTATATATTAACATTATGCTGCAGGGAGACATGGTAATAAAAGATCTTCTAACACTGTTGAAGCAAGGGCAAAGTACAAGGTTTATTCATGATCTTAGCAAAAGGCATGTGTACGAATGCTACAAAATAACCATTATGAAAAAAAGAGGTAGATAACACATAATTGGATAAACTTTATACGCTGATGTCTCACATTATTACACAAATTGTGTGCATGAATTGATGTTTTTACTTACGGATCAGATCCAGCTCCATATATAGAATACTTGATTTCACCCCAAAGTCCTGAATCCAGATCAGTTGCCTATAATAAATAATTTATCGGAATCAAGTGGCATTCTTATTTTAATCACATATATAACAGCCATGTCGCCAAAATCTGACATTACTGAATTATTAATGTTTCCTCTATAAAACAATACATAAGAAAGGCTATGATAAAACAATATGTTATTCTTCTATAGCTGACACACACACCATTTAAAATTAAGTATCTTTAAGCCTCACATTGTTGCATTCTTCATATCAGTCTTATGAATTTAATAGATGTTTTTTTAGAGATGGGGCACTCCGTTTCCCAAAAACCGGGCCCACCCGAACTTAGGGAAAAACGTCATCATTGTCTCGTCGGATTTCGCGAGATGTTGATTCTTTAAATAATGCCCGAAACAGAGCTCCGTCGCCATTTCACAGAGAGACAAAGAAGGGATAGCAGCGTCTTTGATAGGGTCTAGTGTAGTTAGGCAGGGTTAGTATAGTGATAGTCTCAAGTCACATTGTCAGTGCCAAAGCTCACCAACAATTAGGAGAGGTGTTAGTGGGCTTTGTTCAATAGGCTTTTATTGTTCTTTCCAGTCTCCATTCACATGCCAGAGTTCGCTTACAATTAGGAGAGTTGGCATTTTGCATTTTCTTTATAAAAATGTAATAGCCGACTATTGTTCTTTACACTCAAATTGTATTGTGCCACAATTCACCCACAATTCGGATAGGTGGCATTTTGCATTTTTTTTATAAAAATTTAATAGCCGACTATTGTTCTATACACTCAAATTGCATTGTGCCAGAGCTATGGATTCCCATCAGTCCCCAGAAGACCTGGAGCACCAAGCAGCTGCTGGCACCAGTCATGACTATGATAATAATAATCCCTCTATCAATACATCATCTGCTAAAGCCTTTCTTAAAGTGCATAGTGTTTGTAAGTCAGGGAAACAAAAATATAAGAAAACACCTATTACCTCACTAAAGAAAAAATCACCTTTACTCAAGGCCAAGTTAAGTGCCAAAAAAAAAAAATTGCCAACCTGCCATTCTACACACGCAGTGGCAAGGAAAGATTCAGGCCTTCACCTTACTTTAGGAGTGTTAGATCTGCAAATGTACTTGAAACATCTTCTTGTAAGGTCAGTGATGACAATGGAAGACCTTGTCATCCTGACTACAAAAGTGGTGCCCAAATACTTGTAAGTGTCAAAGCAGAGCTGGAAGAAAGTAGCAAGGCCTTACAATAAAATGTTGTTTCTGATCCAGATATTACACAAATACCTGAGGAGAATCTTGACCTTTTTGATACAGTACTCACAAAGAAGCTCCCTGGCAGCATATGTTCTGATGTGTGCATGAGCAGGCCAAGTGTAGTCGGTGATACCCAAATTGAGGATGCTATTTTGGAATTGCAAGAGCATGAGGGGGATATTTCTGTAGCTGATGACGGCGCTAATGAGGATGTTGATGACGATGATGTTCTTTGTGTAAGTCCTGTACCGGTGAGTTGTGACAGTGGTGTGTGGCAATGTTTTCTAGATGTGATATAAACTGCAGTATGTTTGTGTCGTTCCTCTGTCGCTTAACATCCAGCCAGATCGCTGTAGTATTTGGCTGAGAGTGTATGAAAAGCATATTGTAACCTGTGAGATGTTAAAAATTTAATGGAAATGACTGGAAATTAGTGTTAGTGAGGTTAATAATAATGTAGGTACAACATAATACCTAAATTATGTGATTTTAGGCAAAAAAATAGAATTTTGAAAAAAATAGCAAAACAAAACCAAAACACACAGGTGCGGTTTTGGCAAAACCAAAACCCGATGGTAATCCAGATCCAAAAACAAAAACAAAACATGGGGGTCAGTGAGCATCTCTAGTTTTTTCTAATTTAGGTACACATATAATGATAAAACTGAGACCTCTTGATTCAAGTTTTGTCAACCTAACTATGAACCTGGAATCCACAATAATAATGTACCAATGATCAATGGTAAATGGTAAATAGTGCCTAATCAGTTAATTGTTATCACCTAACATCTGATATATATTTATAATATATCTCTACTCTGCCAAATTATGCCATCCTATGGGAAAACTCTGAGCTTGTGGAGCCTACCTATCACAGTTACCAGCTATATGGGCTTACTATGGAGCTAAGCAAATTAGAAACATCTTCTCTATAGTAGGGGAGCAGATGTACCTGTACTACACCATGTTGTTCAAATATCTCATACTATGTCCCATACATTAGTTATACTACAACTACCGCATTATGCTGAAAAGTCCACAGTTGATCTGAAAATGCCTTGATATACCGATGGTATAAAAGTGAAATCTTTATTATATGTGCATGCCTATACTGGGGTTATCCAGACAAGAAAAATAGATTTGGCATTCATAACTACACTACTTATAATACCATAAAGTAAATGTTGATATATTTTTACTATTGGTTACTGCCCTACATTTTCTTTACCTGTTGCTTTTATGTGTTGTGATCATTTTAGGCCCAACTGTGCTCTTTTGAAGTGGTTTCATTCATTGTTTTAGAAAAACAAATAAAGTACTTTTAAAATATAGTTATATTAGCCTCCACAACAAATCAACTCCTTGTTTGTCATCTAGCAAATCCTTCTTATGGAGGTAAAGATAAATGTCTTCACTTTTTTTTATTTTTTTTTTATTTTATAATGGATAGTCTATTTACTGTTCCTGAATTCTGTAAGATTCTCCATTCTACTATTTGGAGAATGTAAGGAACATTTGGAAAGATTATAGGGTATATTTACTAGACTGCGGGTTTGAACACGTGGAGATGTTGCCTATAGCAACCAGTCAGATTCTAGCTGTCATTTTGTAGAATGTACTAAACAAATAATAACTAGAATCTGATTGGTTGCTATAGGCAACATCTCCACTTTTTCACACCTGTAGTGTAGTAAATATAACCCTTAGAGAGCCACACCTGGCCCACAGTATTGCAAATAATCATGGAAACCTCTGTCACATACATATCTGTTGACATGCGATATGGGAAAAATGTAATCAATAGTTTTTAGGATGGCCCCAAAATAACACCAATCTACGCCAAGGAAAATATTCCATATAACTGAATAATTAAAGGTAAACATAGACAAACTGCCTTTTATAAGGCCAATTGATAAAAGTTCTCTACTGACCAGACAGGCCTTTTAACTGTTTAACATAATATGAGGGGCATGCTGCAGTAATTACTACAGGGGCTATATTTTCCTTAACAACTGAGTTCATCGGAGCTTTCCATTGTTTAGCAAACTGACCTATGATTGGTTATGTGCAATAACAGTGTACACCACTGTGGGCATATGGTATTTCCTGGAATCTCTGCAGACCACATCTTCAGATATGCAACAAACAAACTTTACCTAGCTTAATCCATAAGGTATCAATATAGGCAATAAATTAGTGACTCTCCCCTTATGCACCAGGTGGTCATTAGCTAACACTTTCAATCAAATTACAATTAAGTGACATATGCCCTATCCTGAACAAATGTATTTCCCGGGAATGAATACAACAAAGCTTTCTATAGTTGTGGACTCACATTCAGTTATGTACCATCAAACTTCCCTACTCATGCATCTTTATTAATAATAGCTTTATATATATATATATATATATATATATATATATATATATATATACATATATATAAAGCAATGTGTGTATTGTGGCATTGCCCATGAACCACAAGGAATTTGCTTCCATGTAACTTTTTACTTTATTCTCTATTTTCCTCTTCTATTGCTTATTATCAGTACCGAATGACAACTTATTATTAAATTGTAGAGTAGCTGGTGTTGTGCACTATGGAATTTACCTTATCTGCTGCCATCGCATAACAAGTACAGTATGATTTCTCAAAGCATAATGTTAAAGCAGCAATCCCCCATAGGTTTATTTCTTTCTTTAAATAGCAAGTGAGGTACCTTTTAAACATGTATTTTTCTTGGCTGTCATTCTACAAATCATTATTTCCTTTTCAAAATTTCTCTAGAGCAGCATCCAAAATGACTGCCATACACACAGACTATCAGCATGACATGTGAAGGCAGAGGGGGTAAGAGGAAGGGGAGGATTTTACAGTAAACAGAAAAGACATAGCTCTGGGGAGAGTTCAACAGTCACTCTGATCACTACATCATGTGACTGTGGTTGCCATGGTAATTCATGCCACTGTGCAGAATTATAAATCATTAAAATGAGCCCAAGGAAAATGGCAAATACCAACATTCTTCTTATAGCTCAACACAGCTATTTCTGTTAAAACAATACACCTCATTTTTCACAGGATTTTTACTTGTACTTGCAATATCATGGCTAACTGCATGATGGTTGCAGTACACAATTTTCACTAAATTATAGATGATGCAGATAATAAATAAGAAAAAAAACTTTATCTAATTTTACATTAATTATATTAACAGCATCTGTGGACTGAGCAGAGGTAACTGTCAGTCATTTTCAGCGGTATGTATGTATCTTTTGGTATTGACTGTACTGTAATGTATTATATTATAATCTTGTATTGAACTGTTAACTTTTTACATCTGCTAAAATAAATCACTTTGTGCGTTGGAAACACAATACAATCGCCTATGCATTGCTTATTTGAAAATGATAGAATTACTTTAATAGTGAGGATGAGGAGTGAATTGGTTTCTGTAAGTGGCGGGGAGCCTTTGAAATGACTGGTAGTGTCAGGCTTCAGCGACGTTGAGGATTGACTGAAGAGAGGCAAGGTGGGAGTAAGGTAGGCCAGAGAGGAGGATGTAACAGTAATCTAGGCAAGTGAATGAGTGTTTTGGTGACTTCCATGGTGTGAAAGGGAAAGAGCAGAGGGTGGTCCACAGTATTGAAGAGAGGTCAAGAAGGATAAGCAGTGAGAAGTGACCCTTAGAGTTAGCAGTGAGAAGATCATTAGTTACTTTGACGAGGGCTGGAGGAAGTGAAAAGAAGAAGTGGGTCAAGTGGGCAGTGAAAGGAGAAGAAAAGGGTAAGGTGATTATAAACAACACACTCAAGACATTTGGAAACAAAGGTATGGAGAGAGCTAGGGATGTAGTTTTGAGAGAGTAGAAGGGTCTAGGGAGAGTTTTTTGAGTAGGGAGAGAGAAGTGAACGGTGCAAAATTTGTCCGCAAATATCAGGGTGAAGGAGAGGGTGAGTAGGTCAGTGAAGGAGTGTGAAGACATTTTTTGCAGTGGTAGAAAGAGGGGGAACAAGATGGGTACAGTGGAGGGAGAGGGTGATGCAAGAGTGGACTGATGTCACATCGTATGGTCTAGATTTTGGAGATAAAATGGATGGCAAGCACAGAATGTGAGGGGAGATTGTAGAAGAAGAAGTTGAAGGTGGTAAAAGGGCAACAGACATTGGAGGACTGGAGGGAAATGAGAACCTTAAAGTAGGACCATTTAGAGAGTGATAGTGCAGAACTGTAAGATGAGAGAATGAACTTAAAGTGGAGGAAATCAGCACGAGAGAGCAACTTCCTCCAGAGATGGTCAATGATTCAGGCGTATTTTTGTAGGTAATGGGTAAGTCTGGAGAGCCAAGGTTAAGGTGGGGAGAGTCAATGGCTGGGGTAGAGTCAAGGGGAGAGGTAAGGGTGCGATTGTAGATCAAGGCAGCCTGTTCAAGGCAAGAAAGGGGGATAATGGGGTAAATAACTTAGTCAACAGAGGAGGAGAATGTGGTAGGTTCAATGGCATCAAGGTTGTGCCAGGTGATAGTAGCTTTGAGCAGGAGGGAGGTGAGAGTGGTTTGGAGATGCTAAAGCATATGAGATACTGGTCAGATATAGAGAAAGTGGAGTTGTTGAAGTTGAAGACAGCACAGAGTTAGGAAAAGACCAAATCAAGGGAAGTCCCTGTTGTCTGAGGGAGAAGAAGTTCATTTAGAGAGACCAAGGCAGGAGGATAGGGAGAGAAGCTTGAAGGTGTTGGGGTCAAAAGTATTATCAATAAAAATGTTAAAGTCTCCTAAGGGGAGAAGAGGAAGTGAGGGAGCCAAGAGGCAGAATTATAGAAGAATTGAGAGACAGGACCAGGGGAATGGTAGATGACTGCCAAAAGTGAGAAAACAGACAGCAGCAAAAGTAAGAGGTCTAAAAATATATAGTAAGAATACAGTTGTAAGAAGCATGGGCTCCAAACAACTCAGCAAGGAGTGTCCAGGCTGTGATCAGAGCAGGTACCAGGAACTCACAGGAGATTGTTAGATGTTGTGTCCTGTGGCAGTCTTTTCAGGTAACATATCATATTCCTATATCTTGTTTACCTACTGTTTAAGTCTTGTGTAACTCTTTCTATAAATTATAAATCTGTATACATACTTGTAATAAACCCACATTTAGAAGAAACCTACACAAAAATACTAACTAACTGGCGTAACAAGTCTTAAGTAGCCTATACAGATTTAATCATTAAGTTTAACAAGGTCAAGTGATCAGTATCTGGAGTTAACCCCCCTAACCCTCACTGCAAAGACACCAACAATTTCTTAACAAATAGTTTATAGAAGGAAGCATACAATTAACTAATACAAGAAATAAACCCAGTAAATATGGTAAATAGTAAATATCGATAATTACACGAAGACATTGTGTATGTTGTAATGACATAAATGTGTGTTTACTGTATGCATTTTGTAAAAAGTGCTTAGCTCCCAACTGTCTGAATATGAAGGGTCTATCCCACCTTCCCACAAGCCAGCATGGTTGAGAAGTATGTCTCCACACCCCATGGCAATACAAGGGTGTTTTTGGGAAGGGGATGGAAGTTAATGGTGGCCAAGCACTGCAGAATGCTTCATCCCTTCCATATCCTGCTTCTCTTTCTTATGACGTTTGTCCTTGATAATGCGATTTGTGGAATCATGCCTCATCTCTGCTGTGCAAAGACGCAATTTGCGTCATCGTGCAGTGATAGGCGGGGCCTAATGTGAATCATGACCACTCTACCTGCTGCGCAATAACGTGATTTGCAGAATTGTGCAGCTGGGAGTGAACAATGATAATGCAAATCTCATTGGGAGGAGGTCCAAAAGTGTGGTTTAGAGCTGGTAAGGATTAGATCTGGTCCTATACTTCTAATGACACAAAACATATTCCATACGCAGTGTATTGTGTGATAAAGAAAACATTAAAAACAAACATAAAGTACGCCTCTCCCCAATTCTCAAACAGTCCTAGTGTTACACAGCTTGGGCCGACTTACACTGTAACATGGAGCATGGGATCTCACTGATATGGGATTGGTTCAAAATAGGTTTGGTGCCTCTATGGGGAGAGGAGGCACAAAAAACAGAAGCTATCAGCACTGAAATGTGCTATGATTCTTTACAACCCCCAACTCAGACAGAAGGCAGGGTAATTACAAATATTAGCATATTTGCCCTCCTTGGGGTATAATTGACAGGGATCCAAAAAGCATCTGCAGATTATACTAAAAAAATATTAAAAGCACACAATTTTCAAATAAACTTTACTTTAGGGGGTTCTTGACCAGGTCAGTTTGGAGGAGTGACAAGTACAGTAGATATTTTAAATACTTAGTAGAATGATTCAATGGAAACAGACTGAAAGAGCAATCTACCAAGTAGTGCTTGACTAGTAGTACACTGTCAGAGCTAGCTCCCTTCTCCAGACATTGGCACTAAAAGGATTATTGCCTTATGCTTCAAGGATCAAGCAGTATATCCTCTAATCTCAGATAAAAACATTGCCTGCAGCTCATTCAAGCTTAAATAATTATCGCCCAATGTAAACATAGTTATTTTAAAATTAGAAGATGAACATTTCTTTTCCAGCATGCTTGTTCAATAAACCAGGTTGAAGAATAGAAATAGCTGAGGCAGAACAGATGCACACAGACCACAGCAGAGACGCTGTTACCAGTGTGTAATGCATTTAAATTGTGTAATTTAACAGAACATGTACAGCTTGTTGTCGTCAGGTGACAGGAGTGAATGGAAAGTAGGTCGTATGGTAAGTAAGCTGAAATGCTGAGTTATTATAGAACTGCATTTTAGCTGATTATTAAACCTAACAGCAGGTTTGATGGAATACAATAGTGCATCATTTTTTTCTTTTGGATAAAAATGGGATTTTAGGAAATACATCAGAGGTTTTGCAGACATATCTAATAAACGTATTAGCTTTATGTCACTGACAGTGCAACAATAAATTCAATAAATAATGCTACGAAAATCTAAGCCATGCTACTATACAAAAATAGTTTATTAGGGGGGTACAATGCCTCAACTATGGCTTAGTTTATCTAGTACTTGTGGAGTTATTCCACCAGGTTCCATAGCATACCTCCCAACTGAAATAGGGAAGACACGTTTTGCGCCAACATTTTATTACATGACCCTCTGAAGTCATTCACCTTCAGTATCAGGGCTGCTTGAATGCCTATCACACTCGCTGTGGAGTTACAGACATGGCAATATCACAAAGCTTATGGCCAGCATAACCAATTGCAATTCAAATGCTGGTGTGTGTTTGTATGTCCCTCCCTCCCCCATTTTATTATGTTATATTACTGTATATTTATATCTGACTTGTGTTTGATTAAATAAAAATGTTGGTACATTCACAAATATTTATCTCAGTTGTGCGCTGTATCACATACTTTTCTTTGGTAGTATTTAAACAAACACACACACAGAAATACATAAGTAAATGTGTGCCTTCCCTTTTAACAGAGAAATAAAGTTAAAATAATCACAGCTTATGACAGAGACATATTTGCGTTTCAGGGGCGCAGCAGCTCCGTTTCGGCAGCACTGTACTATACAGCAGCCGCGGCACTGTCAAAGAAGAGTCCGCGGCGGTGCTGTATACAATACAGCACCGCCGCAAATGCTTCTTTGACAGCTGCTATATAGTACAGTGCCGCTATGTAGGGGCACGTCTTTAGCGGAGGGGAGAGATTTCTGGAGACCCAGAAACCCCCCCTGCATGCGCCCCTGGTGTTTGAAGTAAATATCAAAATGTACTGAAGGTGGCACATCAATTTGTTTGGGATCTAAATATGATTCAGATATGTTTAATAAAATAATTCAGTAAATGGTGACTTCATAGTAGGATTAGTATGGTGAAACAGGCATACATTTAGGAGAATTATTAAAGAGAACTTACAGTTGCAGCCACGACATTGGATCCACCAGGTGAGTTTTCTGGGATTCTGGCAACATAATACTCAGAAGAGAACTTTGGGACATTGTCATTGATATCCAGAAGGTGTATGGTTATATCGGCCGTGGAGCTGAATTTTTCAGGTGTGTTGACCTCAATAGCAAGAAGCTAAAGACAGGTGAATAGACTTAATAAATTAATTTACAGAATGAAAAACATTTTTTAAGATAATATGAGTATAAAATATTAACAATATGCCTAGATTTCAGTTATATATGTATATAAGCATGTAATGAGTTGTTCAATTTAAAGATTTAAATGGTGAGAGCACTACATTATACAACTAAATACAAAAGAAAATGTGATAAAGGGGTACTGAACACCAATTTATGTCAATCTACAGTCTTATTGTTTGTTGTCAGCATCCACAACAAAGTACACAGCAGCCAACATTGGAAGTTATAATACTAATGGTCAGCTATAACATAAATATGATCTGCTCTTCTTATCCTCTTTTAATGTTTAGATTATATAAAGGGAATAATAAGTTACTGAGTTTTGAAAATTAGGATCTAGAATGGAGAAATCAGATATGATCTTTACAATTGGAACCTATTGAGACAGGGTGGATTAAGGGGAATTTTAATAACACTTTAATCATAATATTACATGTCTATGGACAACGTTTATACCTTTATACATTATGAATCTGTTTAATCCACATTTATTAATTACAAGTTAACACGTGCATGATACTCATGCATTCTAGTCAAATCAAGCTACTTAAGGTGTTAAAAAGGTTCTTGTCATGCATTTGGGCCTAGCCCAGGCCTCCTCAGGGGAAGAGCGTTACTTCCCGACGCAAGCGCCCTTTTTTAACGTGGTTTTGTCCACATGTCACCACCTCATCATTTTTCTCCATTACCTCATCCTTCATCTTCATCGCCACATCCTTCATCAAGCTACTTAGTGTGTTAAAAACTCCCCACTGTCACCCCCGGCAACCACCAACTACTCCCAACTGTCACTTCTCCTTCAAGAAATATATAAGTCAGTATATAACTCTGCCCAGCAGGTGGCGCTGCAGCTTGTTTTTTGTTTTTTTTTCACACACGTCACTAGGCATTTATATAGTAGATTAAGGATTATTCCACCTATTTACAACATAATCCCGCAGCCCCAAGTTGTGGGGTCCCTTTGAACGCTGGCGTAATGACACGGTAGGAAATGGAGCTACCAGTGCTCTACTGCAGCCTACTCGCCATTCTATATGGATGCCTGACTTAATCAATGACCGCAACAGAGTATTAATGCAGGTCTTAGGGGAGGTGCCCACACAATTCAAGTAAGTAGAAGGGTGAGGGATTTACAAATATTGTAATATGGTGGATTAAGACTTTAAATATTATAAAAATGTCTCCGTTTGATATATAATGTGTAAATGTACTAAAGAGGGACCAGCAGAGTTTAAAAAAAAACTCAACAACAGCACCTAAAAGACTCACAACAATCTTATACGTAAGAAAAAACCACATCAAGGCTTAGCAGCACTGGAATTTTACTTTCATCTTTAGTGTGTAAGCTTGAAATACTAGGGTGAAAACATCTATTCTCAGGTTTCTGTGGATGTTTATAGCTTGTAATTTGTTGCAATTAAAATATCATTTATTGTATAGTGCTATGGAATTTGTTGGCAATTTATAAATACTGACTAACTGGACATCATGGTGGCACAGTGGTTAGCCTTTATTATATATGCACATATTTCATGTACATATATATTTCCCAAACAATCCCAACATTACAGGGTCCAGACAAAAAACCAGGAGCAAGTAGTCAAAGCTGCAAGAACAGTCAAGAGAAAACAGCACAGTCTGTCTATATCATAACAGTTGTTTTATTTATGTTTTTGAAGTTGTACTTGCTGTGCTATTGTGACTACTCAAACCATTGTGTTTTGCATTAGTCAATGTGTCTAGCAACAACCTTCCTACTTTTGTGTCACTTTAAGAATTTTTTTCAGGGACACTTTAAGTTCCCAATCCGCCCATATGTGTGTATTAGGACATTTAGATTGTAAGCTCCAGTGGGGCAGGGACTGATGTGAATGACTACATATACTGTGTAGAGCACTGTGTAATATCACTGGTGCTATATAAATAAATGATAATTATTAATAATATCAACAATTATACATACCTTAAAAGTTAGCAAATGAAATTTTTCATAGTCTATTCCTGCAGAGTTCTCCACAATTATTGTCACTTGAGCCTCATTTAATACTGTTTGTGGCACTACACGAAACATTCCACCATGTCCAACCAAACGCAGGTTGAATTTGGCATTTGCTCCCTGTAAAGTTAATAGGCAACAGTATTACTGTTATATTTTGAAATATTTGCACACCACTATATAGAATTGTGTGCAATATAAAACAAAATTCATGGAAAGGATACAGTATTGTCATAAGTTAACTGACCTGGTCTGAATCATTGACAGTGATTTTAAGTCCTCGTAGTATTTCTCCCTCTGGGGGATGCTCATACATGGTAAGTTCAAACCTGTTCTGGGGTCCACTTTCCCCATAGAAGGTAGGCGGATGGTTATTTAGGTCAACGACTCTTATGGTCACCACTGTTAATGCATGACCTGCCACCTGCCCCTCAGGGGTTAGTTCTGATACCTGCCAAAGAAAAATATAAGTGTTGTAATAGAGATGCAGTGTTCTATGGGGCTGAAATTTAAACAAAAAATATCTATTTTTTTCTGAGCATGTAATGCATATTCAAAAAATAATTCAACAACTTAATTGGTACACAATTTAATTACATCATTGTGGGTGTCTTGCAGCAAATTGGTATCCATTGAGAGAAGAAGGCAAATAAGCTTGTATTTGTTATAATGTGATGAATACACTGTCTTGGGAATTAATAATTATGTCAACACTTGTGTAGGCATTTCTTTTCAATATGAACACACTATTGCATAAAACAACACACATATTGTTTATGCAATAGAAATACCTTATAGATGGGGACGTGAGAGGGCATAAAGCAGTAAATTGCTCATGTTATATCTGTCTGTTTATTTAATAAACACATAAGCTTTGAAACAATGAGTGTGGTCTAGCTCATAATTGTGGAGCATAATATAACTAATGTACTAAGCAACCATGCAAAGGACAGAATCTGGGAAAAGAGATATTGATAAAAGTGAGATGCAAATTCTACTGGAGGTGCGTAAGGAACACTCTATAGTATAGAACATTAATATTGCACATTATGATGTCCATCTTTAAGAAAAATACATTTTTAAGGTATTTACATGTATTGAAGGTATACTGACTAATATCTGGGGGAGGCACATAAATTGTACTGTTGAGTCTGATATTTTCATGGAACACATTTCTGAGTAAAATATACGTAACAACAAACACTGTTTAATAAATTATCAACGGGTTTAAGCATTTTGCAGTCCTTTTTAAATTTCTACAAACATATGCAAAAAAGTAAAATTTGCAAATATATTTGTCAGCATAAAAATATGGACTAAAAATATATGATTTAAAGAACAGAAGAGAAAGCATACATTTACTGCATGTCTTCATAGTGTTGTATAAGTCAAAAACCAATGTATAACTATACAACAAACTGAAGAACTCAATAACTGTAGAGTACACTCATTCAGGTGTTGCAGATTCTTTATAACAGGAGTTCCCAAATCCAGTCCTCAAGCCCCCGTAACATTTAAGGTTTTGAGGACATCCATGGAACATCCATGCTTGTAGAACATCTGGTTAGATCAAACTGATTGAGATACTAATTAAATCACTTATATTCAAGCACAGATACCCGTACTGAGTTTGTATGTTATTCCTATGTTTGTGTGGGTTTCCTCTGGGTGCTTCATATTAATGATGTAAATAGTGGCAATAGATATGAGCACATCTTAGCATAAAACTAAAAAACATTATGCTATTTATGTTTATTGCCAATATACTTAATTTAGACTCAGATTTCAATAATTTTACTGTAATATTAATTTTATATTTTTATGTGCTCCATAATAAGATCACATATCATGTTTTTCCTTATTTACATTCTCTAGCGAAATAAAATGTATAGGTAGATTTAAAGTGTGTTGCAGAATCAAACGAGAATTGTACTGTCAATGTTACCCAACAACTAATAATAGTCCCGCCAGCCAACAGAAACTACTACCTGACATCTCTATTTCTGACGACAACACTACGATAAACCCTACTCATCGCAGAACTGTCCTTTGTACCTCATTTCCAATCTGTCCCAAAACTGAGTTACATACATTTCAAGAATATGCATGGATCTGCCACAAGACACTGCAAAAACTTTATTTCATGCACTGATTATCTCCAACTTGACTACTGCAATTCCCTCCTTGCTGGTCTCCATCTTGCCAGACTGTCACCCCTATAATCTCTTTTGACTGCTGCAACTAGACTAGTTTACCTCATTAAGCATTCTTCTACTGCAGCTTCACACTTTCACTCCCTATATATAAAATACTTATACTAACATACAAGGCCATAAACAAAACTGCACCAACATGCATCTCTTCACTTGCTTCAAAATATTTCCAAACTCAACCCCTCTACTCTGTTCAAGATCTGTGTATTTTACCCAAACTCATCACCTGCTCCCATTCCCAATTACAGGACTCTTTAGGGCTGCAACCACTCAGTGGGATACACTCCCTTACACAACAAGACTTTCCTCTAGCCTCCAAACCTTTAAGTGTTCCCTGAAAATGTACTTCTAAAGACAATCTTATCAAATTCCCAAACTTCTCCCCTACCCTCCTTTGGCTACTCTGCCCAAATACCACCCCTCTACATAGGTCACGCAAAACTAACATCTGTTCTCTTACTATGCTCAAACAGCCCTCTGACTTTCAGACCATCACTGCTGTGTGGTTTTATCACGTAGCCCCACAAAGTACTTTACCATTGCTACCTGGCTGGACTAATATACAAGGTGTGGCACTTATCCTGATGTATTAAACTCCAATATTGTTCTATAGTTTCTAAGCTTGCTAGCAGATCATCTTACCTCTTTATTTGTCTGTTAATACCCAGTCTTGTGTTACTGTATTTGTTCCCAATTGTAAAGTGCTACAGATTATGTGGGTGCAACATAAATGTTATTAACAATAATCAGTGGTCGAAGTGGACATTTAGAAGTGGCAGTATGAAAAATATAATAGGAATGTAAGTGAATGGAATTTGATTGTTTTACATTGAAAGCTGTAGGAGAAGTGGCAGTATGGCATACCACTGTTTACACCCCTACTTCCACCACTGATAATAATACTCTGTAAACAGTCTTTTTTTTTATCCCATATTAATTAATTCTAGTGGTTTCCAGAGGTTTACGCATTCAGTTCTAATAGTGTTTTTCTGAATGTGAAAGTTGGACATGCCCTACCATATACCATAAAAATCAGACAATTTTAGGTCAATGACTGACACTGCATGACTAAAGAATTGTTCTGATAATTACATTTTGTTTAGTAGTTTTAAGAAATACTGTACCTGGATCTTCAGCTCGTAAACCTCTTTCTTGAGTTCATTGGGATTTTTAATGACTGTAACAGCACCAGTAACATTGTTTATATCAAAAGCTCCATCACCTCCTGCCATTAATGGGAGAAAATCTGATCACTGCATAGTAGGATTAAGTTTAAAACAAGCATTCAATCAATGTAAATGCAAATTGTTGTCCAAATTCACAGTGTACAATATAGGATTCCAGTTTCCATGACATAAACAGTTAATGTAGTCAGAATAGTGTTAATCGAAGAGAGCACTATTTCAATTTATTTGTTTGGAACAAAAACAAATGCATAACTCTAACATTATTTTGGTTAACTCTCATTATGATGTATGGTAGATTATGTGACATGACAAGTAACCATGATTAAATGACAAGTTACCATGTCAGATTTGAGGGCTACGCTTTTCCGATGATCAAAACACATAATGTTATTTTTATACAGGTAGCAGACTGTCATTAACTTTGGCAACCCTATATTATAGTGTATAATATGCCTTCCATAGCTAGCTGTCATTACCTGTGGGAAAGCCCACTGATTGTCTAGAACAGGCCTGGCCAACCTGTGGCTCTTCAGGTGTTGTGAAACTACAAGACCCAGCATGATTTGTCAGTAGATAGCCAGTCAATAGCTGGCAGGGCATGCTGGGACTTGTAGTTTCACAACATCTGGAGAGCCACAGGATGGCCAGGCCTGGTCTACCTATAGTACACATCCTGAAGAGAAACAACGTCTGTATCCTAGTAGGATTTTTCTCTTTTGCAAGTGCAGATAGAGTACTGCTTATCCCAAAAGAGTTTGTGCTACCCTGAGCCATCTTAATCTTATAAAACGATTTGCGATATCTAGTTCTAACTATGTGTAAAAGAACCATGTAAAATAGCAAAATAGAATACAGTGTTTTTATATAGAATTTCTGTATCTAGTATTTTGACATGAGTCGGCTAATGTTTGCTGACTCATCCTTCACCTTTATCTTGGGACTGCCATTGTTTTGACACAAAGCATGCCTATTTTATTATTTGACAACTAATTCTTTTTAATGCCTATAAGCATACACACAGCCATTAAACACTTAACTATGCCAAATGAAACTCGTCTTTCAACTGTCAAAATTATTAGTAACACTGAAACACCTGTAGTGACTGTCATCACAATACACTTATATGCAACCAAAAATCAAAAAGGAAAAAGATTCCGTACTTAATCCAATATATGTTGACAGTTGCATGATAATTAAGTTTATAACAAAACTACATTGAGGGTAACAGTAAAAAACAGGAAAACATGTAAAGACCAACACTTTTATAATCAGTGGTATAATGCCATATCATATTTGCTGCATTATATATCACTAGTTAAATAGGTCACCAGACAGTAGTCAAAATAATTTGAATTAAAAATTTGTGTGTCCATAAAAAGCCATCTTTTAATAACATGTCTACATTTGTTTTAAATGAGAGTTACTGCAAACATACTCAATTTAAGAAATGTATTTAAAGATCCCTGGATTAACTGCATAATCCCACTACTAAACGTGTTAGCAGGGGTTCATAAAAATATTGATGTCTCCATCACAACAAGCAAGCACATTTTTGTGTCCCACCTCTTATAATCTTGCTTACTAAAAGAGATCTTTTTGGGACCATACATACAGAGCTGCCATCAGAAATTGTAGGGCCCACTGCAAATTAAACCATCTGGGCCCCCGCACTCTTGACCCATCTCCCTTTCCCCGGGCACGATGGAAACAGAAGTGTACCATGGAGCCATACCCAGAACAATCACATTACCCCTTACTTGCATATGACCTCTCATGCTTCTCAGACCTCTCAACATGCCCCTTATACCCGCATCACACCTTCTGACATAACATTATCAGACCTATCCTCATGCCTCCTAAATGCCCATTAGATCTCCCCACATGCCCTTTACATGCCCATCAGATCTCCCCAAATGCATGTCAGACCTTTCCATATGCCCCTTACATACCATTCAGATCTCCCCACATGCCCCACAAACCTGCCTCACATGCCCTCAGACCCTTCACATGCCCCTCAGACCTCCCAAAATGACCCACAGACCTCCCCATATGTCATCAGTCCTCTCTGCATGCCCCTTTAAATTTACAGATTGAGATTTCTTCACACTATCTCTGGTGAAAATAAGAGTTCAGATGCAATGCAGCCAGACCGCTCCTTGCCTTCCTCTGTACAGCAGCCATGGGAAGATGCCTGTGACACCATCACTTGGCTGCAACTGTCACTCACTGTGGTGTGGGTGGGGTGACTGCCATTGTCGTGGCTAGAGTGGCTTTTCCCTCCGGGATGGTGAAAAGAAGCTCAACGATGAGCCCCCTGGTGAGTTCGGGCCCTTTAAGTTAGTACTCCATGTCCCCCCCTGATCGCAGCCCTGCATACATAAGTATAACCTGCCATACCATTTTTTTATATAGACTAAAATTCATTATTGAACTCCCAAAGGACTTGGAGGAGGTGAAATTAGAAATTTGTGATTAACAGAATTTAATTACCTTTGTCAAACTAACTGTACAATATAGCACACACACACATTCTATTTATAATTGTCCAGCATTTAAAAAAAAGTGCCAAACTATTGCCTAGCATCCTAAGGTGTCAATTATAACTGTGTCATGATCATGTTATAGAAGGAACATTACAATAAAAGGCAGATGACATGTGACCAACAGACATAACACTGCTGAAATAAGACGTAACAAAATGCTATGAGGAAGGGAAACAGAACAAGGGAGGAGGAGGTAAGGTGCAGATGGATGTCTATTAAAGGGTCCCATGGGAAAGTTAAAGAATGGCCACAAGGAACCTGGATTTTGGACTAAGGGAAACCCAGCAAAGTCATAGCATATAGGTGGGAAACAGATTTATTTTTCAAACAACAAATACAGTGGAACCTCAGATAAGAAGTAGAAAGTAAAAGAAAAAGATGTGGCCAGGATGAAAGTCCATTATGGAGCGTAGAGTACCAATACTGAATATATCAGCCCATCTAGGCAACTTTAAGACACTGCTTTGCCCCAAAACACTGCTACCACCCTTCTACTCAGCAGTATCCTTAATAAAAAAGAAAAAGTGACAAATGTGTCCTGGAGACACCATGGTTTGAAGTCTGTGTAACCAGAGTGCATCTTGCTCTAATAAGATTTTGTGATTGTCACCCCTTGTGGTCACCTCATTCCAATCCTCTGAGTTTTTCCATCTTGACTTGCTTGTTTAATATTTCCTTTGTACATGCAACCTGGTGTTAACCTCTGAATGTGAGTGTACTGTAATTCTCTCAGTCCTTTCCAAAAGTATACACATGGCACAGATTGCTTTGTACTTGGTTTGTGGCAAAGAAAAATTCATTATTAAATTGCAGAAACTATTTTTTAGATGTGGCTGAGCTCTCTGCAGTGACCACTGGTGATATTGAAACTCCTCACTATATATTACCTGAAGTTTACTGCTTCAAGGTATTTGCTGTTTTTGTCAAGGACCTGTTGGAATTATAGTGAAACTTTCTTAAGTTTCTGACAATTACGAATAACATTTTTTATTTGGAACCACCTTGTATGCATTCCCTCAGTTATACTTACCCAGAGCATCTAAGCTGATGAGCTCAGGTGAGACATTTTTGTAATTTTTTTTAGGGCCTAAAACACCAGTTAATCTGAACAAAATCCAAATAGGCTAATGAACAATGTGCATATGGACATCTGTTTAACAAAAATGCTTGGGTCCCTAGTGATCTGATTATGCATCTAGATCATAGAACAACCAGATCAGAACAATTTGGCTCACAGTAAGTGTTCATGCAGCAAATGCTATAGACAAAATTTTAAACAATGCAGCTATTACCGTATATACTTGTTAGGAACCCCTCCAGCCGGCACAACACAACCCGGAGTCTACTCTGCCAGTCAGGTGTTCACTGGAGCCCCTGATGGTGGGGACAGACTGGGCTGCAGACTGACAGAGGGTCGTGAAGTGTGTACCGGCTGGGGAGAACCCAGGCAAGAAGAGTCAGGTCCACGCAGAGGTCAGAAGGTCGGCAGCAGGTAACAGTAACGATGAACAAGCTGAGGTCAGAGGTCACAGGCAAAGTAGCAGACCGGGTAAACGAGCCAAGGATCAGGGTCACAGGAAACACAAGCGAAGTCAAATACGAAGCCAAGGGTCATACACGGGAAGTCAAACGTAGATACAGGAACAGGAACAGGAACTGGAACAAGCAGGTAAGCAGACTGGAGCACAGAGCTATAACCGGCAATGAGGTGGCAGACCTCATTGCCTTAAATACTTGAAACAGCCAATCAGGGTCTGGCTCAGATAGGAACCAGCCCCCTGACTTCATTAACCTGCAGGTTAGTAATTTCGTAGAGCGCATGCGCCCGGCTTCTCAATGCCGGGATGCCGCGCTGGAGCGTCTAGTCGTTGCCCCGGCAACAGCCGGGACATGAGAGGAAGTGACGTCCCGGTCGCCATAGCGACGGCCGGGACGCAGGTGAGTGAGTCGCGGCGGCTGGGCACCGCCGCGGCTCGTAACAGTACCCCCCCCTTGAGGAGGGGTCGAAGGACCCCGACATCCAGGTTTTCTTGGAAATTTTTTAAAGAACTCCTTCAACTGTTTAGGAGCATCGAGTTGTCTCCGTGGGATCCAAGACCGTTCTTCTAACCCACGATTCCTCCACTGCACTAGGAAGTGCACCTGACCTTGCACTTTTTTGGAATCCAAGATCTTCTGAACAACGTATCTTGGTGATCTGTTTGATTTTCTCTCAGGCAAATTTGAAGACTGGTTTTGAGTAGGATATAATACCGGCTTCAACAGAGAACAGTGAAATGTGTTGGGAATCCTCAACGAGCCCGGAATTCTTAACCTAAATGCAACAGAATTAACCTGCTTGATGATAAGGAACGGGCCGATGAACTTGGGACCCAACTTTTTGCAAGGCTGTCTGAGTTTAATGTTTTTTGTAGACAGCCACACTCTCTGGCCCACCTTGAAGGAGCAGATGGTACGGTGGCGATCCGAAAAAAAATTTGCGATAACTGAAGCCTGTTTCAGAGATGCCTGTACTTTCCTCCAGATAACTCTGAGATCTCTTGCAGTGGAACGGATCTCCTGGATACCAACTGGGTTAAGCGAATACAGGGAGTTAGATCTGGGGTGAAAACCATAATTGCAGAAAAACGGAGAAGTTTTAGTAGATGAATGACAGGAATTGTTACAGGCGAATTCTGCCCAGGGTAACAAGGAAGACCAATTATCATGGAACTCTGACGTGTAGCATCGCAAAATTTTTTCCAAGGACTGGTTAACTCTTTCGGTCTGTCCATTGGACTGAGGGTGATATGCGGATGATAAACTAACCTTGATTCCGAGGAGGGTACAGAAAGATCTCCAGAATTGCGCTATGAACTGGGAACCCCGATCGGAAACTATGTCAGTAGGGAGTCCATGGAGCCGGAAAATATGTTGAATGAATAAGACGGCCAAATCCCGAGCTGTAGGCAGTCTGGGTAAGGGAACGAAATGGGACATCTTACTGAACCGGTCTACCACGACCCAAATGGTATTGTGTCCTGCAGAAGGTGGTAGATCCACTATAAAGTCCATGGACAAGTGGGTCCATGGTTTTGCCGGTGGTGCCAAAGGAACTAACTGGCCTATTGGGCGGATCCTAGGAACTTTGTTTCTGGCACAAACCTCACATGAGTGGATATGACTCCTGACGTCAGCAGACATAGATGGCCACCAGACTGTACGGGAAAGGATTTCTAACGTCTTGAAAATTCCAGGATGCCCTGCAACCCTACTGTTATGCGCCTCTGCAATAACCGCCTTCCTTAGATGGACTGGAACAAAGAGACGTCGCTCTGGAGTAGTATCAGGGGCTAATTTCTGGAATCTCTGAAGTGTGATACTCAGATCTTGGGTCAACCCGGCATGGATTACAGAAGGGGGAATAATCGGCTCTGGGATAGTGACTGGAATGTGGTGTGCCGAGAAACTTCTGGAAAGGGCATCTGCCCGGACATTTTTGGAGCCTGGTCGGTAGGTGATTGTCACGGGCACTAGGAGTCTTTACCCAGGGATCACCAGGTGATAGGCTTACCAGAGCAGTATAGGTGGTAATATGGTACTCTGGTAGCAGGGTGATCACGGAACAGGAAATAGCAGATGATGAGATGCTCAGGAAAGTCTATGACTAGCAGCACTGGCAATATGGAGGTAGTAATACACGAGGAACTGTATGGACAAAGGACACGTGAAGGTAGTCAGTGGTCTGCGGTAGCAAGTTGTACCACTGCTATAGTGAGGAGGAATGTCCAACAGAAACGAGGAGGTGATGAGAGTCAGCGGTCTGCGGATAGCAAGTTGTACCGCTGTCTAAGTGAAGGAATGGAATCCAAGTGGAGGTATCCGGGGAGTCAGTGGTCTGCGTTAGCAAGTTGTACCACTGCTATGTGAGAGGATACTGGAACAGGTGAAACTGTAAACAGGGGTCAGTGGTCTGTCACTAGCAAGTTGTACCACTGAATATATATGTGAGGAGGTGCACGGGGAGAGACTGCAACACAATATATACACGGGCACCTTGACTTTGATCCACAGTAATATGCACAATATAAATGTATAAATGACTGAACAACACTGCCAATATAGAAAGTCTCTTGAAGTAATCCAGCATGAGATAACACAGTCAATGATGGCAATAGACTCAGCGGATAGTACACTCCAGAGGAGAACCAACACAGTCCAGCAAGGTATGCAATACACAGCACAGTCAATGGGAAGTATGCATACCGTGGTTCAGGAGAAGGCAGTCAGACAGGAGTGCAGAGATACCTGAACGGCAGGAGGCCGGCAGGATGCAAAGTCCCTGGATGGGTGAAGCGGTGGTCTAGCAGGTGCAGCGCACAGGTAGGTAGACCAGCAGGGAACACAGGAAGGCGTGGAGAGCGGATCAGCAGTAGATGGATGAGTAGCGCTGAGAAGTAACAGCAGCGGGTCTCTGCGGGAACACGGAGGTAGCCAATAGCAACCAGCAGGTGCAGTAACGATGGGACACCGGAGC
Organism: Mixophyes fleayi; assembly: GCF_038048845.1. NCBI lineage: Eukaryota > Metazoa > Chordata > Amphibia > Anura > Limnodynastidae > Mixophyes > Mixophyes fleayi. Next base: position 84,491,614 of record NC_134407.1, on the reverse strand, counting down.
AGAGTTGAACTGGAACAGTTGATCACGGAGAGTAGCGGGTAGCAATAGTGGCAGCAGACTCAAGGAAACACGGGAGAGTTGACAAGGACTGAAGACTGAAGCGCACAGAGGCAGCGGATAGGAATCAGCTAAACAGTCACGATGAAACACAGACGGGTTGCAGGTTGAAGACTGTAGTGCACGGAGGCAGCGGATAGGGATCAGCTAGCAGTCACGATGATGAAACACAGACGAGTTGCAGGTTGAAGACTGTAGTGCACGGAGGCAGCGGATAGGAATCAGCTGGCAGTCACAATCATGAACAGGTGAGTGGATGTGAATGAAAGACTGTAGTGCACGGAGGCAGCGGATAGGCATCAGCTAACAGTCCCAATGATACATGGTAGAGTTGAAGTGGTTAGAAGACTGTAGTGCACGGAGGCAGCGGATAGGAATCAGCTCACAGTCACGATGATACAGTAGATGGTAGAAGTGGTATGGGAACCACAGTAGTAGAAGTGGTTTGGAAACCACAGAGGTAGAAGTGGTTTGGAAACCACAGGAATCAGCTGGGCTGAATAAACGAGGAAACACAGGAACACCTTCAGAGACTCATGGGGAATGAGACTCCAAGATCAGGCAACGTGGTGTTGACCACAGGTGCTTAATATAGGGAGGTTGCCTGATCTGCCAATTAAGTTAAAGGAACATACACTGAAGGTTTAGAAAGGGCTGCGCATGCGCAGTCCCTCAGGATGGAGGACGGCCACGGTTCCTAAATGTCCGGGAAGAAGCACTCACAGTCTGGTGAGTGACAGTACCCCCCCTTTTAAAGGTGGGCACAGAACGCCTGGAACCGGGCTTGTCCGGATTTTTGGAATAAAACTTCTTCAGAAGGGCAGGAGCATTAAGATCTTCAGCTTTGATCCATGAACGCTCTTCAGGACCAAAGCCCTTCCAATGAACGAGGAAACGGAGGACTCCTCGCGAAATTTTTGCATCCAATAACTCAGTAATCTCGAAATCCTCCTCCTGATGAACTTGAACTGGCTGCGGTGCTGAGGGAGGAGTCGAGAAACGGTTGATGATGAGAGGTTTGAGCAAGGACACATGGAAGGCATTGGAAATCCGAAGATTCTTAGGAAGAAGAAGTTTAACACATACTGGATTGATAACTTGAATGATCCTATATGGACCAATAAAACGAGGGGCGAATTTCATAGATGGAACCTTCAAACGAATATTTTTGGTAGATAACCAGACACGATCTCCAATTTTTAGTGGTGGAATAGCCCGCCTCTTCTTATCTGCGAAAGACTTATATTTGTTAGATGTCTTCTTTAAACAGGTTTTGACCTGAGACCAGATATTTTTGAAGGTCTGACAAGCAGTCTCCACAGCAGGAACTTGGGTGGGCGGGAGGGCAGGAAATTCCGGAAAAGACGGATGGTGACCGTAGACCACAAAGAATGGAGTTTTGGATGATGACTCATGGTACATGTTGTTATGGGCGAATTCAGCCCAAGGGAGCAATTCTACCCAGTTGTCTTGGTTGGCTGAAGAGAACATCCTAATAAAAGTCTCAAGATCTTGATTGACTCGTTCCGTTTGTCCGTTAGATTGCGGATGGTAAGACGATGAGAGTGCTAATCGTATGCCCAAGGTTTTACAAAGGGCCCGCCAGAATCTGGAAACGAATTGTACTCCTCTATCCGACACAATCTCAGACGGACATCCATGGATGCGGAAGATTTCTTTAATGAAATGTTCAGCCAGAGTAGACGAGGAAGGTAAACCGGACAGAGGGACGAAATGGGCCATCTTCGAAAATCTGTCTACCACTACCCAAATAGTATTGTGATTCTTACTTGGTGGCAAATCAGTAACGAAATCCATACTAATATGGGTCCAAGGCTTGGACGGAATGGGTAGTGGTCGCAGCAACCCTGCTGGAGTTCTGCGGGAGGATTTGAACTGAGAACATAAATCACAGGAAGCAATAAACTCTTTGACGTCTCTCCTCATTGAAGGCCACCAGTAACTACGAGAGAGAATCTCAAAGGTCTTGTGTTCACCGGCGTGTCCAGAAAAACGAGAGGCATGGAACCACGAAAGGATTTTCCTCCTCAGAGTAGGAGGCACAAGGGTCTTCCCAAATGGTAGCATTTTGGTGGATGAAGCAGCCAGAGAAATACATTTGGGGTCTAGAATAGCATGGTTGGGAACCTCTTCTACATCAGAGGACGTCACAAAAGCTCGAGATAGAGCGTCAGCTTTCTTGTTCTTAGCGGCTGGTTTGAAGGTTATAATTAATTCAAAACGGGAAAAGAAAAGAGACCATCTTGCTTGACGAGGGTTCAAGCATTGAGCAGATTGTAAATATGACAAGTTCTTATGATCCGTGAAGATCGTCACCGGATGGCGAGCTCCTTCCAACAAGTATCTCCATTCCTCTAATTCAGCTTTGATGGCCAGCAACTCCTTGTCCCCGATAGTATAATTTTTCTCTGCGAGCAGAAGACCCCGAGAGTAGAAGGCACAAGGATGTAATTTTTGTTGTTCCGAGCGTTGGGAGAGAATAGCTCCTAAGCCCACATTAGAGGCATCTACTTCTAGGAAGAAGGGGAGTGTCACATCAGGCTGTCGCAGAATGGGAGCCGACGAGAAGGACTCTTTGAGGATTTGAAAGGCTTGGAGAGCCTCAGATGACCATTGCTTAGTATTAGCCCCTTTCCGAGTTAGGGCCACAATGGGAGATGCAATGGATGAAAAGTCTTGAATGAAGCGTCTATAGTAATTGGCAAAACCTAAAAAACGCTGGATGGCACGAAGAGTAGTTGGCTGAGGCCAATGTAGTACAGCATTTACTTTGTCTGGATCCATCTTCAGGCCAACTCCGGAAACTATATACCCCAAGAATGGAATCTGGGGTAACTCGAATGAACATTTCTCCAATTTACAGAACAACGAGTTTTTCCGTAGTCTGGAGAGGACCTCTGCCACATGTTGGTGATGAGAAGGCAGGACCTGTGAGAAGATCAATATGTCGTCCAGGTAGACAACGACACATACATATAATAAGTCCCGAAAGATCTCATTGATGAAACCCTGGAAAACAGCGGGGGCATTACACAGCCCAAAGGGCATTACTAAATATTCGTAATGCCCATCTCTGGTGTTAAACGCGGTCTTCCATTCGTCACCGGAACGGATTCTAATTAAATTGTAGGCACCACGAAGATCCAACTTAGTAAATATCCGAGCTCCCTTGATGCGATCAAATAGCTCAGTGATCAGCGGAATGGGATACCGATTCTTGATAGTAATGGCGTTGAGGCCACGAAAATCTATACAAGGGCGTAATGATCCATCCTTCTTTTTGACGAAGAAGAATCCAGCTCCAGCGGGAGAGGTGGAAGGTCGAATGAACCCACGCTGGAGATTCTCCTGTATGTACTCAGATGTGGCTTGAGTTTCAGGTAACGAGAGAGGATAGACCCGACCCCTGGGAGGAGTCTTGCCAGGTAGAAGGTCGATCGGACAATCCCAAGAACGATGAGGAGGAAGACGTTCAGACTGAGCTTTATCAAACACATCGGCAAATGAAGCATACTGAGGAGGGAGTCCCGGGGAGGAAGATGAGATGGAAGATTGCTGTACTTTAAGAGGAATAACTTGAGAGAGACAACGATGGTGACATTCAGACCCCCAAGACGTAACTTGAGGGGTGCGCCAGTCAATCTGGGGAGAGTGACACTGAAGCCATGGAAGGCCTAAGACAATCGGACTTGTCGTAACTGGAAGAATTAAAAACGAAATTTCTTCATGGTGTAGTACACCAATCTGAAGGGTTACTGGAGACGTACTCTGGGTGATGAGACCATTGATGAGACGTGATCCATCTATAGCCGTCACAGTAATGGGTGTTTTTAAAGTGATCACTGGTAGGGACCATTGATTCACTAGTGATTTAGAAATGAAATTTCCTGCTGCTCCGGAATCAATCAATGCCTGTGACTCAAAGGATTTGGTAGCAAAGGAAATCGTAACATCGAAAGCGCAGACTTTAGATTTCATAAACAATGGAGAGGACTCCAGGGACCCTAACTTCACCTCTCCAGAACTAGTTAGGGCCTGGCATTTCCCGATCTCTTAGGGCAAGAGCTGAGCATATGCGTGGAATCAGCACAATAGATACAGAGTCTATTCTTTACTCTTCGTTTCCTCTCCTCTGAAGATAATTTGGAACGTCCTATCTCCATGGGAATCGCAGAGGATGGAGCTGGACGAAATTGAGGGTTTGAACGAAGAGGTGCTTTGACAGCCGTTGTTTTCTCAGACTCTCTTTCACGAAACCTCATATCTACACGATGGCAAAGAGAGATCAAATCTTCTAGTGACGAAGGAAGCTCTTGGGTAGTCAGTGCATCCTTAATTTTATCGGAGAGCCCCTGCCAGAAGGCGGCAACTAATGCTTCAGAGTTCCACTGAAGTTCAGAGGCTAAGATCCTAAATTGAATGACATACTGTCCTACTGTATGGGAGCCTTGTCGCAAACGAAGAATGCTGGAAGCAGCGGAGGTCACACGACCTGGTTCATCGAACACACTTCGGAACGTGGAAATGAATTTGGCACTATCTTGTAGAATTGGATCGTTTCTCTCCCACAGAGGGGAGGCCCAAGCCAGGGCTTGTCCAGAAAACAATGAGATAAGATAGGCCACTCTGGAACGATGGGTAGAAAAATTTTGAGGTTGAAGTTCAAAATGGACTGAACATTGGTTAAGGAAACCTCTACAAGTTTTGGGGTCCCCGTCATATTTTGACGGAGTAGGCAGGTGAAGCGTAGGAACTGTAGACACCTGGGATGGCACTGGGGAAACGGAGGAAAGCACAGGAGCTTCAATATTAGCTGTAACAGTCTGTCCAGATGTTCCTTGGGAGGTTAATGATTGGTAACATTGAAGTAACAGCTGTTGGCGAGCATCCTGTTGCTCCACACGGCTGACCAGATGCTGCAGCATCTCTTTAGCGGTAGGTTCCGTATCTGGGTCTGTCATGGCCTGATCTTACTGTCACGGGCACTAGGAGTCTTTACCCAGGGATCACCAGGTGATAGGCTTACCAGAGCAGTATAGGTGGTAATATGGTACTCTGGTAGCAGGGTGATCACGGAACAGGAAATAGCAGATGATGAGATGCTCAGGAAAGTCTATGACTAGCAGCACTGGCAATATGGAGGTAGTAATACACGAGGAACTGTATGGACAAAGGACACGTGAAGGTAGTCAGTGGTCTGCGGTAGCAAGTTGTACCACTGCTATAGTGAGGAGGAATGTCCAACAGAAACGAGGAGGTGATGAGAGTCAGCGGTCTGCGGATAGCAAGTTGTACCGCTGTCTAAGTGAAGGAATGGAATCCAAGTGGAGGTATCCGGGGAGTCAGTGGTCTGCGTTAGCAAGTTGTACCACTGCTATGTGAGAGGATACTGGAACAGGTGAAACTGTAAACAGGGGTCAGTGGTCTGTCACTAGCAAGTTGTACCACTGAATATATATGTGAGGAGGTGCACGGGGAGAGACTGCAACACAATATATACACGGGCACCTTGACTTTGATCCACAGTAATATGCACAATATAAATGTATAAATGACTGAACAACACTGCCAATATAGAAAGTCTCTTGAAGTAATCCAGCATGAGATAACACAGTCAATGATGGCAATAGACTCAGCGGATAGTACACTCCAGAGGAGAACCAACACAGTCCAGCAAGGTATGCAATACACAGCACAGTCAATGGGAAGTATGCATACCGTGGTTCAGGAGAAGGCAGTCAGACAGGAGTGCAGAGATACCTGAACGGCAGGAGGCCGGCAGGATGCAAAGTCCCTGGATGGGTGAAGCGGTGGTCTAGCAGGTGCAGCGCACAGGTAGGTAGACCAGCAGGGAACACAGGAAGGCGTGGAGAGCGGATCAGCAGTAGATGGATGAGTAGCGCTGAGAAGTAACAGCAGCGGGTCTCTGCGGGAACACGGAGGTAGCCAATAGCAACCAGCAGGTGCAGTAACGATGGGACACCGGATCAGAGTTGAACTGGAACAGTTGATCACGGAGAGTAGCGGGTAGCAATAGTGGCAGCAGACTCAAGGAAACACGGGAGAGTTGACAAGGACTGAAGACTGAAGCGCACAGAGGCAGCGGATAGGAATCAGCTAAACAGTCACGATGAAACACAGACGGGTTGCAGGTTGAAGACTGTAGTGCACGGAGGCAGCGGATAGGGATCAGCTAGCAGTCACGATGATGAAACACAGACGAGTTGCAGGTTGAAGACTGTAGTGCACGGAGGCAGCGGATAGGAATCAGCTGGCAGTCACAATCATGAACAGGTGAGTGGATGTGAATGAAAGACTGTAGTGCACGGAGGCAGCGGATAGGCATCAGCTAACAGTCCCAATGATACATGGTAGAGTTGAAGTGGTTAGAAGACTGTAGTGCACGGAGGCAGCGGATAGGAATCAGCTCACAGTCACGATGATACAGTAGATGGTAGAAGTGGTATGGGAACCACAGTAGTAGAAGTGGTTTGGAAACCACAGAGGTAGAAGTGGTTTGGAAACCACAGGAATCAGCTGGGCTGAATAAACGAGGAAACACAGGAACACCTTCAGAGACTCATGGGGAATGAGACTCCAAGATCAGGCAACGTGGTGTTGACCACAGGTGCTTAATATAGGGAGGTTGCCTGATCTGCCAATTAAGTTAAAGGAACATACACTGAAGGTTTAGAAAGGGCTGCGCATGCGCAGTCCCTCAGGATGGAGGACGGCCACGGTTCCTAAATGTCCGGGAAGAAGCACTCACAGTCCGGTGAGTGACAGTGATCAGGAAGTTAAACCGGGTAAAGAATAACGCCCACCGGGCCTGTCTGGGATTTAAACGTTTGGCTGACTGTATATATTGTAAATTCTTGTGATCGGTAATGACAGAGATCTGATGTGAAGCACCCTCCAACCAATGCCGCCACTCCTCGAAGGCCCATTTGATTGCCAATAGTTCTCTATTACCGACATCATAGTTGGCCTCCGCTGAAGAGAACTGACGGGAGAAATAAGCACATGGGTGCAGACGATTAGTATGAGGATCCTTCTGTGATAGGATGGCACCGGCACCGATGTCAGAGGCGTCGACCTCAAGAATAAATGTCCTAGCTGGATCCGGATGTCTGAGGACCTGAGCGGAGACAAAGGCCTTTTTCAGGCTTTCGAATGAGGCTACTGCTTGAGACGACCAATTAGTTAGATCCATTCCTTTACGGGTCAGAGCGACAATGGGAGCCACAATGTCGGCAAAGTTGTGAATGAATCTCCTATAATAATTGGAGAAGCCCAGGAACCTCTGCACCGCCTTAAGATTGTTGGGTTGCACCCAATCCAGAATAGCCTGGACCTTAGCTGGGTCCATGGAGAATCCCTCAGAAGAGATTACATAGCCTAAAAAGGATACTCTCTGTACCTCGAACTCACACTTTTCCAGCTTAGCGTACAGGTGGTTCTCTCGTAATTTCTGTAGAACTTGTTTGACGTGAGTCTGATGGGCGGGCAAAGATCTGGAATAGATGAGGATATCATCTAAATAGACGACCACGAAACAACCAAGGAATTCCCGAAGAACTTCATTGATCAAGTCCTGGAACACTGCAGGTGCATTACTAAGGCCAAACGGCATGACCAGATACTCGTAGTGGCCAGAGTGCGAATTGAATGCCGTCTTCCACTCATCTCCTTCTTTGATACGGATGAGATTATATGCTCCGCGAAGGTCAATTTTAGTGAAGACAGTGGCCCCTCTTAGCTGATCAAACAATACCGAGATAAGCGGAAGGGGATAGGTGTTCTTGACTGTGATATGATTCAATCCCCGGTAGTCAATACAAGGTCTCAAGCCTCCGTCTTTTTTTGATACAAAGAAGCATCCTGCTCCTACGGGAGACTTAGATGGCCTGATGAAGCCTCTCTCCAGGTTTTCGTCGATATACTCCTGCATGGATTTTGTTTCTGGAGCAGAAAGGGAATACAAACGCCCCTTAGGTAACTTGGAACCAGGAATAAGTTCAATGGCACAGTCAAAGTCACGATGTGGCGGTAAGGTATCAGCAGCCTTCTTGGAGAACACGTCCCAGAATTCATGATACTGTGAGGGAAGCCGCTCCGGAATAGGCTGAATCATACGCAGAGACAGTGACAAACAAGACTGTGTACAATAAGTACTCCACTTGACAATCTCTCCTTTTACCCAGTCTATGACAGGGTTATGACAGGAAAGCCATGGGTGGCCCAAGATCATAGGAACCGACGAACAATCGATCAGGAAGAAGGTGATTGACTCAGAATGGAGAGCTCCGATCTTCAACTGTAGTGGCGGGGTCTCCCAGGAAATCTTGCCACCAGGCAACGGACCTCCGTCTAAGCCACAGACAGTAATGGCAGAGTTGAGTTTTACCATCGGAATTCCGGCAGAGCGGGCAAACCCAATATCAAGGAAGTTGCCTGCAGCTCCGCTATCAATGAAGGCCGACAGGTCCACAGAGCGAGCCCGGAAGGTGAGCTGTGCAGGGATTAATACAGCATTTTTCGGGGAGATAATTTGCAGACCTAGGTGAACTTTCCCCTCATTCCCTAGGCATGGTCTTTTCCCGACTTATTTGGGCAAGAACGGGAGAAGTGGCCTTTTATGCCACAGTATAGACATAGACCCTGCGAACGTCTCCTGTCTCTCTCTTCAGAAGAGAGACGATATGCTCCTAATTGCATAGGCTCCTCACCATCCTGGGAAACAGGAACGAAGGCGGATGGAGGTGATGATGTTTCCTTTTCAGCTTTCCGCTCCTTATATCTCCTGTCAATTTTAATGGAGAGGTGCATCAGATCCTCCAGAGAACTAGGAGACGGGTATTGCACCAAAGAATCTTTAATCTGTTCAGATAGGCCGAGACGGAACTGACTTCGTAAGGCAGGGTCGTTCCATCCACTATCAGGTGACCATCTACGGAATTCAGCGCAGTATTCTTCTGCCGACCGTCGGCCTTGTTTCAAGGACCGTAGATGAGCTTCCGCAGAGGCCACTCGATCCGGGTCATCATACAGTAGACCCAGTGCCTCGAAGAAGGAGTCTACGGACTGCATGGCCGGACTGGTCTGCGGCAAAGAAAACGCTCAGGACTGGGGGTCACCCTGTAGAAGGGAAATAATAATCCCAACTCTTTGCTGCTCTGAACCGGAGGAGCGGGGTCTCATCCGAAAATAGAGCTTGCAGCTCTCCCTGAAGTTCCGAAACAATGTTCTATTTCCGGAGAACCGATCTGGTAAGTTCATTTTGGGTTCACAGATGGGACCTGGAGTTGGTTGTGAAGCTTTTGTGGCTTCTTCTTGAATGGACATACGCTCAGCCAATCCCTGCATCATCTGATACAAGGACTCAACGTGGCCTGCTAGGGTTTGTGCCGGAGACGGTGTGGATCCACTTGCATCCATCCTAATCTTGTCTCCGTGAGTGGGCGGGTTATAATGTTAGGAACCCCTCCAGCCGGCACAACACAACCCGGAGTCTACTCTGCCAGTCAGGTGTTCACTGGAGCCCCTGATGGTGGGGACAGACTGGGCTGCAGACTGACAGAGGGTCGTGAAGTGTGTACCGGCTGGGGAGAACCCAGGCAAGAAGAGTCAGGTCCACGCAGAGGTCAGAAGGTCGGCAGCAGGTAACAGTAACGATGAACAAGCTGAGGTCAGAGGTCACAGGCAAAGTAGCAGACCGGGTAAACGAGCCAAGGATCAGGGTCACAGGAAACACAAGCGAAGTCAAATACGAAGCCAAGGGTCATACACGGGAAGTCAAACGTAGATACAGGAACAGGAACAGGAACTGGAACAAGCAGGTAAGCAGACTGGAGCACAGAGCTATAACCGGCAATGAGGTGGCAGACCTCATTGCCTTAAATACTTGAAACAGCCAATCAGGGTCTGGCTCAGATAGGAACCAGCCCCCTGACTTCATTAACCTGCAGGTTAGTAATTTCGTAGAGCGCATGCGCCCGGCTTCTCAATGCCGGGACGCAGCGCTGGAGCGTCTAGTCGTTGCCCCGGCAACAGCCGGGACATGAGAGGAAGTGACGTCCTGGTCGCCATAGCGACGGCCGGGACGCAGGTGAGTGAGTCGCGGCGGCTGGGCACCGCCGCGGCTCGTAACAATACTCGAGTATAAGTGGACCCGAATATAAGCCGAGGCACCTAATTTTACTACATAAAACTGGGAAAACTTATTGACTCGAGTATAAGCCTAGGGTGGAAAAGAGCGCTAATTTAAAAACCTAAATAAAAATGATAGGTTCAATCTATGAAATCATTTTTAGCTAAACCATAAATAACAGTAGATGACAAGGAACATTCATAAATAATTATAAAATCATTGGCATTGGGTACAACCTAACCTAAATAAAGGGGTATATAAGGGGTAGGGATATAAATGTATGAACATGGTGGCTGTATTGTTTGTTCATTATGTAATTGCACTGTAAATTAAAAAAAAAGGAGAGAGAGAGAGAGAGAGAGAGAGATATTTTTCACTTATCCGGCAGTGGAACGCATATGCGTTCCAACAACAGGAAGTTTGGCATTTGGAACGCAAGTTTGCATTCCAAATGCCGAACTTCCTGTGTTGGAACGTATATGCAGAAGTTGAAGCCGAGGGACCGGACACCAGGTAAGTTCACCCGTGTATAAGCCGAGTTTTTTCAGCATACAAAAGTATGCTGAAAAACTCGGCTTATACACGAGTATATACGGTAATTACATTACAGAACAGTAACAATTCAAGAATTAGTTAATTAAGTTAAAAAAGCTAGAGACATAACTGTAGGGGGACAGTACAAACTGGGCAGCTTTATTTTACACCGTGTTTTACAATGTAGATAGGTCATGCCACCTTCTCAACTGTAAATCTGTCCATACATTATAATTTTGCCCCCCCCCCACACTGCAACATAAAAACCCTTCAAAAGGGCCACATATTATCATTATCCTCAGTAATAAGTTAAAACAATACATTTAATTATGAAATAAACACCAATGGATAAGCAGACCTTTTAAACAAGTTTTACAAGCTATAACAAACAAATCTGCCAATAAAGCAGGAAGGAGCTGTGGGCCTTAGGCAAAGGCTCGGAGGGCTATCTGTTGCCCATCACTTTTCTAGCTGGATTTACTCCTAAATAAATGAAGTGCGGTGTTATTTAGTCCCTTTAAAAAGAAAACTATGCTTTTCCTGTAGAAAATAAAGCACTGAAAAGGTGTTGGATCAGCTCAGCAATTGTCTACTCACCATCCAAAAGAGAATACCATATAGTGTTAGGATTACCTCTGTCTCCATCAAATGCCACCACAGTAAGTATTTCAGATCCCTGGTATAATAATGAATATTGGTTCAGTTACATGAGTTTGTGCAGAAATTGCCATTTTCCATTTTCATGGGGTATACAGGACTTTAGAATATTCAGAATACATGAGGATCTAAAGCTAAGGTTATATAAACTAACACATCACGTTCAGGGCCGGATTAAGGGAATGGAGGCCCCTGGGTTAAGGGGACCTCCATTCCCCCGTGAGGGCCCCCCTCCCCGTTATCTGAGCCCCCCCCCCGGTGAGCTGTGCCGCCCCCAAGGCACTTACCTCCTTCTCCTGGCATTGCAGTCCTTCCCCGGCGCACTGTACGCTCTTTACTGAGGAGATCTCATGAGAGTGAGACTCACGAGCTCTCCTCAGTAAGGAGTCTACAGCGTGCCGGGGAAGGACCGCATTTAAAGTGCTCAGCAGCATTGATCGCGGCGCGGGCGCCCCCGACCGATCAATACTGCTGCTGAGCACTTTCAAGGGCCCCCTGGATGCCCGGGGCCCCTGGGCTGTAGCCCAGTTAGCCCTAGGGTTAATCCGGCCCTGATCACATTACAAAACACAAACAGCTTACCAGTATGTTGTCCTCATAGACGTAGCCATAGTAAGGTGTTCCTACAAACACAGGAGGGGAGTCTTGCACATCCTCAACATTAATGGTCACTGTGGTAGATGAGGTAAATACCTGATATTTCCCACCAAGTTTTCCTCCTCCATCCTTTAAACCACAAAGAAAAAACTAATACATGCTCACGTATAATCATTTCAATTCCATTACATGTTCACCATGACATTACAAAAAGATCCCTCTTTTGGAAAATCTACTCCTTTGGATCTAAAGTCCCTCATCTTAACTTTATTGATATAAACACTGGTGCTCAAAGCTGTCTGTCTTTATCCTAAATTGAATATAATAACTGACTATCTACCTACCTTGTACTATGGTGGTTTACATTTTAGTCATACTCCTAGATCTGGGAATAGGTAGGGAGCTGGCGCATGCATCCTTCTGTCATCTCACTGTACTGTGCATTCATGACTGGCTATATGCCAACCACCTCTTACTTCCATTCTTTCAAGTTAACAGTCAGACACCCTTTTTCTATATCTGTTATAATCATCTACCATCCTCCTGCTCAGCACAACACAATGTCTTAAAGACGAGCAAAGCTTGGAATACAAATTGAGTTTCATGACGGGACTGGCTGTTTAGCAGAGGTGTAAATTTCTGGTGATACAATAGTTGAATTACGCTTTTACCTTGGCCATTTGGATACTTGGCTTCTACATCTTTTATCTTGAGAAATACCCAATCTTCTAATAGGTGACTTTAACATTTAATTATTATTATTGTCATTTATTTATAAGGCATCACAAAGTCTCTGCAGTGCTGTACATTGAGCATGGGGAAAAACAAACAATAACAAAAACAAGACAAGGCCTACAGGGCATTACATGAACAAAGTGCATTAAACTAACAATGCAGTAGAGCATAGGACAAAACAAGTGGATTAATGCCCACATACATGGTCATTGGCTTGATATTGTCTTTATTATTTTCTCTCATTAGAACACTTGTTACCATGTATCCAGCTCTAAAGTTCATCCACCTCTGCAGAAGCCTTAAGTTCATTGAACCTAATCACTTCTATGACATTATGAAGCCATGGCTCTCACTCATCCCAATTCTGCTACATAGTACTTAAACTTTATATCTGCCATTGGTCCAGTGGCCCTCGCCATCTTCTGACATTTTCTCTCATGAGTAACCTTGAAGAACCAATCAGACTGCTGTATGTGTTTGGAGGATACCTCACTTGTGTTTTTTTGTTTTGCTTACCCTATAAAAGTCCTTCTTTGCTACGACAATAATGCTCTGGCTTATGTCTGTTTGCAGCCAGTAAATACTATACATAGGCAGAAAATGCATCTGTACATGATAACCTATGACAGCTCCAGCTTTCAAGCACGATGGAACACAATTTTGTTTCTTAAAGTAATGGTAAAAGTACATACCTTGGCTAGTACTGTGACAAAATGAGTTCTTGATTTTTCAAAGTCTAATGACATCCCAGCTTTTATACGAAAAACTCCACTGTGACGATCTACTGTGAATTTGGCGCTATGTGAGTTCTGAAAATAAAGGTGTCAGAAGTGTCATAAGGAATCTTTTTTTAGTATGTTCTATTTGCTTAGGACACCAGTGCTCAAAATAAGCCAACATTCCTCACTGCTTTGCTGAAATACTTCTAATTTCCTTGTTGCAACCACAATAACTGAAGTTCTATATTTCAAAGCAAATATATGCAATTTGAAAAAACAAAAAAACAAAAAGGCTCCCGTGGCTTGGCCCTACATCAAAATATCCACAGCTGTCAAATGCTTCTCATTTCCAGGGACATCAGTTGTTCCAGGAAATGTACTTATTTTCAACTTATTTTTCAATTGCCAAGAAATTATTACCATATATTCTTATTTGGTAATAAGAATATAATTATACAATTCTTATTTGACGGGACTTACTAAGTTTTTATATATTAAAAAGTAGTATTTGAAAGGCAAAACAATTATGATATTATTGTGACATCCTGGGGTCTCTATTGCTCAAAAGTCCACCCAGACAGTATTAGGTCAGTTATCCACTGATGTTAAAAAGTATACTGTAGCTGGTGCTTTTTTAACATTAGTAAAATAAGTATGGGGTGGAACCTATTGATTTCAATGAGCCCATACCCACTTTGGCCTGGTCAGTAGAAGCAGCACTGCAATGTCTTCAAGATTCTAGGCTATATTTTTCGGCATTCACTGAAGTGAAATTAAGGGTGTCAATAGAGTGTCCTCCACTGACACTCCACCAGCTGCACCGCAGGAATAAGTTTTGGTTACATATCGCATGTGAAACAAACACCATCATGTTTGATAGGCGGTAACAGCTCAGCGGCAGTTTCCCTAAATCTATTTTAAAGGGTAGCAGCTATGAAATATCTGATTAATTTGCTAGACAGATAGGTAAAACCAATATATCAGTGTGAGAAAGTCTCATCACAATGATTAAATTATATCTGCTTTATCTGTGTATCTCCCACATTCAGTTGATAAACCCCGCCTCCTTCTTCACCTAACTTCTGCTGGTGTAAGACCCAGGACAATGTTGGGTGTACTGAGCATTCAATGCAGAATAGCCAAAATTGGCATATATTTGGGCACTTGTTACTCCAATTGAGCAGCCGGATTTGCCTGGTTATGAGCAGTATTAAGGCCTAGCATAGTGTTGCAAGGCACACAAAAGTTCTCTTAATGGACCTATCAGTTGTGTTAGTTAACTGGTGATTAATTAAAAAAGATTAAAAAATAGGTTGGTTGGTTATACAACATCACACATGGTTATCCTCTGTATTTAATTTTAATTTTAGGTGCACCAATCTGCAATTGGCTGATAACCACATACTGTCAAATGGCCCAATTTAGAAAGTCTGCAGAATAAATGCAGATTTTTGTAAGTACCAGACATAAAGCACAACAGAAGGAATACTGTTCAGCTGTTAATACACAAAGAATATTAACATATAAATTATAATTATGCCCATTGTGCAGTAATGATCAGTATTACTGCATAACACTATATATGCACAGATTCCTATTATTCTATAATTTTGGTTACAGTTATCACCATCTATACCTTTTTTCTGGGATTTAGAAATAAATCTTTATTGAAGAGAAATGGTTACAATATGATTTTTTGTTCAATTTTAAAAAATTCTTTAAATGTGTCATGATGGGTATTTGGTGGGGCTCCTATATATTCAGGATTTAACAGGGCAGTTTCACATAATTCAGACTGCTAATGCACTAGTATTAACAGTATAAGGGGAGCTGAAAGGAAATATGGACTGGATTTTATTGCCTGAGCAAACGTCGGGTAACATTGGAGTCTCGTTTTTTCAAAGTAATGTTAATCACTTGAAATTCCCTGAAAAGGTTTTTAACATTTCCTTAAAATAAATATATTGTTATACATGTCCCAACATTGTCCTGGTGTAAATCAGGACAAACATGACAGAGTAGTGTGGGGACATTCCTAGTGCTACTGAACCCCTCTTCCCTACCCTGTCCTAAAAGGACCTCTCAAGTTGGCACTGTCCCACCTAAGTCAAGACAATTGGTATTTATACATTAGTCTCAATTTTGATGTTAAAAATGTCTTATGTTATTAATATGCAACACTTTGTGACTCAACCATGCGTGTTTTTCTGTAAATAAATGTCTGTTTGCCGCTGCAAGATCTTTACTTTTATTCTGAGTGTGCTTGCCCCTGATAAGCTGTAGAAAACTACTTTTCATTTCACCAGCTCATATGGAAATGTTTTAAATGCAGTGCAGTTCAAAACCTCTTGTTAGTCACAGTAATGCATCGTTCATATTTTATTCCAAGGATGGGTGTTGTTGCTATGACAACATACGATGCGGCTACAGTGTAATGTTAAGTGTGAAAAAATGGTGTGAGCTTATATCGGCTGATAAAACCCCAGGGCCTAAACACTCACTAAGGAAGTACCACAGAGACAGATGCTATTCTCTGGACCAGAGAAAGCTGAATATTTTATTACCAGCTCACTATAGAATAAAATGAAAAGGAGAATGAAAAGGTTAGGAGTTATTTATTGTATTATTGCATGCTTTTACCCCATCTTTGAAATAATAAATGTACCAGGCAAATTATGCTTCAACATCTCAAGCAGTGCCATGTATTACAAATAAAATGACAACATATATATTTTGCATGGTTGAAAAAAAAGAAGAAAAGAGACACAGGTAATATTAATTTCAGCCAGTTACACAGTACGTTTAAGTTGTGTGTAAAATAATTTGCTGCAGCCTATCTTATTGAGTTATTCACTATCAAACAGTTTTGATTGCTACTGAGGTTAAAAGAACTCTGTTGGCCTGATTCGTCAAGGAACATAAGTCCTGTTGTGTGCCGTATTTTGCATGAAATTGCTCAGAAATTGCGCCAGTGAACGCAAGTGCATGTAATTGAAGTTTAAACACAACTTACACTTCCGACTGCTTACGATTTGAAGGGCGAAACGATACTTGCCGACTTTCTTCAGCTCCCTTCCGGGAGCCAGCCAGTGGAGAGGGCGTGAAGGGGGCAGGATGGCCAAAATCGCGGCATTTTGGCCCCACCCCCTGTGACGTCATGACACAAACGCGTCATTTGACAGCAGGGGCGGGGCCAAATGCCGCGATTCACCGGGAATCGTGGCGTTTGGGATCTAATTCTGCCCACTTCACTAGGAAGTGCATCACAGAATTCGGGAGATTGCCACACTTGCCAGGGAGTCCGGGAGACTCTCGCAAAATGCGGGAGTCTCCCGGACATTCCGGGAGAGTTGGCAAGTATGGGCGAAACATGGGAGGGATGGGGCGTATACACATAGGCAGGGCCGCCGAGAGGGGGGGGGAGCGGGTACATTTTACCCGGGCCCGGCCATGCCAGGGGGCCCGGGCCGGGCCCTTGCTGCTATTTTTTGTCATTTTTTTTTTTTATTTTTTTTTTTTGTATTTTGCGTATTTTTATTTTTTTAAAAAAAAAATTCCCGCGGGGTAGGGGGAGGGGGGGGGGGCGTTGGTGGGGGGAGCTATAAGAAATAAAAAAAAAAAAAAAAAATCAATACTCACGTGACCGCGGCGCCGCGTCCCTCCTCTCCTGTCTTCTCCATTCACACTGACTGTCGGGCGTGACGTCATCAAGTCACGCCCGGCAGTCAGTCAGTGAGGAGCGCCGCAGCCTGACAAGACCAAAGAAGAAGAAAGAAGAGAAGACAGAAGAGAAGAGAAGAAAAGAAAGAAGCTGACAAAAGGTAAGGAAAGAAACTGAGAGGCACAGAGGAGGAAAAGAGAGGGACAGAGGAGGAAAAGAGAGGCACAGAGGAGGAAAAGAGAGGCACAGAGGAGGAAAAGAGAGGCACAGAGGAGGAAAAGAGAGGCACAGGGGAGGAAAAGAGAGGCACAGAGGAGGAAAAGAGAGGCACAGAGGAGGAAAAGAGGGGCACAGAGGAGGAAAAGAGAGGCACAGAGGAGGAAAAGAGGGGCACAGAGGAGGAAAAGAGGGGCACAGAGGAGGAAAAGAGGGGCACAGAGGAGGAAAAGAGAGGCACAGAGGAGGAAAAGGGGGCACAGAGGAGGAAAAGAGAGGCACAGAGGAGGAAAAGAGAGGCACAGAGGAGGAAAAGAGAGGCACAGAGGAGGAAAAGAGGGGCACAGAGGAGGAAAAGAGGGGCAGAGAGGCACAGAGGAGGAAAAGAGGGGCAGAGAGGCACAGAGGAGGAAAAGAGGGGCAGAGAGGCACAGAGGAGGAAAACAGGGGCAGAGAGGCACAGAGGAGGAAAACAGCGGCAGAGAGGCACAGAGTTATAAAAAAAAGGGGCAAAGAGGCACAGAGTGAATAAAAAGGGGGGAAAGCAGCATGGAGGGCGCAGTGTAGTTGTGATGGGGCTTGTTGCAATGTAGTTTGTGTGCGGTAGGTGGTGGCTAATTAATGGGCGCTATTTTGTTTGTAGGGTGATGGTGAGGCAATTTAATAGTGGGGATTATTAATTTAAGATGGGGTGATTTGGGGCCTATTGAATGTGGAGGTGAGTTTGGGGAGGATGAGGTCTATTTATTAAATGTGACTATGAATTATTTAATGGCAGTGATGGTTGCGGGAAATAGGTATTGCTAGGCTGTTTGCATGACGGGAAATAGGTTTATTTATTACATGTGAATTCTATTATTTTAATGTTGGGGCTGGAGGAAGGCCTAATTATTAATCGTGGGTGCTATTGATTTAACGCTGCGTCTGACTGAAATTTTCTAAATGTAGCCATTTTTTTCCCAAATAGGTCCTTCTACATTCCAAGATCCAGGCAAGCCACAACTAAAGAAACCAGCATCCTCGGGTGGAGAAAGTGAGAAGAACAGGTAGGACAGAGCAGCATAGTGTGTGAAATGTTGTGATTCTAGTAGGGACAATGCCAATGTTTGGTGAGCCCAGTGGGCGCAGGCCAAGACTGAACTGTTTGTGTACACACTGCATTCTTTGTATACTACACTGTGGTGCTGGATGTCTTAAAAGTCAGGAGTGCTTGGACATATGTGACGCTGTGGTGAATTCAGGACCTAGTGATTTTGATGTGCTAGCTATGCGCCCAACGGTGCATTGCCACGGCCCCAAATGTATGACCACATTCCCGAAAATTTTTGCACCGTCGTTAGGCTAGCCACGCCCCAATGGCGCATTGACACGCCCCTGAATGTATGACCAAACCCGCGTCGTGTTTTTTGCGCCGCCGTTAGGCGGTGCAAAAAATTTTTAGGGCTTACTCAACTATGGGGGGGCCCCATGAGTTTGTTGTACCCGGGCCCTGAATTCCTCTTGGCAGCCCTGCACATAGGCAATGTACAGTATGGGTGTGCCAAGGTCACGTGCATGCACATTCATCCTATTCAAGCTCTGGGCATCTCTGAGGTATGTGTCTTTTAGCCATAGAACTTGCACCAGCTACAGGGCAGGTGTGTGCGCCGAGTGATAGTGATGACGGACACGTATGCATGCCAGAACCTGTGTTTACAACTAAGAGCAACTGTAAAAATGCATTTTATGTACATCTAGAGTAGGCATTAATAACATCCTGATAAATGTATTTTATGTAAAATATGTACAAACAAATTATTATTAATGATTATATTATTAACAGGTATAAATGTATTCAATGGTTTTTAAATTCGTGCATTCTATTAGGACTATATTGCACATATGCATTGTGCATATCCTGCAGTGTGTTTTGTCTGTCTGCATACAGCAAGTTAAGTACAGCCAGAGCGTACTTATACCCATATTCAAATGGAAGCATTTCTTGAGATCTGCTTTTAACTAGGGATGTGCACCGGCGACTTTTGGTGTCTCGTGTTTTGTGTTTTGGATTCGGATTTTCTTGAGGTTTTGGGTTCGGATTTGTTTCGCAAAACACCTGCCGAAAGGTTTTGGTTCGGATTTAAGGTTT
This sequence comes from Mixophyes fleayi, assembly GCF_038048845.1. Taxonomy (NCBI): domain Eukaryota; kingdom Metazoa; phylum Chordata; class Amphibia; order Anura; family Limnodynastidae; genus Mixophyes; species Mixophyes fleayi. The sequence goes on along the minus strand of NC_134407.1, from coordinate 84,472,139 downwards.
TGGATTCGGATTTTTTTTGAAAAAAGCATAAAAAGTTCAAAAATCAAGTGTTTGGGCTTATTTTCACTCCTACGCTATTATTAACCTCAATAACATTCAATAACAATCATTTCCACTAATTTACAGTGTATTCTGAACACCTCACAATATTGTTATTAGTCCAAAATGTTGCAACGAGGTATCTTTCTGGACTGCGTAGTGGAGTGGTCCCCACAATATAATAAGAAAACTATCAACTGGTCTGAATCGCACCAAAAAATGTACCTGGACTGCGTAAAGGAGTGGTCACCACAATATAATTTAAAAACCCTGAACTGGTCTGAATCGTACCAAAAAATGTACCTGGAATGCGTAGAGGAGTGGTCACCACAATATAATTTAACAACCCTCAACTGGTCTGAATCGCAACATAAAATGTACCTGGACTGCGTAGAGGAGTGGTCACCACAATATAATTTAAAAACCCTGAACTGGTCTGAATCGCACCAAAAAATGTACCTGGACTGCGTAGAGGAGTGGTCCCTACAATATAATTAAAAAACCCTCCACGGGTCTGAATTCCAAAAAAAAAGTTTCTTGACTGCGTAGTGGGGTGGCCCCGGTAGACAATTTTTTAACGGGGCCACAATATAATTAAAAAACCCTCCACGGGTCTGAATTCCACCAAAAAAGTTTATGGACTGCATAGTGTAGTGTTCCCCACAATATTATTTAAAAATTTTGCAGCAACAGTCAACGTTGTTTAATATCTGATACACCTCTATCTGGACTGCATAGTGGAGTGGCCCCGGTACTAAATTTGGTACCGGGGCCACAATACCTCCCCCATTTCCAAGTGTACTGTTTATAACATATAACACTACAGTAATTCTAGCATTTCAATACCTCTTGTTTTAAATAATGACAGGGCATTTTACTTTTGGTTTAATTTTTTAAATTTGTTGACATTTTGTTTTACTTTTTGAACATGGCAAACGACTGTTGAATGGTCACATAATGCCAAAAAAAGAGTTGCAAGATGGAATTGTCCTTGGGCCCTCCCACCCACTCTTATGTTGTTGAAATAGGACATGCACACTTTAACAAACCAATCATTTCAGCGACAGGGCCTACCAAACAACTGTGGCTGAAATGATTGGTTTGTTTGGGCCCCCACACCAAAAAAGCTATTCATCTCTCCCTGTACAAAATAAACAGGCTCTACTGAGGCAAGATGTCGTCCTCATCCTCAACCTCTGATTCCTCTCCCCCTACAGTGTGTACTTCCTCCTCCTCACACATTATCAATTCGTCCCCGCTGGACTCCACAACCACAGGTCCCTCTGTACTATCTGGAGGGCAGTGCTGTACTTCATTGAGGAATTGATTATTCATTTTTATAAACATCATTTTTTCAACTTTGTGAGGAAGCAACCTCCTTCATCGCTCACTGACCAGGTTCCCCGCTGCACTAAAAACTCTTTCCGAGTACACACTGGAGGGGGGACAACTCAGGTAAAATAGAGCCAGTTTGTACAGGGGCTTCCAAACTGCCTTTTTTTCCTGCCAGTAACAATATGGACTGTCTGACATGTCTATTTGGATGGTGTCAGCAAAATAATCCTCCACCATTTTTTCAATTGTGACAGCATCCAATGCAGCGACAGTAGACATGTCTGCAATGGTTGGCAGGTCCTTCAGTCCGGACCAGATGTTATCAGCATCCCCGCCAGCGGCTCTTTTAGGAAAACTGAGCTTTTTCCTCGCAGCCATAGATGTGGAAGAAAATGAGGGTGGAGCTGTTGGCATGTCACGGTCCTCTTCAGAGGACAATCTCCTGACCAGCAGGTCTTTGCACCGCTGTAGACTTGTGTCTGCCGGAAACAGAGACACAACATACGCTTTAAACCGAGGATCGAGAACGGTGGGCAGAATGTATTCCTCTGACTTTAAAAGACTGACCACACTCGGATCCTGGCAAAGCGTACGAAGGGCTTCATCCACAAGAGCTACATGATTGGTGGAATCGCAATGGTGTACCAGCTCCTCCCTCACTTTCTCCAGCTGCTTCTGCAAAAGCCTGATCAGGGGAATCACCTGACTCAAGCTGGCAGTGTCGGAACTGACTTCTCGTGTGGCAAGTTCAAATGGCTGCAGAACCTTGCACAACATGGAAATCATTCTCCAGTGCGCTTGACCCAGGCGCATCCCCACTCCTTTGCCTATGTTGTAGGTGGCTGTGTAGGCTTGAATGGCCTTTTGATGCTCCTCCATCCTCTGCAGCATATAGAAGGTGGAGTTCTAGCACGTCACTACCTCTAGTTAATTTAGATTGCAAGGCTTGTAAATACTTTGAAGATAAAAAAAGCAGTCTGCACAGACTGTGGAGCTAGAAAGTGAAATTAAATGGACCACGTTACTTTGGTGGCTATCTATGCCCCCCCCCCCCCCCCCCCCACCCTACACTTGTAGTTGAAAATAAAAAAAGCAGCCTGCATAGACTGTAGAACTAAAAATTCAAATATACAAAGAAATGGACAAAGGCAGTTTGGTATCTGTCTGCATCAGATCCCCTCTCCACTAGGAGTAAAATAGAAAACTATTCAGCCGTTATATAATCTAGAATATAAATAGAAATTGAGAAAGGCAATTTGGTATCTGTCTGCATCATAATCATCAACATCCTCCTCAGCGCCAGCTACATCAATATCCTCCTCCCGGTGTACAACATTCACACCTTCATTAGCCAAATATGTAACTGGACTGTGGGTGATCCTTCCAGCATATGCAGAGGGCGTGCTGCAAATGCTGGATGGAGTCACCTCTTCCCGTACAGTGATGGGAAGGTCAGGCTTCATAACCACCAACACCCTTGGACTCGCCTTGAGGATTTGTGATGTCATCTGTTTAGAAGGCAGAGTTCTTTGCTGTTTTGTTGTTGTTGCTGACAGCATAACTCTCTTAAATTTTTTGTAGGGGGGGGGGAGGAGGAGGGCTTAGATCATTGGGTGAAGCTGGACCACTATTCATGAACACGGGCCAGGGCCTAAGCCGTTCCTTGCCACTACGTGTCGTAAATGGCATATTGCAAACTTTATGTTTCTCCTCAGATGATTTTAAGTTTCTCTTTTTGCTATTTTTTGAGAACTTGGGCTTTTTGGATTTTACATGCCCTGTACTAGGAGATTGGGCATCGGGCTTGCCAGACGACGTTGATGGCATTTCATCGTCTATGTCATGACTAGTGGCAGCAGCTTTAGCATTAGGAGGAAGTGGGTCTTGATCTTTCCCTACTTTATCCTCCAAATTTTGGTTTTCCATTATATGTAGCACAAGAGAGCGTACCCCTAAGCCACACACACTCGGCAAAGCCTTTAAAAATTATATGCGGCACAGGAGAGTACCACTGGACTTATACTGCTGAATCAGTGAACTTTGTATATCAGTACCACTGGACTTATACTGCTGAATCAGTGAACTTTGTAATATATCAGTACCACTGGACTTATACTGCTGAATCAGTGAACTTTGTAATAGCAGTACCACTGGACTTATACTGCTGAATCAGTGAACTTTGTAATATATCAGTACCACTGGACTTATACTGCTGAATCAGTGAACTTTGTAATATATCAGTACCACTGGACTTATACTGCTGAATCAGTGAACTTGGTAATATTGCAGTACCAATGGGCTTATACTGCAGGATTGGTTTTGCAAATTTTGTTGTAATTAATTTTTTTTTACATTATTTTTTTGTATTTTTTTTTTATAACTTTTTTTTTATTTTTTAAACACTTGGGAATAATGGGGAAATAAAGAACTATGCCCTTAGAAGCACAGAGCACAGGACACAGCACCACTGGACTGAACAGGACACAGCACAGGACCCAGCAGCACCACTGAACTCAAAATTGACAGAGCACAGCACACAGCACCAGTGGACTGATACTGCAGAACACAGCACAGCACAGCACAGAACTAAACAGCACAGCACGAGATCTACCAGAACAGAGGACCACCTAACACACCCTCCCTCTACCCTGATCAATGCCCGAGTGAAGATGGCGGCGACTAGCGGGGAATTTATAGGATCCGAGTATCGCGAGATCCGACATCGGGATTATGACTCCGAGCCTCGGTTTCAGGTTTTCATTTGGCGCCAATACCCGGATCTGTCTCGGATCCGACTCGGATCGGAAACGTTCGGGTGGGCTCGGATTCAGGAAATCCGAGTGCGCTCATCTCTACTCTTAACCCCTTCCCATCATGTTTTTACACAGGATGGAACTGAGTTCTTTTTGCAGCCGGTGTTTATTTCATACTTGCCAACTTGTGGCAGTCGGCGTCCGGGAGGTGCGGTGGGAGGTGGGTGTGCAGGGGGCGTGGCTCAGAAAATTCTGTCATGGTGGCCCCGCTCCCGTGATGTAATACGTCATTTTACAGCAGGGGGCGGGCCAAATGCCACAATTCTCAGGGAATCGCAGCATTTTGGATTTAATTCTGCCCACTTCACCAGGAAGTGAATTCTGTCTTTTACAGCATAGCAGACCTAGATCCATGTTAATCCACAGGTGTATGTTCAGATAGCTTCTCGCTGAATACATACATGCGTATACCCGATGTAAGTACATTTTTTTTAAATTACTTTCGATCTGTCACCAGGACATTAGCAGCAGATCCTTTAAGTCCTGTAACTTGCAAGGTGGGGCCTCAATGGCTCTGAATTGTTTTTCCAGCACATTCCACAGATGCTTGATGGATTGAGATGTGGGGAATTTGGAGACCAAGTCAACACCTTTAACTCTTTGTCATGTTCCTCAAATCATTCCTGAACAATTTTTGCATTGTGGCGGGGTGCATTATCCTGCTGAAGAGCAGGGCAATCTTAACAACATTATGGGCCCCCTGGCAAAGCAGTGCACCGGGACCCCTAGATATAGATATATATATAGATATAAATATATAGATATATACAGATACAGATATAGATATAGATATATAGAGATAGAGATAGATAGATGTACTTGCTCAGTGACCCTTGAAGGTTTTTTTTGCAGGTTTTTTTCTTTTGCAGGATTATTTATTCTCATTAAGAGCTGTGCCTATAGGGCCCCCTTGCCTGTGGGGCCCCTGGGCAGCTGCCCATCGTGCCCAATGGAAAAGATGGAGCTGCTGAAGAGGCCACTGCCATCTGGGAACACTGTTGCCATGAAGGGGTTTATTTGGTCTGCAACAATGTTTAGGTTGGTGGTACGTGTCAAAATAACATCCACATAAATGCCAGGACTTAAGGTTTCCCAGCAGAACATTGCCTAGAGCAGTGTTGACTAACCTGTGGCACTCCAGGTGTTGTGAAACTGCAAGCCCGGGCATGCTTTGCCAATATATAGCAGCTTATTGCTGGAAGGGTATGCTGGGACTTGCAGTTTCACAACATCTGGAGTGCCACAGATTAGCCAACACTGGCCTAGAATATCACACTGCCGGCTTGCCTTCTTCCCATAGTGCATCCTGGTGCCATCCCTTCCCACGGTAAATGACGCACCCGCACATGGCCATCCACATTATGTAAAAGAAAACGTGATTCATCAGACGAGACCACTTTCTTCCATTGCTTTATGGTCCAGTTCTGACACTCATGTGCCCATTGCAGGTGTTTTCGGTGGTGGACAATGGTCAGCATGGGCACTGTGACATGTCTGCGGATATGCAGTCCGATACACAGTAAGCTGCCATGTACTGTGTGTTCTGACACCTTTCTATCATAGACAGCATTGACTTTTTAAACAATTTATACTACAGCAGCTCTTCTGTGGTATGGGACCAGACAGCTAGCTTTCTCTTTCCATATGCATCAATGAGCCTTGGGTGCCCATGACCCTGTCACCGGTTCACCATTTGATATTTTTTGGACAACTTCTGGTAGGTACTAACCAGTGGATAACGAGACACCCCACAAGACCTGCTGTTTTGGAGAGGCTCTGACCCAGCTGTCTAGCCATCACAATTTCACACTTGTCAAAGTCGATCAGATCCTTATGCTTGCCCATTATTCCTGCTACTAACACATCAACTTCTAGAATTGACTGTTCACTTGCTGCCTAATATATACCACACCTTGACAGGTGCCATTGTAACAAAATCACCAACGTTATTCACTTTACTTGTCAGTGGTTTAAATGTTGTGGCTGATTGGTGTATACCAGCACAGAGCAATATGTAGCGCAATGGAGACTGGAGGTGCTGAGTACAGGAAAGACAAATCAAGACAAAAATGCAGGCACAGTGGAATGAATATACAGCACAGGAGAGCCAAATGGAATAATCAGGAGCAGAGGATTCATAGGGAATATGCACCACAGGGGACCCATAAAATCACTTAAGAATACACTGACAGAGATGTATGCTCTGGCACCTTAAGGTGCACAAAGTGAGTTTAAATACTACGCCTGGATGTGCAGGGGGCGGGGAGGAGGCACGTCATGTATGAGGACAGCATCCAAGAGTGCCTATGCGTGCATGTCCAACATGGAAGCCTGGAGCACTCGCCACAAGGGAGAAGAAGCCCTGGCGGTGCCACAAAGGGGAAAAGAGGATACGCTCTGGACCCTGGCAAGTCCAGTTTGTGACAGGTTACATGCTTACCTGTTACATTAGATTTAAAAGGTGACTGAGGGTGGAATATCATATTGCAACATTTATATCTCTTGAAATATACATCTAAAGCTCCATCTCAAGGCAACTTATAAGTTGGTCTGTGTATTCAGTCTGGTCCCTGAGCATTCCCTTAGTTTGCTAGGGAAAATCAGCATTTTAGAGTTTTATCTCCTAAAAATGACATTAAGTTTTGGGGATTACTCAAAAGCAGGGGCACCGAGAGGGGGGGCTGAGTACAAAGTACCGGGGCCCGTGTTTGCCCTGGGGGGCCCAGCCACCACTGAAAGCAAGGAGTCAGGTAATTATTATTTTCTTCCAGTGGGTGACGTGTGCATGTGCGCACTCGTGCAGTTGGGGGTGGAGGGAGATAGAGGGAGCCCATAGCTGCTTCCAGTCTCCGGACAGTGTGACACCACAATGTTCGACAGCCTGCAGAGCAAACTGAGGAGCTCTAAATCTCGAGAGGTTTGATAATCTCACGAGACTAAGAGCTTCCCTGCTCACTTTGCAGGATGTTTCCACTCTGATGTCAGCAGCACCAGCACAGTATATGCAAGTGGACTGGGGGTGTCATAAAGTTTCTGGGAGGGTGTCAGAATATGTATGGGTGGTAGCATAATATGTCTAGGGGGGACGTCATTTGACTGGGGGGTTGCCTCATGTTGCATGATGTGGCTGGGGGTGACTTGATGTGGCATTATGTGGCTAAGGGAGTGGCGTGATCTGGCTGGGGGGTGGTGTGATGTGGCATGATTTGGCTGGGAGTGGCATGATCTGTGTGGGGCATTATGTGTCTAAGGGGTGTTGTAATGTGACTGGGGGCAGCATGATGTGGCTGGGGGGCCGAGATGTGTCTGGGGGGTAGCATAATGTGTTGTGATGCTCCTGAGGATGTTGTGATGTGTCGTAATGTGTCTAGGGGGTGGCATGATGTGTCTGGGGGATGGCGTGATGTGTCTGGGGAATGGCGTGATAAATGTAATGTATTATAATGCATGTATTATATAATGCGTGATGTGTGTTATGTACTTTGCTCACTTATTGCTCAACAGTTTTAATACATAATATTTCATATCTAAAGAGGCCACCCCCCAACATCACATGACCACAGCTCCTTCTGAGCAGCAGCACACAACCCTTTTTCCTGGCCATCTGTTTAAGGGGGTGTTAGAAGTGGAGCACTACGCTCTGTCTCCTTATTTACCTGTCAGCCAGTTGCCCCAGTGGTCTAGTGGTAACAGGCGGTCAAAAGGGGCAGGACGCTTCAGGTCCTGAATTCGCTACTGAGTATGTGCGAAATACACAAACCAGAAGTTCGGCTTAGCACGGAGTAGTCACAGCTCAGATAGCTGCGTTCCAAATACTAGTATAAGTCCCCAAAGATTTAACTACAGTGACCGAAGGCTCCCATGATAATTTAGGGAGTCTGACCACCACAATATTAACCTGCACGGACGTGCAGTGTGACAACCTGCCTGCATTATTATATACTGCTATATAAAAGTGTATGAGATACTTGCATAAATATAACACTGTATATACTGTATATGAACCTGCTGCTGCATCTACAACTGCATAAAGTGTTGTTACCAAGTTCAATAAACAGTAACCTGTTTAAGTTAAAAGAGTTTGTGGCTTTACATCCACTTAACACCGCTGACACCTTTCACAACGTCAAAGGTATAACCAATAAGGGGCCCACAAAGTTACTTTACCGGAGCCCTAAAATCCTCTTGGCGGCCCTGTTCAAAATAATAATAGTGGGGATATAGTTAATGTTTGAAATGTTGAGATGATCATAATTATCATAATTGTTTCGTCAAATATTCACCTCACCCACAAAATTTTGCATGTTTAACTGGCTGAATTTAGCCTTAAGCATTCCAAATCATACCCCAAACACACCTCACACCACCTTAGCTTTATTCATAGAATATGAAATGTAAACATACATTTACAAAAGGTTTTTGGCAGAATAGCGAAACAAAAGTTGAATGCAAAGAGTATATTGACACAGCTTTGCGCCCCTATGAAATGGTCTGTAAAAATTTACAGCAACTTTGCTCATCCCTACACCATAATAATTTAATCTGACATCTGCAACTTCTAACTAGTCAAAATAAAGATTTGATATTGTTCTCCCTCTGTATTATTTCCAGGGGTCTATTTAATTATTGGTACTAATACTTAAGTTTCCCAACCCTAACAACTGTTCTGGCAGCACAATCGCTACTGGACAGCATTCATCCAAACACAGCAGCATATGAAGACTTCTGCTTCCTGCATCTGAGAATTGGACAACCCTAATCCAATGAGACAGAAGACAGACAGAAATGTGTGTATTAGGGCACTCAAATGGCCATTAGTTAATTTCTGTTCATAAACTTAATTGAAAACTTAATTAGAAGACTTTCATTGAAAAACTTTATTAAAAGACTTTAAAAACATTGGGCCTGATTCATTAAGGATCTTAACTTCAGAAACTTCTTATTTCAGTCTCCTGGACAAAACCATGGTACAATGCAAGGGGTGCAAATTAGTATTCTGTTTTGCACATAAGTTAAATACTGACTGTTTTTTCATGTAGCACACAAATATCAACTTTAAATTTCAGTGTACAAATAAGCTATCAAGTATTTGTGTGCTACATGAAACAACAGTACGTATTTAACTTATGTGCAAAACAGAATACTAATTTGCACCCCTTGCATTGTAACATGGTTTTGTCCAGGAGACTGAAATAAGAAGTTTCTGAAGTTATGATCCTTAATCAATCAGGCCCATTGTGTATTATCTATATGGAACTAAGGAGTAAAAATTGCATATTTTAAATTTTCTTACTTTTATTAGCGAAATATTTAAAAACAGATGTAAAATGAATGAGAGAGAAAAATAATTTCACTGTTAAAACAATCAGTGACACTGATGTTCCACGCAACTGCTGTATATTATATATCTCTTGACTTTCATGAATATAATGTTCCTACAGTGATGGTATCTTTTTGCTCCAATCAGTGTTGGTCCGAGTTAGTAATATAAACTATTCATATTTCATGCTTTAATAAGTACCCATCCCAGCTTCTAATTTCATGTAGCTGGAGGAATTACTACCTTATCCTCCCATCTTATAACTTATTCATTAGGGCACACAGTAGCAGGATCTAGTTGTTTCTTTAAACAGTGTTAAGGCCTGATAATGCTTTATTAGAGCTAAAATAAGCCCTGTATTATAGCGTCCTTCTAATTCTCCTGTGATCTAACGCTAGTAACGCTAATAACGGAGTATAACCATATGCAACAAATAAAGCTTTAACCCGGTGGTTGCCTTTAACCTCTGTGTACTCCTACAATTCTTTGAGCTGCTTTAATATATTACATACATCTGGCAGCAGCTACTTTAAACACTGCTTGGACTGCCCTGTAAGTCTCTGATGTGTTGCCAGCGTTTGCTATATCCTTGCTGTAGACTTTGATAAACTCCTACAGGCTTCAATACTGCTGGATGCACCAAGCGGTAGTTCACTGAAAGCTACACTGGCCCTGAAAATCTATTTTCCATTTTGCAACCTAAAAACCACTCTGTGGAGAATATCTCTAATCTTAGAGAAAGCAAGCAGTTTGCATGGCTGAACACCGACGCGCGTTTCGCTAATTAAAAATGAAGCCCTTAAGCTGAATGCCGATAAACACAGCTGCTTGTTACGAAGCAAGCACGAACATTACAGGGTTAAATGTGGGAGGTGTTTGGTTCCCGGATGTTAGGGGGAAGGTAGGAGGAGACTTTTGATATATACCACTGGCTAGGCAGAGCTACTTCCTCTTGCATCGGGATTTCTGCTGATCGGATCACTGTCAGGCTGAGTGAAACATATTTGTTTATCTTAAGTTTTTTAGCTTAATTTCGATATCTGTGTGCTTTCATTAGTCTGCAATAGTTTATTATCTTTCAGATAGTTTTATCGCTGACTGTATTGCTTAAGTAGTAGGGTGTGATTTGTACTTTAATTTACCTCTGTTGGGGCTATTAATATTCATCTTTGCTGGTAATATGTCTCGCCCCAGGCGTAGTGCGGGTCACCCGGCACGTTTCAGCGACCTTGCTGAACTCCCCGCTGAAATGTATGTTTCCCTCAGTCCCCGGGTAATGGCGGCCGCCAAGCAAGCGGAGGGGTCTGTGGGGCAGGGCCCCGCTAGCGAGCGAGAAGCCGCGGGAGTAGAGGGCCTGGTTAGTGAGCAGGAGGCTGTGAAGCGGGGATGGCCGGAGGCAGTGGTGGGGTCATCTATCCCTTCCACGCGGGCTGTGCGCTCGTGCGGGCGGGCACCAAGCAGATCCAGGGGACGGAAGCATGCGGAAAAAAGCTCTAGGGGCAAGGTCAGGAGCGCTCGGCCTAGGAGAGAGACTCCTTCCCCTTCTAAGTTGGACATCCCAGCAGGCGGCGATAGCCTAGTCGGGGCTAGGTCTGGGTCTCCCGGGTCAGCGGGGCAGCAAGTCAGGGCCAGGGCGGGGAGCAATAGGGGTGGAGGGGGGGGCACCAGATGTCCCGCAATTCGGGATTGCGCAGGCTACAGAAAGGACATGCGTGCCGTAAGGGGTCTGCATTCCTCCCCCAGCCCGCGGGAGAGAGACTATGGGTATCAGGAAGAGGCAAGGCAGGAGTACGGCATGGATGCTTGCCATGACCCAGATACTCAGGACAGTGAGGATCTGGCAGGTGAGGAGCGCCATCTGGTGGATGATAGCCAGCAGTTTTGTGATTTCTTGAATAGGCAAGCTGGCTATGAACAGAACAGAAGTAGGTTTTGTGCTTATGAAAAGAGCGATGTACACGGTCCGGGCGCAGCAGCGGGTTATCAGCGAGTTTACCCTCCCCCGGTATTAGAGCAAGGACGGGGCAGGGGATGGCCGGCGTTTCATCCACAATTAGGGCATGCGGCGTATACGGAGGTAGCCTTCCCTTTCCCTCCGGAGGATTTCGGGGGCAGCGCAGGCAAAGAGGTGGATGGAAAAGGAGCCACCAGCAGAGTAGGTGGGGTGGTCAAGGTACAGCGCATACGTGTTGCCTTTATGAAGGGTCAGGTTACCCGCAAGATGTAGAGTGGTCACATCAGTATAGGCCGGCAGGTGAGTCGGTACCACAGGGGTATCCCCATCCAAGGAACTTGGGTCATCAACGCAGGCGCGCTCACACAGGCAATGAGGGGCAAAGGGACAATATGGGACAGACTCCTAGAGCTGGTTCACTTGAGTACGCGGATGCGGGACTCAGGAGGGGTGAGGCGCATACTAATGTTCCTTGTCTCCCAGTACAACAGAGGACCAGAGGAGAGGAGGTTGGTGTTTTGTCTAAAGCCCCGAGGACATCACAGAGACGTGGTCTATCGGATATGAGGATGGCACCATCGGGTCGTGAGGCGTCTAGCAGGGAAGGAGCGGCAAGTCCGGGAGGACGATCTCAAGGTGAGGGTCACCAAAGTTTGTCTGATACATGTTCAAGTAGTGCAATGTCCTCATATGCTAGCAGTGGTTCTTCAACAGACCGTGAAAGCGGTTCTCGTAAGATACTGAAAATATTGAATGATCATTTTAGTGGGTCAAAGAGCCGCAGGAAGATAGCGCGTGCAGCTGACAGTGATAACGCAGGCAGAGGGCCAGTTGTACATTGTTCTTATACAGCCCTGACGGCAGGAATTAGGAAGAGCTCGAGGGAGAGGATTAGGAAAGGTGCGTATGTGGATGTTTTTAGCATTACGTAGGTAGGGAAGAAGGATTTGGCGAAGGCAAGGGAAAAAGGGGGGATAGGTGAAGGGGCATATAAGTCATTCCCTAATTGGGTAACGGCGTTTAGTGTCTTTGCCTCGGTGTACCTGGAAACTAGGCCGGAGGCATCGGTGGACGTATGGCGATACCTACATTTAATTACGGGAATTTATAAAAAAGATGGGGGGTCCATCTGGCGTAGGTATGATGAGAGCTTTCGGGAGAAGGTCAAAGGGAAACACATAATCCCTTTTGACTGCAAGGACGTAGAGACATGGATGGAGATGATGCGACCTAAGGAAAGTGAGGGGCAGGAGGTCAGGCCGCAGAGGTTTCGGATGCAGGGGAGACGTAGCTCTCCCCCTGCGCAAAATAGAAACAGGTGTTTCGCCTTTAACAGTGGCACATGCGCCCGAGGGAATGCATGTAGATACCGGCACTCATGTGCCAAATGTAGGGGACCTCATCCAGCCAGAGATTGCACGAGAGCCGTGCCGGGGGCAGGTAGAGGCAGGGGGGAGCTACTGCCCAATCAATAAGGCAGTTTCGCCGGTCCAGACGCAGCAGCTGGACAGGTGGCTTCGCTGGTTTCCGGACAGGAAACTCGCGGAGTTTTTGGGTTCAGGTTTTACTTATGGTTTTCCCCTTCCCATATTTGGTACAGTCAAGGCTGTAGCCAAAAATAATTTGCAGTCAGCCTATGTTTATCCGGAGATTGTAGCCGAGAAAGTTAGGAAAGAAGTGGATTTGGGTCGCATGGCAGGCCCTTTTCGATCCCCGCCAATGCAAGATTTGGTGATATCCCCAGTGGGAGTAGTACCCAAAAAAGCAGCGGGGAAGTTTAGGCTTATACAGCACCTGTCACATCCCCACGGGCGATCGGTTAACGATGCCATAGCCATAGAGGACAGCTCAGTGAGTTACCAGTCATTTGAGGAAGCCTTAGATCTAGTTAGAACCTTCGGGACAGGGGCATTGTTGGCAAAGCTGGATATTGAATCGGCTTTTCGCTTGCTTCCCTTGCATCCGGAGTCATTTAGGTTCATGGGTTTTCGTCTGCCAGACGGTTACTACGTAGACAAGTGTCTGCCGATGGGTTGTGCAGTGTCCTGTGCGTATTTTGAAGCATTCAGTTCCTTCCTGCACTGGTGTATACAGGCAGGAACGGGTCACGTGGGAATAGCTCACTATTTGGACGACTTCTTGATCATAGGAAAGGCCGAATTATCAGAATGTGCAGACATTCTGTTTTCGGCTCAGGCTTTATTTGCTGTCTTGGGAGTGCCGGTGGCACATGACAAGACAGAGGGCCCCTTGCATTGTTTGTCATTCTTGGGAATCAAGATTGACACGGTGGAAGGGTGTTGTAGATTGCCCCAGGAAAAGGTTACGGAGCTGGTGAGAGCTATTGGACTTACCTTTGCTTCTAGGTCTATTTCGCTGCGCCAGGCACAGTCATTGTTAGGCTCCTTTAATTTTTCGTGCAGAATTATTCCAATGGGAAAAGTGTTCTGTAGAAAGATGCAGTTAGCTACAGCAGGAGTGTCGCGGCCACACGCACGGATTACCCTGTCTAAGGAGGTAAAGTGAGATTTGCGTATGTGGTTGAAGTTCTTAGAGAACTTTAATGGCATTCGTATTTGGCCGGCTCCACCGGTTGCCAGTAGCCAGCTTGAACTAGTAACGGACGCTTGGGGGTCCGTGGGTTTTGGAGCCTATTTTAAGGGTAGGTGGTGCGCGGATCGATGGCCGGAGTCATGGCGTTCTAAAGGGTTGCTAAGCAACCTGCTGGTGCTTGAATTGTTCCCCATAGTAGTGGCAGTAGAACTTTGGGCGTCGGTGTTAAAGGGCCAGCAGGTGATATTCTGGTGTGACAACCTTGGTGTAGTACAGTGCATTAACAAACAGAGCGCGTCTTCTATTCCAGCCATAGAATTGTTAAGACACTTAGTTCTGCGCTGTTTGGAACATGACATTACATTCAAGGCGAGACATGTCCCTGGTGCTGAGAACGAGGTGGCTGACGCTTTATCTCGAGGGCAGTGGGGACGCTTTAGAGAATTGGCTCCACAGGCTGACACACAGCCATGTCCCTCTTTGGTTTGGCAGGTAGTCGAACAGGCATTATAACACTGGCGGAAACTACGCTGGCTCCTTCCACCAGGAGGGCATATCGGGCTTCGTGGCTGCAGTGGCGGAAGTTTTTACAGTCGCGCGGTCGGTGCGACTCAGGTCAGAGCGCTGACATGCTGGATTTCATTTGGGCTAAATATCAGGAAGGAATTACTAAAAATTTAATGGCAGCCATGCTGGCGGGCATTTCATTTATGGCTAAACTTCATGGGTGGACGGATTTTACAAAGGGGTTTTTAATATCCGAAGCTCTGAAAGGCTGGTCAAAGCTTCAGCCAGGGAAGGAGGATGTGAGGAGGCCTGTTGATAAGAGTATTCTAAGGAAAATTATGTCTGCGCTGGCATACATAGCTGATAATGCTTATGAAGTGCTGCTGTTTCGCTCAGCTTTCTCGCTGGCTTTCTTTTGCGTATTCAGGGTGAGTGAGTTAGTGGCGCAATCTAAGCATGACTTGGGGAATGCTCTGTCGGCCAGGCAAATGTTTTTGGATGTCAAGTCCTTAGATCCAAAACAGATCAATCGGCTCGTGGTCAGTGGATTTCCATCTCTGCTCAGGAGGATAGTGAGATCTGTCCCGTGTCCTGGTGCAATAAGTTTGAGAAAATTAGACCACGTGGGGCTGAGCCCTGGTTGATTCATGCTGACAAATCTCCACTGTCAAAGTTTCAGTTCACAGCCATATTTAAACGTGCGTTAATGCACGTGGGTTTAGACCCGTCGCGCTTTGGTACTCACTCCTTCAGAATTGGAGCAGCTACAGCTGCGGCTAAGGAGGGCTCTTCAGTTAGCGCCATTAAATCTTTGGGTCGTTGGAGATCAGATGCGTACAAAACGTATATTAGACCGAACAAATAGTCAGTACGCAGTAGGTCATTCCCCTCCCGTGTTAACCTTGGGTTTTGCTGCTCGCCATTGATTTTATACGGGGGCATGAAGGGATTTTGCCATTTTTTCCTTGAATAAGGCCTGATTAGTGGTGTGCCTCCGGGGTTATGGTTTTTACCTTCATCTGGGTTAACACTACCCCCTTGTTAATATTTGTAAAGTAAAGTAAAATCAATTAAAGTCACCTGAAGCCACTTAGAAATTAACTAACTGTTCTACGATACATGGAGCTGTGATATGAATATCAAGAATGGGTCAAGGTGTATCGGTGGAGGTGTATGTGAGCAACCTGTTGGTGATGACTCCTATTATCTGTGTTGCAGGTGGTTCAACTCGTTGTCTAAAAATATGGTTTGTTGGGCATTCATTCGTGTTCTGGGCATCCAGACTTAAATTTGCCAACAACAAAGAAGCCTTTGGTAGGCCTGTGGATATTCGGTAGATTGGTGTAAGAGGTTTGAGATGGCAAGGTTTGATGCCACTTTTGACTGCTGAGATTGCTAAAGCAGGCCCACCAGATGTGTTGGTGATACATTTAGGGGGAAATGATGTGGGCATAGGAAAGTCTTTGGACTTAATTATTGCCATCCGAGAGGATCTCAGAAGGATTAAAAATAGATGGCCTTCAATATCAGTATGCTGGTCCAATATAATACCCCGAATTAACTGGCGACCAGAGATAGCTTTCAATAAAATAAAAGCCATTGTTTCCGAGTTAAACAGAGCAACTAGGAAAATAATATTGGAAATTGGG
Organism: Mixophyes fleayi; assembly: GCF_038048845.1. Taxonomy (NCBI): domain Eukaryota; kingdom Metazoa; phylum Chordata; class Amphibia; order Anura; family Limnodynastidae; genus Mixophyes; species Mixophyes fleayi. Next base: position 84,455,969 of record NC_134407.1, on the reverse strand, counting down.
GGAATAGTGGTCGATCACCCATTGATAAGATCTGAGCATAGACACCTATATAGGAACGATGGGGTTCACCTGTCTGAAAAGGGTAATTGGCTTTTTGTAGAGCAGCTTTTTTGGAGAGTAGGCAAGTTAGTGAGGGCTTTGGGTGGCGGGCTGGGTGTCCGTTAAAGGACTCCAGCGTGGCAGGAGAGCTTTTACAATCAGCGACTAATTCATACGGTGCTCAGCAGTCTGTAGTTTATTAAAAATGAAGCCGATAAACACAGCTGCTTGTCACGAAGCAAGCAAGAACATTACAGGGTTAAATGTGGGAGGTGTTTGGTTCCCGGATGTTAGGGAGAAGGTAGGAGGAGACTTTTGATATATACCACTGGCTAGGCAGAGCTACTTCCTCTTGCATCGGGATTTCCCGCCCCCCCCCCCCCCCTGTTTGCATTAAGTTAGGGCTTAGTAGAAGAAGAAATGGGAAAGGTTGGCAGGCAGGAGAGATTTTACAATCAGCGACTAATTCATACGGTGCTATCGCTGATTGGCCGCACGTCACTGCTCCTTTCGAAGCACCCTGGCTCTTGGTACCTCTGTGCGAGGACCCCTTGACCTGCACTGTGCGCGTACGTTTTGGGGAGCCCAGAGGGGAGTGATCATGATGACGCCAGATTTAGCACCGGCCGATCGTAAAGGACTGTGGTGCCTGGGACCAGTGGTTAGTGCCTGTGGGCCATACACTGTTCGGTTTCGCTATTAGTTGTTAGCTGATTGTATTGCTCTCGCCGCCACCCTTTCATAGGTTAATAGTAGTAAACAAATAAATAAATAAAACAATAAATAAATAAAAAGTTTACGTTATTTGCCACTACAAAGTTGTCTGTGTCTTTATTTGTAGATAAGAATGTATAGTGATAAGATTAACATTGTTATGGTATAGTGTAATGCTGAGGGAATCAGCAGTCTGTAGTTTATAGCTTTTCAGAGGCTTCAGAAGGCTGTCTTCTCTCTCATTGGATTATGGTATTTACATGTGTGGGTGCACCTTCTCTTTGACAAATCGAGTTATGATCAATTATATTGATTACTGGAATCAAAATTAAAATAAAGAAGGAAGATACTGTAATGGATATAATGTTTACCCGATGCGGTATATATTGTTTGGATTCCAATTGGAGAACCCTGCAGGATTGAGAGCTCCACAGTCTTACACCCAGGATAGTTCCCACAAGAAAGGTACTATGCTTTTGATGGTTTTGCTAGTAAACTACAAGCATGCTAATATCTAGAAGAGAAAAGAGTTATATTTATTTAATAGCAAGAGCCCAATTTATCTGTACTATCAACACGTTCATAGATCTTGATCTAGCTATAAAATAACAATAAGGCTTAAAACTTCACAGATTCGACAGGTGTAAATTGACTGCTTGGTGACATCGTTTTTACTCGCATTGGGTTGATGAACAGATATGTATTAGGCCAGTGTTGGCTAACCTGTGACACTTCAGGTGTTGTGAAACTACAAGTCCCAGCATGCTTCGCCAATATATAGCAGCTTATTGCTGGAGTGGTATGCTGGGACTTGTAGTTTCACAACACCTGGAGTGTCACAGGTCATTAAACACTGTATTAGGCCTTCTGATGTGCAACTGAAAAATTTGGACAGACTAAAAAGAACCTTTCTGGTTTTTGAGAAACACGTATAAAAGTAAAACATTTACCATGGATGAATGGGCAGGATTTAATATTAACTAGTATCTATAAGACGTATTATGACAGTCATTAGATATTTATCTAAATTAAGCATTATTTACAAGGTTTGGTACATTATTGGCATGCTATCATGGGTTACATAAATAAAGTGATTAGAACACTTTATTGGCTTAGTCAAGCATAGGTATACAAATACAACAGTAAAATTGTGTTATCCAGTGATGGTGTTTGAAGCTTTTCACAGTTGTGACAATTGTTGCCTGCAAGACTGCTGAGGCACCATCCAATCAGGTGCTGTTCTCACAACATTTGTGCTGCAGCTCCAACTAACTGATATTAATATGAATGTCAGATGTAAATGTTATATGAAATTAGTGTCTTGTTATATGAGACACCATAAACGGCAGAGTCACTAGTGTAGTCCTAGCCTATTTTTGATGTTTATTATTATTTTGCTAGAAAAAGAGGGATGCAAAATAAGAATAAAAACACTTCCTGGACATCAGCCTTAGGTCAAGCTATAAATGGGAAACATTAAGTCAGATTTACCTGTATTAAAAATGTGATGCTTCCACCGGAACCCGTGTCTCTGTCTACTGCCTCTACCTGAAAAATACTGCTTCCAGGAGGAGTGTTCTGAAAAATACAAAACATTACTGTTTACCAAACCTTTCATATGTAATCTATGTATTCATTCTTATGGTTCTTAACTGAATTATAGGGTAATGGAGTGGTATAAAAGCAGAAAGGGGCCTCATATCGCAACTTTACCCTTCTGTGGCATGTTCTATATTATGTGAAGAGAAAAGTTGTCCCGAAGCAAGAAAAGCATTGGAGATAGTTTATAAATATACCTCGGGCACGTTCACAACATAAGGCGTATTCAGGAACTCCGGGCTCTCATCATTGGCATCTGTTACCAGAACTCGGACTCTCTCGGAAACCTGTAATTGGTATGGGAGCATGTTAATTGTTTACAAACATAGAAATCTTGTTGTTAGGGTTATATATTTGTTTTAAAGTTTGAAGATACTGGATTGGAGGACACTTTTTGCAGGAATCTCCATCCAAAGGTTTTGTTTGAGGGGCTAAAAGTTAACATAAGATGAACCTTTTTGTATTATTCTAAATCACCCTACCAGGTGAACATGTCTTACAGTGTTTTTGTGTACAGACACTTCCTTAACCCAATAATGCCTACTCAACGCTTTATTACATTGGACAGACATGGGCCTTAAACTTACTCTGTGTAAAAACATGGCACAAAGAAATGCAGACAGGTTGTCAGTGACTCCAAAGACTTGGTCAGCAGCCATTATGAATGGTTAGAATTGCTCAAACAGTCCAGCACAGCATTCGAGCACAGGAGAAATTAACTTTTGTACTACAACCACATAAGAATGTCTAGGGATAAATGTATCGAGCTTCGAGTTCCTAGCAGGTTTGAAAAGTGGATATGTTGCCTATAGCAACCAATCATATTCTAGTTATCAAATATTTAGTACAAGATGATAGCTAGAATCTGATTGGTTGCTATAGGCAACATCTCCACTTTCAAACCTGCCAGAAACTCGCAGGTTGATACCTTTACATCCAGGGTTCTTATGGAAGTGAGTTGGTTATAGCATGCTTGATCCTGGTTTTCAGTGATAGTTTATTATTATTATTATTATTATTATTATTATTATTATTATTATCGTAGATTTAAGTTTAAGTAAGGCGCCACAGTAGGAAAGACAAGGACATACATAAAACAAGAACAGATAAGGCAGACAAAATGAATGGAGACATGGATACAAAGGGTATGGAGGACCCTGCTCATTAGAGAGCTTACATTCTAAAGGGAAGAGGGCACAGCTGAAACAAGAGGAGCGAGTGTGGCTCAGAGTGGAGATTGGAATAGTTGTGAGGGTGCATTAGTGTAAATAGTGTTATCGAGGATAAGGTCACCTCTAAAAAAGAAATGGGTTTTCAAAGAGCTTATAAAGATTTGAAGGCTGTGGGAAAGTCTGATTGAGCGTGGTAGGGAATTCCATAAGTGGGGAGCCGTACTGGAGAAGTCTTGTAGGCGGGAGTGAGAGGTGGTTATCAGAGACGAGACAAGGCGCAGGTCTGAGGTAGATTTATTGGGGAGGGAGAGTATTTTGATATGAGATTTGAGATGTATGCAGGGGTGTAGGTGTTTAGGGCTTTGTAGGTAAAGGTGAATAATTTGAATTTGATTCTGGAGGACACAGGGAGCCAGTGTAGGGATTTGGAATGTGGTGCAGCAGATGTGGAGCGGTGAGAGAGGAAGATCAGTCTTGCAGCAGCATTTAGGATGGATTGAAGTGTGGATATATAGGTGTCAGGAGATGATAAGAGTTAGGGTAGCAAGTTGAGTAAGAAAAGGGGATATTCTGGCAATGTTTTTAAGGTGGAGTGGACAGGACTGGGAAAGAGTCTGGATGTGAGGAATAAAGCAGAGGGTGCGAGTCAAGTGTGACACCAAGACAGCGTGCTTGGGAGACTGATGAAATTGTGATGATATTGAAAGTGAGGGAGATTTGAGGGCAGGTGGTGACTCTGGCAGGAGGGAAAACAATAAGTTATGTTTTGGACATGTTGAGCTTTAGATAGAGTTGGGACATGCATGTGGAGATAGCAGAAAGACAGTTGGTTACACAACATAGTATAGAAGGAGAGAGGTCAGGGGAAGAGATATAGATTTGGGTGTCATCAGCGTAGAGGTTGTACTGGAAGCCGAATGAGCGAATTAGTGCCTCAAGAGAAGAGGTGTACAATGAAAAAAGTAAAGGGCCAAGAACAGAGCCTTGTGGGACCCCAACAGATAGTGGGAGTGGAGGGGAGGATGTTCTAGTGGTAGATACACTAAAGGAATGGTTCGATAGGTAGGAAGTGAACCAGGACTGTGTCACGAAAGCCAATGGAGCGAAGGGTGTGTAGGAGAAGATGGTGATCAACAGTATCAAAAGCAGCAGAGAGGTCTAGGAGAATGAGTATGGAGAAATTACCAAAGTATCATCATCATCATCATCATCATTTATTTATATAGCGCCAACATATTCCGTAGCGCTTTACAATTGGGGACAAACGTAATAAACTAATAAACAAACTGGGTAAAACAGACAAAGAGGTGAGAAGGCCCTGCTCGCAAGCTTACAATCTATGGGACAATGGGAGATTGACACATGAGGTTAAGTATACATTTTGCATCTTGGCCCAGCCAGACTGCAAAGGTAGGGTGACTCATAAGCTAAATGATCCTGTCACACAACAATGTTATTCCGGGGGTAGTGGTCTTGTGTGAAATTGTGTAACAGGCTAAAGGTAGTGAGGTTAAGATGGTGGTTGAGGAATATTATAAGCTTGTCTGAATAGGTAGGTTTTCAGAGAACGCTTGAAAGTTTGTAGAACAGAGGAGAGTCTTATTGTGCGAGGGAGAGAGTTCCATAGAGTGGGTGCAGCCCGAAAAAAGTCCTGTAACCGGGAATGGGAGGATGTAATGAGGGTGGATGAGAGACGCAGATCTTTGCAGAACGGAGTTGCCGAGTTGGGAGATATTTTGAGACAAGAGAGGAGATGTATGTTGGTGCAGCTTTGTTGATGGCCTTGTAGGTTAGTAAAAGTATTTTATATTGGATTCAGTAGAAGACAGGCAGCCAGTGTAGAGACATACAGAGTGATTCAACAGAGGAATAGCTATTTGCAAGGAAAATCAGTCTTGCCGAAGCATGTAAAATAGATTTTAGGGGTTTGAGTCTGTTTTTGGGAAGACCAGTAAGGAGGGAATTGCAATAGTCAATGCGGGAGATGATTAGTGCATGAATTAAGGTTTTAGCAGTGTCTTGTGTGAGATATGTGCGGATTCTGGAAATGTTCTTTAGATGTATGTAACATGATTTAGATATAGAGTCAATGTGGGGAACAAAGGATAGGCGTGAATCAAGGATTACACCTAGGCAGCGAGCTTGTGGGGTGGGATTTATGGTCATGTTATCAACAGAGATAGAAATGTCAGGTATGCTCTTGTTGGCGGGTGGGAATATTATTAACTCTGTTTTAGAAAGATTAAGTTTGAGTTGACGAGAGGCCATCCAAGATGAAATGGCAGAAAGACAGTCAGTTACACGGGACAACACAGATGTCGAGATATCAGGAGAGGATAGATAGATTTGGGTATCATCCGCATAGAGATGATACTGAAAGCCAAAGGAACTTATTAGATTTCCAAGAGAAGCGGTATAGATAGAGAACAGCAGAGGACCTAGCACCGAGCCTTGTGGTACTCCAACTGATAGGGGAAGCGGAGCAGAGGTGGCTCCAGAGAAATTAACAGTGAAAGAGCGATTAGAGAGGTAAGATGAGAACCAGGATAGAACTGTGTCTTGAAGACCTAGGGATTGCAGTGTTTGTATGAGAAGAGAGTGGTCAACGGTGTCAAATGCAGCCGAGAGATCAAGGAGAATTAGGAGAGAGTAATGGCGTTCAGTCTTAGCAGTGATCAGATCATTAACAACCTTGGTCAGCGCAGTCTCTGTGGAGTGTTGAGAACGAAAGCCAGACTGAAGAGGATCCAACAGGTTGTTTGCGGAAAGAAAGCGTGTGAGGCGAGTGTAGGCAAGTCTCTCTAGAAGCTTGGAGGGGCAAGGGAGCTGAGAGATGGGACGGTAATTTGAGAGAGAGTTTGGGTCGGAGTTTTGTTTTTTTAGAATAGGAGTAATCACTGCATGCTTGTATAGTGATGGAAAGATGCCAGTAGAGAGTGAGAGATTACAGATTTGAGTTAGAGGTTAAATGAGCACAGAAGACAGGGATCTACCAATTTGCGAGGGAATAGGATCAAGAGGACAGGAGGTAGAGTAGGAAGATAAGAAGAGCGTAGAAATTTCCTCTTCATTTGTGGGGTCAAATGAAGAAAGGGTGTCAGAGGGTAGTGGGAAGGAAATGAGCTGATGGCTTGTTGAGGAAGAGGATACCATTTCTAGTCTGATCTTGTCAATCTTGTCCTTGAAGTAGGAAGCAAGATCCTGAGCACTGATAGTAGATGGAGGGTTCGGGGTGGGAGGATTGAGAAGATGATTAAATGTATTGAAAAGGCGTTTGGGGTTAGAAGCCTGAGCATAGATAAGAGATTGAAAGTATGTTTGTTTTGCAGTGTCCAGAGCATTTCGATAGGAGTGGTAGACAGAAGTATATGTGAAGAAGTCATTAGAGCTTCGAGATTTACGCCAGTGACGTTCTGCTTTACGGGACAGTTTTTGAAGATTTCGTGTTGCTTTGGTGTGCCACGGTTGACATCGAAGTCGACGTGTAGTATGAAGTGTCGCTGGAGCCACTTGATCAAGGGCCGTTGCTAAGGTTAGGTGAAAATGAGGTACTGCCATCTCAGGGGATGAGAATGTAGAGATAGGGGAGAGAAGGTGTTGGAGAGAGGTGGAAAATTGTTGAAGATTAATAGAATTCAGATTTCTAAGAGTATGAGGAGGCTTGGTTGAGTCAGACAGTAGAGAGGTTAGAGCAGTGGGGGTGAGAGTGTAGCTGATAAGGTGATGATCCGAGAGGGGGAAGGGTGTATTAATAAAATTAGAAACTGAGCATAGTCTAGAGAAAACAAGATCAAGGCAGTGGCCATCCTTATGAGTAGATGATTCAATCCACTGGGAGAGGTCAAGTGAGGATGTTAGAGAGAGTAGTTTGGAAGCAGCTTTGGAAGGTGGGTTATCAATGGGGATGTTGAAGTCACCCATGATGATGGTGGGGATGTCTGAAGATAAGAAGTGAGGGAGCCATGCAGAGAAATCCTCAATAAATTGTTGGTGTGCTCCAGGGGGACGATAGATCACCGCAACACGTAGGGAGAATGGATTAAAAATGCGAATAGCATGTACTTCAAAAGATGTGAACGTGAGTGATGGGACATTTGGTAGAACTGTGTATGTGCACTGTGGGGAGAGAAGTAGTCCAACCCCACCTCCTTGTCTGCCTTCAGGTCTGGAGGTGTGGGTGAGATGGAGGCCACCATGTGAAAGTGCTGCAGGTGAGGCAGTGTCTGATTGCATAAGCCATGTTTCTGTTATTGCCAGAAGGTTGAGGTTTTTTGAGAGGAAGAGATCATGAACGGAGGTAAGTTTGTTACAAACAGAGCGTGCATTCCAAAGGGCACATTTAAAGGACTTGGGAAGAGAGAGGAGACAGGTGATGTGTTTGAGGTTTGCTATAGAACGGTAGTGTTCTGATGTATGTGTGTGTGAGGAGTGTGGGGGACCTGGATTAGGTGATATATCACCAGCTAATAGAAGCAGAGTGAGCGAAAGATAGGCAAGGGGATTGTAAGATGTGTGGCCTTTTATTTTCTGGCGACAGGTGGAGGCTGTACTTGTTAGAGATAATAAATAGGACAACAGTTCATGGGTGTTAAATAGAGGTGAGTGGAGTAATGCAGGTGCAATATGAACAAATTTGTGTGTTGGTGGAGGGGTGAAAGATGACACAGTCCTAAAGATCATGCCATGAAAAGAGACTAAGAAAAGCAATTTGTGAAACATTGTGATAAAAGGGGTAAAAGCAAAAAGCAAGGGTATTTTAAGAATTACCTCTTAGGAGTATTCCATATAAATAGACAAGTAGTGCTGAAATAGGCTGTGGCAGATGTTGCTTATTGATGGGAGTAAAAGCAAGTCAAATGTAGTCCAATGTTTGGCCAACTGTGTTGTCTAACTGTGCATTTTCGTCCACTTTGTGAGAAAATCCCACTTAGTGCAGAAATCACACACGTCTAACCCCACATACGTCTCCCCATAGAATGAAGCTAAGATGTAGTCAGTCTAATTTAGGAATACACTACAGATGTGCTAATTGGTCAGCTAATCAAAGGAAAAGAAAACATTTGTGGGAAAGGATAGAGGCCAGATACCTATCATAAATTAGGCAGCAATAAAAGACTGTGCCAACCTAAGTTTAAACAGATAACAGTTTCCTATAACATACTTAAACACAGATTGCAGGGATGAAAGTAAATCATTGGTCACTTTTGTGAGAGCAGTTTCAGTGGAATGTTGGGGCTGGAAGCCTAATTGCAGAAAGTTGAGAATGGAATGAGAGGAGAGAAAGTGAGACAGGTGTTTGTACACTAATTGCTCAAGTAGTTTGGAGGGAAAGGGGAGAAGAGAAATAGGGCGGTAGTTGGAGAGAGAGGCTGTATCGACAGATGGTTTCTTTAGAATAAGTGAGATGAGTGCATGTTTAAAGGAGGATGTAAATGTGCCAGTGGAGAGAGACAGGTTGGTGAGGTGAATTAGAGGTGGGCATGCAGTGGAGGAGAAGGAGCGGAGTAGTTGGGATGGAATAGGGTCAAGTGGACAGGTTTTAGGGTGAGATGATAAGATGTCTTCAGTTACTGGAGAGAATGAAATAAGGGTGGATTGGGAGTGTAGGTAAATGTGAGTAGACTGAGTGGAGTGAGTGGAATTTGGCATGAGGAAATATCTTGTCGAATGGTGTCAATTTTGTATTTTAAATAGATGGCAAAATCATGTACAGTAAGGGAGGAAGGAGGAGGTGCAGGTGGACAAAGAAGTGAGTTAGAGGTGGCAAAGAGACGATATGGGTTAGAAGACTGGGTGGATATTAGAGATTTGAATGTAACACCTGAGGATGCTGCAGTTGGACTTGAGCACCCAGGAGCTACTAATCACAATTGCATCAGTAAGAAAAGAGATGGATATTGACATTTACCAGTCCAGGAAGAGAAACTACATCTCCTGCAAGCTACTGTGAAATGGGGACGGAACCTTACAAGACTGAGAAAACAGAGAGCGGGGAGGTGGGGGAGAGAAGAGCACCATGAAAGAGACTGAGCTGTGTGACAAGCTCAGATAGGTGACCCTAGGCAGAAGGGCACTGGATTGGTGGTCTGAGCAGAGAGAACAGACAGTCTTGAGAGATATCAGAGCAGAGTGGATTGGTGAACAGAACCTTCTGGGAAGTCAGTTTGAAGCTATAGGAGAAGGTTTGCATGCACCTCTAAAGAAGGACATTTTGCAAGTCAGCCATTTTGGAGATAAGTTCAGACCTGTGACACACACTGGTGCAGATAAGTAACTGGTTAATTTACCTATCTGTTATAATTCAAGTGGGGTTTGGACTATATCTAGCCACAAGGGCTGAAGAGTCAGGGATAGATGGGTGGGCAGGTAAATGTGCACCAAGTGTTTGTCTAATCAGCATTTGTGGAACTACAAGTCCCAGAATACAAATAAGAAAGGATAAAAGTTGAGGATTTTACAGTTGTTGCTACAGGAGGGTTTACATACTGTGACTGCTGTACTTTACTGCAAGTGACCTAAAGACCTCTAAAAACTGCAAACTGGACACATGTTGCTTCCATGCCATGCTAGCATCAATACAAAAGGGCCCCAACTTGCACTTGTAGTGCACTGCTCCATCTGTGTGGTGTGTTGGAGTGCTGCCAGTGTGTGTGTTTGGCAGTATATGGTAAAAATATAAGTAAATATATATGCATTTACCCTTTGAAATAATTCCAGTATCAAGAACCAGTGAGGTTAATATATGATATATTGATCTGATATATAAGGTTGCGACAATTAATGTTTATGTCTTATACTGTTGATAAATTTTGCTTTATTGAAAGTTATTGTGTTAACCTGCTGTTCATAGTAAGAGTTGGTGCTCTACTTTCATCCACACTTTATTGTACTGTATTGTATTGTATTACTCACACTTTTATTTAAAATTATACCAAAGTATATTTTTCTATAAAATCACAAAATCTGCATTTAGTGGTTTCAGTTCAATAAATGTGCCGGATTGGTTTCTGCAACACACAGTGTGTCACAGTGTGTTAGTACTGGACAGGGGGTTTCCCGAATTTCCCCCTGGTGTATTTCATGAACACCCCCGAGAAGAAGAAAGTGGTGATTCGGGTGGAGGCACTGAAAACCATGTACAGAGCTGAGAAGCACCTATATCACTCAATGTATATACAGCCTCACAACGCATAATACCGAAGAGGGTGTTACATGAAGAATATTTGGCAATTGAAAGGGCAGTGCTGTAAGATAAAAGGATACATTTATAGTCAAAGAAATTGGGATAGGAACAAGATTTCCTCCAGTGCCACTTTACAGTGTGGAAACACTTTTAGGGTAGCGGGTTTGGATTGTCGGAGACTATATGTAGTAGCTGGAGCTGCATTGTCTACGGCTGAAGTGAGTGTTTTGTTATAGAAGGAGACAGCCTGATTAGGACAGGACAATGCAGTCATTGGAGAAAATAGTTGTTTTAGTGAAAATGAGAAGTGGATTGGGTTAGGAGTACTTAGGTTTCGCTGTGTACGTGTGTATTTGGGTGCAGGGGGAAGGGCATGAGGTAAGGGGAGGCTGCAGAAAAGGAGGTTGTGGTTGCAGAGTAGGAAGGTTAAATTGGAGAAATTAGAGATGGAACAGTATCAGGAGAAGACAAGGTCAAGGGAGTGCCCATCACAGTGGGTGGGAGATGAGGTCCATTGGGAGAGACCAAAGGAGGAAGTAAGTGAAAGAGGTTTAGTGGCAGAAGAGACAGTGGGATTATCAATAGGAATATTGAAATCACTTAGTATGAGTGTAGGCAGGTCAAAGGATTTGAAATAAATTAGCCAGGCCGCAAAGTTGTCAAGGGATTAGGAAGCTAGACCTTGGAGCGATAAATGAAAGCAACACGAAGGTGGAGAGGATAAAATATACGGATAGTGTGGACTTCAAAGGAAGAGAATGAGAGGGAGGGTTCAGAGAGTATGACTTGGAAGGTGCAGCTTGGAGAGAGCAGAATGCCTACTCCACCACCTTGTCTGTTTCCGGGGCTGGGAGTATGGCTGAGGGAGAGTCCCCCATAGGAGAGAGCTGCAGGGGATGTAGTGTCAGAGGAGGTGAGCCAAGATTCTGTAATCGCAAGGAGGTTGAGGGATTTCTAAATAATTAGATAATGGATAGATGTAAGTTTGTAACAAACAGATCTTTCGTTTCATAATGCACAGGAGAAGGGAAGAGAGGGTAGTGGAGATATGTGGATAAGGTTGGCGGGATTGGAAGTATGGGATGGTTGAAAAAGTTTGGGGTGCAGTAAGGCGCGTGAGCAGATAATGGAGATTGTGCGGGGCCCAGGATTAGGTAAGATATCACCAGCAGCCATGAGAAGAAGCAGGGTGAGAAAGAGGACATGCAAGGATGATTTGTGGGTGTGAGGTTTATTTATGTTTATGTAAGCTGGTTTGCTTATTTCATCCAGCCCTTTAGTGTTAGGGATTTGATTTAGCTAGACTGAATATAAAGTCTTGTGTGCAGAGCTCATAGTTCTCTTTTCTCTGTAACCTGTTAAGTGTGGTGCTTCATGGTGAGAGTCAGGTCATCATCCACACTAGCTTTGAGACTGCTTTAATGATCATCCTTTGCTTAAACTAGAATAAATTTCTCAGCAATAGTTACTATTATGTGCCCTTTTTGGAGTACAATTACAACTGATTGCTGTCACCTGGTTTTACATATCATTGTGTTTAAGGTAATCTGAGGACTCTACATCTAACACATAATTGTACAGTAAAACATTTAGAATTGTGATGTGCTTTATTTCTTTTAACAGCTGCTACAACCTGTAGTCAGATCCAGAAGCTCAAAGATGCCTAGTGCAGCCTTTATCTTCAGCTTTAGCATGTGCTCACCACAATCAAGAGACCCAAGAAGGAGATGTCCATTCTGAAATATTCCTAGAACATTGCTGGCCATCATTAGAGGTCATAATCTAGAGTATTTAAAAATGGGCAATTGACTTGATAAGATTTATTACATAAATCCTGATTTAAATTCTATGTGAAAGATTCAAAGCAGTAAAACATTAATGGAGTCCTGAAAAGCAATTCAAAAGATCCTTAAAAAAAACATTTCAAATCCACATGAGCTTTTGAAGCACTACACTCAACTCCTTGAAAGTATACTATTACAGGTCTCAATTGATTTGACTTGAACCTAGGATAATGAATACAAGTTAATGCAATTCTCTAATGGCTTTTTTTTAGAGATTATCCTGACCTAGCAGAGGAGGCAGGTAAGTGACCCGCAGTTCAGCATCATCATCATCCTAAAAATATTAAGTATTACTATATTTATGTTTCTACTGGAACCAATACTTAGTTGCCACAGCACAGTTAACTATTTCCTTTTTCGATAGATTGAACTCTGTAATCCATAGAAAAAATATGATATGCTAAATACTATATCTGTGTACTCCTATGTTCACCTCTCCATTCTCTGAGCAGCCTTTATTTGTAAAACAAGTGCAATCATAACAATAATTGTCTGCTCCAATTCCAAATGCTCATATCACAATGTCCAATATATTTGTCAGAATCCTGGCCTCTGATTTGCGGCTGTGTTCTGTTGCCATTCCAGTAATGCCAACGTTAACATAATTCTCCAGCAGTAACAGTGCACCTGAGCTTACAAGTCTGCTTCTCACAATCAGCACTGCTTGTTATAGGTTTTGTTCCTGATATGATAAGTTTAGCCTTTGAAATTTAACTTTGTGTTTAGACTTAACCATGCTATATGCCCACTGCATACTTAACACATACTTGCCCACTCTTCTAGAATTTTCATGAGAATACAGAATTCCGGGTAGGTCTCCCAGACCCGGCAGAGCAGGACTTTCTCCTGCATCCTTCCCACGACCTAGTGAAGTGGGCAGGATGGGAGCCTCCGTGACATGAATTGTGTCATTTTGCCCCACCCCACTGGAGAAATGACGCAATTTGCCATGTCCTGCCCCCCTTTGTACTTGTACTTCAACTTCCCTCCTGGATCTCATAGGAGAAAAAATAGGTTGGCAAGTATGACAACACTCTGTTTGGCCTTAAGCATACTATATGCCACTTGCTTTACTTAACACTGAGTTTGGACTTATCCACGATATTTATGCCAGTTGCTTTACTTAACACTGAGTTTGGACTAAGACAATGTTACATGCATGCCAATTTACTGAACATGATATTTGGATTGATCACACTATGTGCTTGCTGCTCCACTGTTAATATGGTATTTGGACCTGGTTTACTGACTTCAACCCCTGGCAACACCATTGCTTCTTTGACCTTTGGATAACTAATTGTGAGTGACTTTTTATTACCAAGTTTGTTGTCTCCATGTTATACTTCTGGGAGGTTGTGCTGCAGATAACTGCTATGGGCCTAATTTTGAGTTAGGAGCAAAGCAAAGAAAAGGAGCAAATTTGCACTTGGACAAATCATGTTACAATGCAAGGGCTACAAATTGGCTTATTTTTTTGCACACAAGGAAAATACTGGCTATAGCACACAAATACTTGATAGCTTTATTTTTACATTGAAATTAAAGTTGATCTTTGACATTCCATACACCAACTATAAATCTGTCCCTACATTTTAAATTTACCTCCCCCTCTAATATAACATTGTTTTACCAAGGTGAAAATGTGCTCCTTTTTTTTTTGCTTTGCTCTTAACTCAAAATCAAGCCCTATGTGCTTAAATCAATCTCCACCCTGTCTGCTCTTGCTCCAACTGCAGGTATCACACAGAGCTACACCCTGCAACCAATAAGTGCTTTGTAATTGAAATGTGGGGGAGTTTTTGGAGTTTTTTTCCCTTCTTTTTTATAAGGACTGTGTTGCAAAGGATGCTTTACGTCAGGTGCACTTACTATGGTTTACATAAGAAGCATTTTGTGGCTAATATGCACAGATGTGCATCATGTCTTGCTTTTTCTGGTGACATTCCTGTGTCCACTAACCTAAATGAATTTATTATATTCCACATTTACCTTGTTTAATCCATCCGATATACTGACAATTGCCTCAATCTCATCCTGTTTCTGTAAATGAAACAAAATGTAAAATATTTATATAGATGATTAAATACAAAACCATAGCAAATGAAATCAAGAAAATTTTGAATTGAATGGGTTGATATTCACTGATTTTGTGAATAATTGTATAAAAACAAAAACACAGAGGAAAATAAGTAGGAAAGTAAAATAAGGGGAAAAAAATAAGCAAATGTGCACCCAACAAGGGTATCCACTGTCCTTAACTCCCCCCAAATGATATTTGTGTATATTTACACATCACTGAAGTAGTCAGTCCATTACACCAATTAATTCATCAGAGAAGTATTTGTAGCAGGGTTGTCCAAAAATAAAAAACAAAAGACAAAATTCTGCATATTTGTATTGTAATAATAGTGTTTAGTAAGGAGTGAACATAGCGTTTATATACATATATTACTATTTTGCTTGTAGATTCTACCTCGTATCTCAATGTTCAGTGTGCCAATACAATGCTGCAACTCAATTTAGGTTTAAGGAAGCAACACAAGGTTAATATTTTTCAACTGCTAATTATGTACTTGAAAGGCAAACATTGTTCTGCTTATTGGATTTGATAATTGTTAACCATTTTAACTGCAGGCTTTGTATAAGTTAATACGTACTACTTGTATTTAAAATTTAAAAGGATTATGACCATGTTCTGTAATGATACTGGGGGTTGTAGTGGTCAAAGTGAGCCATTTTAACAGCAAAGGAACATAGTAGTCCACCTAAGGTCTGAGAGGACCTAGGGTGCACCAGTTGCCTTACTACGACCCAAATTGTGATCAGTGGATGTGCCAGGAAAAATTATAATTTTATCTTGTCATTAACCGTAGCAGTGAGATCCACATCAAAGGCTGACAATGCTACTCTTTTTTAGAAGGACAAAGAGGAGGTTTATTTCACTTATTTGGACAAGGTGGGGGTATCTGTACAACTTGCTATGATCAAATGTCCTGGCAGTGTGGGTTCTGTGCATTGAGGCGTCTGTGTAAAGTGGCTGTTAGTGGATTTTAGGGCACACTGCTGCTTATACAACCGTTCAGTGGACTGATGAGATTGGAAATGGGGTCCGAAAACATTTACCCTGCCTGAACCACTATGTAGCCAAAATCCAGCTCTGGCCCCGAGGGCCTCCTATTATATTGTATTGTGTGTTAAAATACACCTGCCCTGCTGTAATGGGTCCTAGGAACTTATATTCTAGGTTGGTTACTGTGTAAGACCACATTCATTCATTGAGATATCTTCTATCTTAGAAAATTACCTCTCTGTCCAGCTCCTCAATTAATGTAACATTTCCATGTACCGAGTCAACAGAAAAATAAGACTTTGATCCAGGTTCAAAGGTCAGGCCATAAGTTACTGGAAGTCCTTCTGGATCGCTGCCATTTAATGTATAGATATAGGTACCTTTAGTGGAGCAATAGAACAAAAAAATACACTGTATCACCAGAAAAACCATTAAGATATCATGCAAGCAAAAAGGAAGAGAGAGAGAACACTGTACAGCTATAATTGATAAACATACTAGCTGTTGACATGAAATAAAGGAATAAACCAAATTGGTATGGTCAGACAGGTGTCTAACACCGGAAAGTTCACACAAGCAGAAATGAGAATGGAATAGTATTATTACTTATTACTTGTAAGTATCTGTTCTGGGAGCAGCACATGATACTAGTCTGGGGTATTCCTAACTCTCTGTAGCCCCAACTTACCTGGAATCCTGTGCATCCTTCACATATAGCGTCTATCCTACAATTTATTTCAAAAATATTTTAACATAAACAACAATAATTATTGTGTTTTGAGTATATGCAACCAAAACTTTTCTTGTTTGCTGACAGTCAGCAGAAGATGAGAAGTATGCAGGCAGACACCACGCTCCTCATACACAGACTGTGTCATGTCACAAACATAGTGATTAGTGTGGTCTCCTTTCTGTGCTCCGGCAGTCTATGGGCAGTAGAGTAGGTATTTGTTAAGGAGGAGACTATGGGGGATATTTACTAAACTGTGGGTTTGAAAAAGTGGAGATATTGCTTATAGCAACCAATCACATTCTAGCTGTCATTTTGTAGAATGTACTAAATAAATAATAATTACAATCTGATTGATTGCTATAGGCAACATCTCTACTTTTTCAAACCCACAATTTAGTAAATATACCTCTTAGTTTCCTCCTTAACAAATACCTAAGGAATCCTAAGCAATCAATCAGACTGTAGTTATTATATATTTAGTACATTCTACAAAATGACAGATAAAATCTGATTGGTTGCTATAGGCAACATCTCCACTTTTTCAAACCCGCAGTTTAGTAAATGTAGCCCTAAGACTGCAGCTTCCATGGTAAGTATTTTTCAAAAAGAAGTGACCTAGCAGAATAATTATTAATGTTTGTGTAAAGTTAAGATATACTAAAATGTCCCCTTGAATTCTGCCACTGGAGGCATCATGGCAAAAATACTCCTGATCTGGGAAATGTTGTTTAGTAACTGTGGGCTGAGAACAGAGCGCCAAAATTGTTTTGTGGTGTTCTGCAAGCCTGTGTCATTATTAGAGATGGGCGGGTTCGGTTCCCCAAGATCCGAATTTCGCCTATCCTCTCCCGCCCATTCGGAATCGAAATTGAGGCAAAACGTCATTGTGACGTATTCGTATTTTTGAGCTCGGTTCTCGTGAGATTTGAAAAGCATATACACCCACCTCCACAGCAATCCATCGCCATTTGACAGAGGGAGAGAGCAGGGTTAGGTCACAGGCTGTATTAGCGCAGGGACAGAGCAATGATTGTACACCTTATTCTTTCTATTATTCTTTCATTTCGAATCTATTCAATTCAATTATTAATTCAAATTCTATTAGCAATTGTTAGAGCAGGAAGAGAGGAGGATTATTTTTCAATTTTTTGCACTACAAGTGCTTTGGGGTCTCCCATATTCCCCAGTGTTTTAGATAAATTTTTCTGGCTGTCAAAAGTCATATTTGTCAGCAGTACCTATCTAATACAATACTTTGCACTACAAGTGCTTTGGGCTCATTAAAATGGATTCAAAGCAGTCCACATATGAGCAGAATCAGCAAGCAGGTGCTGGCACCAGTCCTGATGGTATTGTTCCCAGTACGTCATCTGGTAAAGCCTATGTAAATGTACATAGTCTTTTGAAATCAGGGAAAAAAACACACACCAAAAAAAAAGTTACCGTATTGAAGCGAAAAAGAAGTGTAACTGAGGAAAAGCTAACTGCCGATAAAAACAAAATTGCCAACATGCCATTCTACACACGCAGTGGCAAAGAAAGAATGATGCCTTCGCCTTTCTCTATTACTGCCAGATCTAAAAATGTTTCTGAGCCTTCTTCTTGTAAGGTCACTCATGAGCAAGCAAGACCAAGTAATTTGAAGTCTAAAAGTGGTGCACAACTACTGTTACGCGTGAAAGCCGAGCTGCAAGAAAACAGTAAGGCATTAGAGGATAATGTATGCTCAGAATCAGAAATGACACCAATCCCTGTGGAGAGTCCATCCACCAGTGGTATGTGTAATCGTGAGCATTCTGTTAGTATACCCATAAAGAAGGGTCCTTTCAGCAGTTCTGCTGATGTGTGCCTTAACAGCCCGAGTGTAGCCGGTAATACACCAATTGAGGATGCCACTTTGGAATTAGAAGAGGATGAGGGGGAGATTTGAGTAGGTGACTAGGGCGCTAATGATGATGTTGATGAGGATGATGCAGCCAGATACCAAATTGCCTTTCTCAATTTCTATTTATATTCTAGACTCTATAACGGCTGAATAGTTTTCTATTTTACTCCTAGTGGAGAGGGGGTCTGATGCAGACAGATACCAAACTGCCTTTGTCCATTTCTTTTTATATTTTAATTCTACAGTCTATGCAGGCTGCTTTCTTTCTATTCAACTACAAGTGGAGGGCGGGGGAGGGGGCGCCCATGGACAGCCACCAAACTACCTTGGTCCATTTTTTTTTATATTGTTCAGTCTATACAGGCTTCTTTTTTTCTATTTAACTACAAGTGGAGGGGGGCTATAGAGACTGAAACCAAACTGCCTTTGTCCATTTCTATTTATATTGTACAGTCTATAACGGCTGAATTTTTTAGTATTTTCTACAAGTGGAGGGGGGCCTAGAGAGACAGAAACCAAACTGCCTTTGTCCATTTCTTTATATATTTAACTAAAAGTGTAGGGTGTAATATACACCCAAAGACAATGGCTGCATTGCCAATAGGCTAAGATGGAGAGGAAGACAATCAGGTTTGTGTGCGGAATTAAGGACGGCCTACCAGGGATTAAACTGTTTTCTTCCTAATTTATTAGCTTTAGAATTACCTTACTTATTCAAGAAACAGGTGGAGCACTAAATTAGGTTATTTTATGCCCAAAAACATTGATTGTTTAAACAAAATTGCAAAACAAAACCAAATAAAACCAAAACCGAAACATGCAAGGGGGGTTTGGCAAAACCAAAACACAATGGTAATCCAGATCCAAAACCAAAACCAAAACACGGGGGTCAGTGAGCATCTCTAGTCATTATAGACCAGTGCTATGGCAAGTATGGTTTTGCCTGCGGGTGTTCATGCAGCACAGGGCCGCCATCAGGGGGTACAGCCAGTACAGCTGTGAGGGGCCCGGACAGACTAGGGGTCCCGGACAGTCCAGGGAGCCCATACAGACGGAGAGGTCTGTCTAGGACCCCTAGTCTGTCTGGGCCCCTCACAGCTGTACTGGCTGTACCCCCAGATGGTGGCCCTGTGCTGGGGGGGTGGGTGAGAGGGGCACATTAACTGTGATTGGTGGTGAGTGGGGGAGAGGGACACATTAACTGTGATTGGGGAGGGGAGAGAGGAGCACATTCACTGTGATCGGGGAGGGAGAAAGGGGAACATTAACTGTGATTAAGGGGGAGAGTGGCACATTTACTGTGATTGTGAGGGGGGAGAGGGGATGGGTAAATTTCTGTGATTGGGGGGGAGAGGGGAACATTTACTTTGGCGGGAGGGGTGCATTTACTTTGGGGGGAGTTTAGAGGGGAACATTTGCTGTAATTGTGGGTTTGGGAGTGGGGAACATTCACTTTGGGGGGAGGGAAGAGGTGTACATTTGCTGTGATTGGGGGTGGGGAAGGGGAACATTTACTGTGGTGAGGGAGTGGGGGGAGGCATGTACTGTGATGAGGGATAGGGGCAATGTACTGTGATGAAGGATAGGGGGCGCATCTATGGCAAAGAGGGAGGGGGACACATGTACGGGGTGGGGGGCCCTGCCAGATTAATAAGTACTGGGCTCCACAGTTGATGGCAGCCCTGATGCAGCATAGCAAGAAAATCCAACCTAGTTTAGTGTAAAACTCATGACATAGTAAATGGTAGGGTGAATAATTAATTAATTTAATATGTGTATTATTATAAGAAAAAGGATGTTTTTGCTGTTAATAAAAGTTACTTGCACTTTAAAAATGAATGTTTAGCATGTGCTCTGCGGTAAAAGAGTGTGGCGAACAACTAAAGATTGTGCACCACTGGCCATCATATACAGCACTTTCCCATTTCCACCACATACAGTAAAATGGACAACATAATATAATAGCCTCCGATTTATAAAAAGGAGCTCTATCAAGGAGTAAAGAGAACTCCTTGATCAAACAGTAGTTACCTCTATCACATGGTAGCAAGGTAATAACCAGAGTATATGTGAATGCTTATATAATATGTGAATGCTTATATAATAACAAACATAGCTGGCATGATATGCTTTATCATTTGAACTTTTGTCAGGACTAATCCCAAGGGAGTCTTTGTGACTAAGGAAAAGTTGTGTGCTAGGGTTTAAGAGACCAAGGCATCAGACAAGCATGGATTTAGGTGAAAGATATTCTTAATTAGAATGAGGTTAGAGGATGTTTATACAATGTGAATATTTTTTTTTTAATCTCTTTATTTTCAACAACAACATGTACAATAGTTTGGATACAGACAAAAATAGGAGAATAAGGCAATCGATAAGCAATACAAATGTGTTGTGGTTCTCCGAAAGATGGGATACAAAACCTTAGGTCTAAACTGAGGCGGGGTAATCCAGGTCTTCCAAAACAGTCAAAATACAAACATTATGAACTTCCTGATTTTCCCATGTTCTGTGGCTAATGGTGCATCATGGAGAGACCATTATACAGGGTTACATGTTATTGGGCTTTTTTTGTTTATGGGGGGGTAAGATACAGGCTGAGGGTAGGGTGGAAGAGGGAGGGGGGATAGGACAGCACGGTGGCTAAGTGGTTAGCACTTCTGCCTCACAGCGCTGAAGTCATGAGTTCAATTCCCGACCATGGCCTTATCTGTGTGGAGTTTGTATGTTCTCCCCGTGTTTGCGAGGGCTTCCTCCTGGTGCTCCGGTTTCCTCCCACACTCCAAAAACATATTGGTAGGTTAATTGCTATCAAAATTGACCCTAGTATCTCTGTCTGTCTGTGTATGTTAGGGAATTTACACTGTAAGTTCTGATGTGAATGAGATCTCTGTACAGCGCTTCGGAATCAGTGGCGCTATGTAAATAGATGATGATGATGATGATAGGGGGGAGGAGGGGGAAGAGAAAAAGTTGTGAATGACTCCGGCTGGTGCCGCGTCCTGCGCATCTGCTAATCGGGGTCGCTGGAGGATAGAAAAGATAAGTGGGTCCCACCAGGGAAAAGAGGAGGGTTGGGCAGCCCCGTGGGGTCATCAGTAAGCAGTAGAGGGTGGAGTCTCATGATAGGAATAAGCAAGGTGTTTTACTGAGAAGCAGGTGCTGGGGAGTGATGGAAGCCATACTCTATGGAAATTGGAGACCTTGTCATGGAGTAGGCTTGTAAGGTACTCCATGAAATCCACATACCAGACTCGTAAAATCACTTCCTGGAGACCCGGGGGATGGGGGGGAACTTCCACTCCTTTGCTATCTGCATGCGTGCTGACGCGCATCCATGTTGAACCAAATTGTCACTATATTGGTGAAAGATTTCACTGGTGAACATAACAGCATAGTCAATGGGTCTGGGGATACTTCAACAGGAGCCAGACACCCGGAGCCATAAATTTGAGATGTTGGAGCATAGCCCCATAACCAGCAGAGTTCCGACGTGCCCGGATAAATTAGTTTTGTGGGAACCATGTACCACCTGGTGTACACTTTATATGCATTCTCTCTAATAGAGGTGTTGATGGAGATCTTGGAAATCCGAAGCCTGAGCCAGGACCATCCCTCCAAATCCAGTGATTTCTGAGTATCAACCGGCTCCTTGGAAACAGGTTCAGGTGACAGAGTAGAGTGGTAATGGAAGGAAACCAATCCTGAGGATCCTACTCGGTACATACAACTCCCCTCAAAGGCTGTGGGTTTGCGTAACTTAATCGTTCAACATTGTGCTTGGATAAAGCCTCGAATTTGGATGTAGGCAAAGTGTAGTGATGAGGAGAGACCCATTTTCTCTCTCAAGTCGGAGAAGATTCATGGGGCAAATTCACCTAGAATATGGGTGAACTTAGTGATGCCGGCTTTCTACCATGGTGAGGCATATGAGGTAGAGTTCCCTGCTGGGAAGTATGGGTGGAGCCATAGTGGTGTGGGAGGGAATGTTGTAAGCTTTCAAAGCTTTAGGAGTCTGTCCCACATGTCAAGTGTGAATTGTATAGTAGGAAAAGAGTAGACCAAGGCTAGTCTTTGATTTCGGGGGAGCCAGGCAAGGAATTTTAGTGTATTGGCTGGTGTGAGTGTGTTTTCCAGGTCAACCCATCTTTTTGTTCCCAGGGTGGATTGCCAGGAAATGATGTGGCTAAGGTTGACCGCCTGATAATAGTGTTCAAAGAGCAGGAGTCCGTATCCTCTAGATTGAGTAGACTTGACTAAGCAAGAGCGTTTAAGACGCGATTTCTTCCCTTGCCAGATAAATTTACCGTAGATTGACTGTAGACTAGCCAGGAACGTCCACTGCGTATTGTCTAGGGACTGTCTGGTGAGGACGAAGCCTACTTGTTTGTGAAAATTAAGAGTCGTCATATAGGCGTGTTGAGCGGGTTGCTAGGATTTTGGCAAATAGTTTAACATCTGCGTTGATTAATGAGATGGGGTGGCAGCTGGAACAGCAGGTCAGGTCTTTATTTGGTTTGGGGATGACCACTACAGTAGAACGGGTGGATTAGTCATGGAACTTACCCCCTTGTAATATAGTATTGTATATATGGGTCAAGTGGGGCACCAGTACGTCTGAGAAGGTCTTGTAATATGACATCATGAAACCGTCTGGGCCAGGGGCTTTAGAACTTTTCTGATATTTAAGAGCTAAAGTGACTTCTTCATCAGTGATGTCAGGGTTCAAAGAAGAGGGGTGGACAGTTTGGCCAACGAACATTTATCTAAGTAGGTGTGAATAGCCTCAGAGTCTGTTTCTGGGTTTGTTGTTCCTTACGTAAATTGTACAGTTTCTCGTAATAAGAGCGGAACGTAGTGTTAATGCCCCTGGGGTCATAGGACAAATTTCCTGTGGTGTCTCTGAGGAAGGAGATTACCTGGCAGCCCATTTTCACTCTGAGTCTATTTGCCAGTAGTGTATCTGCTTTAATATCCCTTTCAAAGAAGGTACAATGTGGATATTTTATATAAGGATATATACAGTTCTGTGGGTATGGATGAGAAACAAACTACAACTGAAACTCCTAAATATCTGTTATAAGATCACGATAGAAAGGGCAGAGTTTTCATTGTTCATCAAGTATTGAAAGAGCTTGTTTATGGAGATCAGTGGAAGAGTCAGTCTAATTGAAACTATTGCAACATATGTATCCACTCAGTGATGAAGAGATTCAGAAGTGGGGCTGGATCCCAAAAGTGTATGCACTTGTAACAAGTATGTCATAAAGAGCAAATATACATATTGAAGATGAAAGGGAGGGGTCCTGTAAAATATTCCATGGATAGGAAGATGGGGTATTTTTAAAAAAACAAAAGTTTCACCTTTCATCTAGAACTGTTGAACCACCTTGAAATCTGGTGTGGCTGTGGCCAGGGCATTGTGATTGGGGAAAGAAACTCTTTATACAGATGTCCAAAAGAAAGTGAGCAGACAATACATGTTAAAAAGCGTTGCAGTTATGCAGAGTGGCATATAAATTCTTTGTGAAGAATCTTAATGCACTCTTTCTTTCTCAGCAAGGAAAATGGCTTTAGCAACGTCGTTTGGGCAGTAGATGCAGAGTCAAAGAACAGTCTAGCCAAACTCCCATTTCAAGGGTCCCTGCTCTTTAGAAACAAATTGGACACCGTCATACAGAAACTTTGTGGGGATGGGAAAAACTAACTGCTTGTGACAAGCTAGAAGGCCTAAGTACTCTTCTTTGGCCTGTCAGCACTCCACGAGATGAAAAGCTATAAGCCAGGGAGATAGTACATCAGGCAGATATGCCTACTACATCCAAACAGACCTAAAAAATCATGCCCTGAGTAACACCTGAAGGGTGTCTCAACATTGCATGTAGCGAAGTGAATGGAAAAACTGATTACATCAGCCGAGAACAGATTTATCCAGGGTAATGGTCTTCTCCATGAGGTGTTCCAGTTACTGTTAATAAGATTCAGGCTTCCTCAAAGGGACATCATAGCGACAAGTAGAAACGCCACAATTCCTGGAGTCTTCTCTTGGTACAGAGCACAGGGATAGAAGGAATAGATCAGTGGTCGAAGTGAAAAGTTAAAAGTGGTGGTATGAAAAATGTATTTGGAATGTAAGTGAATGGAAGTTTATAGTTTTACAATGAAGGCAGCAAGATAAGCAATGATATGGCATACCAATGTATATATCCCCACTTCGACAACTGAAATAGATGCTCTGAAACTACCATGGACACTTGCATCCTAAACAGATGGTGTTTTGAAAAACTGCTGCGTGTGCATGAAACATGTCACGATTTGTATT
This sequence comes from Mixophyes fleayi, assembly GCF_038048845.1. NCBI lineage: Eukaryota > Metazoa > Chordata > Amphibia > Anura > Limnodynastidae > Mixophyes > Mixophyes fleayi. The sequence goes on along the minus strand of NC_134407.1, from coordinate 84,431,405 downwards.
CTTAACAAGGATAAAAGTCGGGAAGGCAATTTGTAATGTGCTGCTTTTGAAAACTATGCAATTCCGTTGGTTCTATCAGTTTACCCTTTCATACATCTGCGGTTTTCAAATTGCACAAAAAAATTGCTGAAAACATGCGATTTTCAGAAAACGCAACTTGATACATTTCCCATTAAGTGTAAATATTACATTTTAACTTCAATTAATTTAAACCTTAAGATTGCACTCAGGCCCTTTCAGAGGTTCATAGAAGCCAAGGAAACCCAAATTAAGAGGCCTCCAGCCCCTCTTTCTTTAAACCCCCCCCCCCATTAAAAATTCATTAAAAATGTATTTTAAATTGATTTTAATACTTAACTTTATTAAAATTTACAAACAAAATACTGTATACATATACTGATGATTATTGGAGATTATTGGAGATTTCAAAGTAGAAGTGCTTTTCTAGCTTCTTTTCAGCAAATACATCAATCAGTTTGGAAAAATCTAATTTTCGTGCCACGTCACAGTTAAAATTGAGCATGGCCAGCCCATTCAATCACTCTTGCGGGATAAAACGATAATAGTTTTTTACGTTTTTCAGCAAATTGAACGTTTATTCACCAGAAGCAACAGATGCTGGCAAAGTGAGAAAAATGCTCAAAGCAATTGTGATGTTGGGAAACACACCAGAAAATCCTAGTTCAAGGATTTCTGTAAAAAATTGCTTTGGCTTGCTTTCCAACTTAAAGAATTGCTATAAATTCTCTTTAGGAAAATTAGTTTGTCACTAAAATCTTAGGTAATATCTTCCTTGTATTGTTGCTGAAAGTTTTCATCTGCGGAGCAGAGGTCTTCATTACTTATTTTGTTGAACTCCCAAAGAAACTTAAGTTACAAATTACATCAAGTGAAATAAATCGACGATGAAGACAGACAGAATGGAGCCTGCAACTACATAGAAAACGTTGACCCTATAGTGCTTTTCAACATCGAATTCAGTAGGTAGGTGGTGCCTGGTGGAGAACTTTGTTAGAATCTCAACGTTTTTTGCTACAATTTGGCCTCTATGACTATCTCATCCCATTATTTTGCACATCTGTTGAATACCTTTGATAAGACATTTCGATGTTGTCCAGCTCAACGTCCAGTGTAGCATGCATGCTACACTGGAAAAGGAGGGTAATTTGGTCGATCACTGTAAATAGCTTTATCCACAAAGATGACATTAGAACTAATTTAAATTTCATCTTCTTAATGGACTGAATTTCTGATTGAGTGTGAGCAGTGAGATTGAGAATTTCAATATATGATAAAGCCATTCCCCAAGAATGCAAATGATGTGCAACTGGTTTAACAGAATCAATAGGTGCATACCATCTAGTATTATGAAGTGAAGCAGGGAGATGCTCTTTCAGATTTCCCACCTTTGTGGAGAGTAACTGAAGATATTGTACATTTGTTGCAGAGTTCCAAAGTAAGTAATTGTCTTGTTACATGATTCCGTACAGTCAACACTCATCATCATCATCATCACCATTTATTTATATAGCGCCACTGATTCCGCAGCACTGTACAGAGAACTCATTCACATCTGTCCCTGCCCCACTGGAGCTCACAGTCTAAATTCCCTAATATAGACACACACACACACAGACAGACAGGTAGAGACTAGGGTCAATTTTGATAGTAGCCAATTAACCTACTCACTCACAAGGTTTAGTGTTTGGTTTCTACAGCTGGAGAAGATACAGTATGAGCTTTGCTCATGCTAGTACTGCATTGTATTTTCCAACCATTTTCCATCCCTTTCCTCCCTTCCTCTCCTAACCTGAAGTTCTGACAGCCCTGCTTGAGCCATATGGAGACTGCCGAGAATAAGCTGTGCGCACCGCTTATTATAACTAGAGATGGGCGGGCTCGGTTCCCCGAGAAGCGAACCCACCCGAACTTAGGCTATCCGAATACCGAGCCGAGCAGGCTCGGTACTCTCCCGCCCGCTTGGATTCCAAAACGAGGCCGAACGTCATTGTGATGTCGTCGGATCTCGGGGCTCGGTTCTCGCGATACTTGAAAATTATAAATACCTGCCTCCACAGCAATCCATCGCCATTTGACAGAGGGAGAGAGCAGGGTGTAGTCACAGGCTGATTAGAGCAGGGACAGACAATACAATTCTGATTCCAATTCTGCTAACAATCGATAGAGAAGAGAGGAGGATAGAGGATTTGCATTAATATTTCTGGCTGTCAAAAGTACTATCTGTCAGCAGATTAAAAAAATTATTTTTAGCACTCTCAAGTGCTTTTGGGGTGTCCCCCATTCTTTTGCATTAATATTTCTGGCTGTCAAAAGTACTATCTGTCAGCAGATTTAAAAAATAATTTTTAGCAATCCCAAGTGCTTTTGAGGTGTCCCCCATTCTTTTGCATTAATATTTCTGGCTGTCAAAAGTACAATCTGTCAACAGATTTAAAAAATAATTTTTCTGCACTCCCAAGTTCTTTTGGGGTGTCCCCCATTCTTCTAAATTAATATTTCTGGCTGTCAAAAGTCATATTTGTCAGCAGTATCTAAAACATTTTGTAGCATTACAAGTGCGTTGGTCTCATAATGGATTCTAAGCAGTCCACATATGAGCAGAATCAGCAACCAGGTACTGTCACCATTCCTGATGGTAGTGTTCCCAGTACATCATCTGGGAAAGGCGATGTCAAACTACACAGTCTTTTGAAATCAGTCAAAAAAGCACACACCAAAAAAAAATTTACCGTGTTGAAGCGCAAATAAAGTGTAACTGAGGAAAAGTTAAGTGCCGATAAAAAAAAATTGCCATTCTATACACGTAGTGGCAAAGAGAGAATGAGGCCTTCACCTTTGTCTATTAGTGGCAGATCAAAAAATGTTACCGAGCCTACAAGTGGTGCAAAACTACTGTTACGGGTCAAAGCCGAGCTGCAAGATAACAGTAAGGCATTAGAGGATAATGTTTGCTCTGAATCACAAATGACACCAATCCCTGTGGAGAGTCCATCCAACAGTAGGATGTCTAATCGTGAGCATTCTGTTAGTGTACCCATAAAGAGGGACCCTTTCAGCAGTTCTGCTGATGTGTGCCTGAACAGCCCGAGTGTAGCCGGTGATACACAAATTGAGGATGCCATTTTGGAAATAGAAGAGGATGAGGGGGAGACTTGTGGAGGTGACGAGGGTGCTAATGAGGATGTTGATGAGGATGAGGTTGTTTCTGTCAGTCCTGCACCAGTGGCAGCAGTTCTGGCACGTGACAAGAAAAAGGCCATTGTCATGCCTGGGCATAAAACAAAAAAATCCACTTCTTATGTGTGGAATTATTTCTACCCCAATCCAGACAACAACTGTATAGCCATTTCTAGTGTAGTGTATGTCAAGCCACAGTCAGTCGAGGGAGGGACCTTAACCATCTTGGAACCTCGCCTATGTTACGCCATTTGACGAGAGTTCATGGCAAAGTGTTGGGAAAAGCTGAAAGTTCTTCCAAAAAAATTACAAGCACTCCATCATCAGCTAGGACCCTCCGCTCACCGACATCCCAATAGCTACAAAATACACCCACCACACCATCCTCATCAATATCCTCAGTAGTGCTCGGAGTTAGCCCTGCATCCCAATTATTAAGGCTGGATGACTCCCACACTATTATCGATTCCTCTGAAGAAAGCGTTAGTCACACTGCTGCTGCTGTTGCGGGTGAATCGTCAGCCCAAAGGAAGGCCAAGAAAAAGAGCAGTCCTACATTTCAACAATTAACTGTGAAACAATCATTTGCTAGGGGAATCATATATGACAGCAGTCACCCAGTCGCCAAGCGAATCACAGACGCCATGACTGCCATGTTAGTGTTAGATCTGCGTCCAATCTTCCCAATAAACTCAGCTGGTTTTTCACAGTTAATTGAGGTTTTGCGTTCGCGTTACAAAATTCCATCGCGACACCATTTTTCCCATAAAGCTATTCCACAACTATACCAAAAAGTGTGTACAAATGTAGAGATAGCGCTGAAAAATGCCATTCTGCCCACTGTCCACTTAACCACAGATATGTGGACAAGTGGAAGTGGTCAAACCAAAGACTATATGACTGTGACAGCCCACTGGGTTGGTCATTCACCTTCACCAGCAGGAACAGCAGCAGCATGTACACCACTACGTAACATTTGTCACAGGCATTATTTGTATCACCGGCTTCACTAACAGGCATACAGCTGACAATTTGTTACGCAAACTAAGAGATGTGATTGATACATGGCTTATACCACTTGGACTCTCCTCAGGATATGTCATTTCTGATAACGCCAACAATATAGTGCGAGCATTACAGCTGGGTGATTTCCAGCACATTCCCTGTTTTGCTCACACCATCAACTTGGTGGTGCAGAGCTTCCTACGAAGTAACCGTGAGGTGCAGGAGATGCTTTCGGTGGCCCGTAAGATTTCAGGCCATTTCAGGCATTCGGCCACAGCATGTAGGAGATTGTAGCAGTTCCAAGAGCAGTTTAACTTGCCCTGCCACCAACTTAGGCAGGAGGTGGTAACTAGGTGGAATTCCACCCTGTACATGCTGCAGAGGATGGAGGAACAGCGCAAAGCCATCCAAGCATATTGCACAAGCCATGACATTGGGAAAGGAGGGGAATTGTATTTCAGTCTTGCACAGTGGGGAATCCTTTCAGTGCTGTGCAAGGTGCTGAAACCATTTGAAGTTGTGACGTGTGAAGTGAGTTCAGATTCTGCTAGTTTGAGCCAAGTCATTCCTTTAATTAGACTATTGGAAAAGCAGCTTGAGAAACTGAGGGAGGAGATGAAAGCAAGCAATTCTGCAAAGTATGTTGGCCTTGTCGATCAAGTACTTAATTCGCTTCACAATGATCCTCGAGTTATTAAGATCTTGAGCTTGGATCAGTACGTTTTGGCCACTGTGCTTGATCCAAGGTTAAAGACCTACATTGAGTCTTTGCTTCAAAATGAACGAGATGTGAACTTTTGCAAGGAGCTATTGCTCAGAAAGTTGTCCGCTGAACTGGGCCTTGGCATGCCGACGTGTCCTCCTTCAGTTTCTCAAGCAGCCGCTGCTCGTAAAAAATTGAATTTTCAAAAAAGAAGCAGGGAAGACGCAGAGGGCAGACCAGAACAGTTTAACATCTGGGCTGGTTTGAAGGATTTTTCTAAAAAATGTGTGACCTTGCCCATAACTCCATTCAATATGAGTATTAACATGCAAAGGATGGTGGAGGATTACTTTCAAGAGGTAGTTGATATGGAAATGTCAGACAGTCCCTTTCCTTACTGGGAAGAAAAGCAGGCCATTTGGAAACCCATGTACAAATTTGCTTTGCAATACTTAAGCTGCCCACCCTCCAGTGTGTACTCTGAACGAGTGTTCAGCACAGCAGGGAATTTAGCCAGTGATCGCCGTAGAAGGTTACTTCCCAAAAATGTGGAGAAAATGATGTTTATAAAAATGAACTACATCTTCCACGAGGAAGGCCTTCACCATCCAAGCACTGACTGTTCTCTAATGGCGGATTCAAGCGGCAATGAATTGATAGTCTGTGATGATGACGTACACACTGATGAGGGTGAGATGATGAAGATAACATCTTTTTAAAACTTTCTATGTAAGTGTAGGGTGCAATCTACCCCCAAAGAGGAAAGGGACTTGGGGCATTTCCATATCACATACCGTCTTGAAAGGCTGCTGTTTGGGCAATTTCTCCTTAAGGGTAGGGTGTCATAGACAGAGTGACCCCAAACTGGCTTTGCCCATTTCAATTAATATTGTACAGTCTATAACGGCTGAATTTTTTTGTATTTTATACAAGTGGAGGGGGTCCTAGAGAGACCGAAACCAAACTGTCTTTCTCCAATTCAATTAATATTGTACAGTCTATAACGGCTGAATTTTTTGGTATTTTATACAAGTGGAGGGGGGCCTAGAGAGACCAAAACCAAACTGGCTTTGTCCATTTCTTTACATATTTAAGTATAAGTGTAGGATGTAATATACATCCAAAGACGATGGCTGCATTGCCAATATACATAGATGGAGAGGAAGACAATCTGGTTTGTGTGTAGAATTAATGAAGGCCTACCAGGAATTAAACTGTTTTTTGGATAATTTATTAGCTTTACAATTACATTACTTATCCTAGAAACAGGTGGAGCACTAAATTTGGTTATTTTAGGGCCAAAAACATTGATTTTTAATGAAAATAGCAAAACAAATCCAAACAAAACCAAAACCAAAACACGCAAGGGCGGTTTTGCAAAACCAAAACACGAAGGTAATCCAGATCCAAAACCAAAAGCAAAAACAAAACACAGGGGTCAGTGAGCATCTCTAATAAAAACATTGTGGTGGGTGGCCGGCAAATGGACATTGCTGCACCGCCCTAGTTATGGCCCTGTTACCAAATTTATGCTATTTACCTTTAAAAGTGTTCAGTTGTTCACGTAAAAAGGTGATATTTTAAACTGTGTTAATAAAAACAAAACCTCTCAAATGTATACTAGCATGAGCATTGCTTTAATAAAAATTGATGGAATTAAATGACCTAACACTCCGATTCTGCAATTCCTCTCGTAAACGTTGAACATCAAACAGTCCAGTCCAGTTTCCAAATTATAAACAAACTTTTCCCTTGCGAACGTGCGAGTTACTCACCCCGGCAAATTTCAAGGACAAGTGACGTTCTCATATGTCTTTGTCTATAGATGCATCATGCAGAGAGAGAGCAATAAGCGCATGCGCCGCTACCCATTATAGCAGTTTAACCAATTAACATGTTTTAAAAAAAATGAAAAACAAAAACCAGTTGGAGGCCCGGGGAAATCCTCCCCCCCTCCCTCTGGTAGTGATGCAGATTAGAACCTTCACATCATTCAAATAACTTTGCTAGCTAAATCAGAATTTGCAATGCAATATTTTGGCTTCTACTCCAGAACTAGCTGGCAAGAATAAAATTGAAGCTACCTCCTCACAATGTAAATGCTAATCTAACAGCTGTATACATGTCTTACATTTCCATTCTGAGTCAGGAGGTGTAAAGATGATCTGTGATAGACGGTTAGTAAGCATTGAAGGAAAGTGATTCAGATATTCAAGCAGTGTGTAAGCTTATCATTTCCTGTTTATACCATGAATTGGCTGCTTGTTGTTGCTGAGCCAGAAGCAAATGTGATATACAACACAGATTATATTTAAAAGTATTGTACATTTAACTCTTTTAGTGCTAGCTAATGGAGAGTTGGTTACCTCAAACAGTCATGAAACACCAGATCAAAAAACACTTCACTTGTATATCTAGTACTAAGAAACTAGTTTAGCAGAGAACCTGTCCACTCACAACAATGTACAATATAAAAGGACAATGTACTTATAAAAAAGAAAAAGAAAGAACTATAAGAGTTGAGTGGATGCAACATTCTAATACAGAACTTGCTAAAATTTAACATAACTTACTTAAACTTACTACAATACCTCAACATTTCAAAATCTTGAGTTTTATAGTTTTCTAAATGAACAAACACATTTATAGATATATTTCTCAGGCTCCCTATGTAAATCTATACAACCTTTTATAGCTTAAATAAATGTTTGCTTGTTTTTGTTTTTAAGGCAGCCCCATGTACCGTTATGCTAGTCCATGTATCCCATCCACCCCCACCTTCAGTCAACAGGAGGGCAAGTCAGGTTTCAAGGCATAAGCTTCGCTAAAGGGGTGTTGCAAGGGCATGAAAGCACCCAGCGCTACTCTTGCAGCATCACGTGGGACCCAAGTCTATAAAAGACTCTGATTTCCTGTGGCTGGGGAAGTGATGTAATAGCTGGGGACCTGGGACAGTGGGCTCCCTAGGCATTGCCAGCAAGGGGTTTGAACCACTCATGCCTTGAGGCCAAAATTCTATGTATGGCCGGAATGAGGGAGAGAAGAAGCCACCCCCCAAGAGAACAAGACCCCAATAAAGAATTTGAGTGACACCATATTAGAAGAGAGACCCAAAAGAAAGCAGGGGGTCACTGCATGCAGGCAGGGTGGACACATTGCAGAAAGGGGAAACAAGCATGTGCTATAGTCCAAGGGATAATGTCCCTCCAGTGGAGGAGTAATGGTGGTCCTTAGAGCCAACGTGAGCTTGCCTGTGTTGGAAGTGAGAGAACACAGCATATGTGGCAGTAGCTGTCCCCAGATATAGGAAATGTTTAACTGTCAGAAATGGAGCAAAGATGGGTACACACCTATTCAATTATTGTGCAGATCACATAATTCACAACCATTTGGTCAGATATTGCAAGGGTGTGTGAGCTCCTATGATCATGTTCTATCGTACCAAATCATTGCATCATTTGATTTGGTTTTTTATTTTTCCTAAAAATTACGATTAACAATGGAAAGATGTGGAAGTGTGGAAGCACTCGAGACCAACAGCGTAGGCAGATATTGGTAGAGTGTGTACAGAGTCTCGATATTTTCAGCAAATGGTTATAAGAGCTGAAGATCACACATCTGAAAGTAAGTTGTGTAAGTTTGTACACATGAAACAGCATGCTCATAGGGAGTTGCAAACATTGGTGATATCGTTACAGAAAATGCATCTCAAGGAAGATTGCATCGGTGGATACCCAGCTTGACAGTGCTAATGTTGTAAACATATGTAAACTGTCCTAATAACATCTGGAAAAATGTTTCAGTGGAGATAATGGAGAAATGTATGTGATGCAACTATATTTTTGCTAATCGATTAACAACTGTGCTAAAGTGAGAAAGGAGTTATATATTTTCCTTTTTCTTTGCAATCAAGAATTGTGCTGTAGAGAGAAGATGGTCTGGTGCCCAAATTATTGAGGCCTCTGTTTGTATTGCACCCAAAGTTACCACATCTGTGTCCCAACACCTTAAATGAGACTTTGGGGTATATCTACTAAAGGGCGGTTTGCTTAAACTACCGGATGTATGCTCTTTAAGTTATGTTGCACATAAGAGGAAGCACAATTGACTTATGAATTATGGAGCCAATTATTATTTAGTAAGGAACAATATTCATTTATAATTAACTTATGTGGGCAAATAATTTATTTTTACTTATATTAAGGGGGCAATATGTAGTGTGACATGTGTACATCATAAATAATTATTGCCCAAATTAGCAATCAAATAGTATTGCCCTCTTCATATAATTGATATATTCATATTGCCCTCATAACGTAACACAATAATATTGGTCGTTTACAATATTGAAAAATAAAATTTCACCCATAAATTATAGATTAATTTTGTTCCTCAATTAATAATTAATGATTGCCCCCATAATTCATGTCAGTATGTTTGAGCTATCAAGTCAATCAGAAGCAGGAATGAAAAATACCTGTCTATTTTCTTATGGTGACTTTTACTAAACCTCATATGGTTTAACTGTTTTCAATCCACCACACATCGCCAGCCATTTAACTGCCCTACAGTAAATGTGATGGTTTGGAGCAGTAAACAACTGGTGGTGAGCAGCGAATTAAAACAACCACTAAACACAATTTGTAGCAAATCTACCCCAATGTTGAAAAACCTGCATGTACAAGTACCCTCTGGTTATTTGCACACTTACCCAAGTGCTAGTCAGGGGTAGAGAAAGATATACACTGTATAACCCATGCACCCCAACACACAGAGTAATGGGTGTTACATTTATTTGGTAAAACCGGCCACAAACCATATAAAAAAAATACTGCAAATATTTCTAGAAGTTGCATGCATCATCATTGCATGTAAGCTAGTTGAGAAGTGCGATTTTAATAAAAGGGGCAAAAAGGGAAGTGGCCCTGGGCCTACCAGTGGACCAGTAATGGAGTCTAGATAAGAGAGGACACCACTTGTTTCAAGTACGGAATTCTCACATTTTCTGGTAGCCCCCTCACACATATACGTGCATACGTACCTGAGTCTTACGTCTTTATTCCAACCAAATACATAGCTCTAATATTTGGTAAAGCCATAATTCTCAACCTATACCAAAACTTTAACATTCAATTCGCTCAAGTCTACTCATAGCATAAGTTTAACCAGTGAAACTCCTTAAATAAAAAACAAATATAAAAGAGATCCTTATAGCATATTTGTAAAAAGAAAAAAAATAGTACTTGTCTTGCAGAAAATGAGATTCTTCACTTTTGGAAAAATATTAAAAATGGAAAATGTTTGCCCTGGGTCACATCCTTGGGGCACAAATGGACTGTGCATAAAGTTTCATCACTGATCAAAGCTTGAAAACCTGCCTTAATGTTATGTAAAGAAAGCATATTTATAATGAATGTCTATAGTAAATCAGAATAATGTTTATATTAATAAATGGCTTTAAACATCAGACCACAATAGATATGTCTTTGAAAACTATTTGCAGCAGATCCTTGAAAATTAGTTTTATGCTTGTCAATAACCACAAATATCAATATGTTCCACACATCTTAAGGATGATTCAGATTCTAAAACGATACATAGCAATGACAGTTACAGTTCTATACCATTCATAACTAGTTTCACCTTGGCTGATTAATTGCAGAGAACAAGAAAAATCTCGACTATTGCACTAACCTATTGGAGTGTCTTCAGACAGGCTCAAAAGGGCCATGTTCCCATTGGTGCTTCCAGATCCATTGTCAAAAAAATATGGAGCATAATTGGTTTGCACTGCAAAACGTAGGAAAGGTAAAGTTTGTATCTTTTAAATCACAAAACTGCTGTACAGAAAATACTGTACAAGAATAAGAAAGCTTAGCAACGGCTTAATTTTAAGGTAGTAGTAATAAAAGTGTGCAATTGCTAATGGCAAAATACTGCTTACCAAAGAGTTCCATGGTAATGTGTGTGTTGACAATCCTGTGCCACCTTCTATTATGAAAAACTTTTAAATAGTGCAATTATGGATAGAGTAATACATATGTCAAACTCCTTTTAATGAATTAAGAAAAGGGACTAAGTCACAACTAGTACCCAGTGTGTATGCGTCAATGATAAAAGGGTTTTGCTTGTATATTAATAGTTGCCATCATTTTGCATTTGCATCTCCACCTCTGCACATACCTCTACCCACAAAAAAGGCTGTACGACTAAAATGTATTGGCTGTTTCTAGTATTTTTATTATAATGTTACCACCATTATTTATTATATAATGATCATAAAATGTAAAATAAATTGTATAGTGGCTTTTTGCTTAAACCACATCGTATTGTGGCTTAAGCAAAAAAAAAAAAAAACGGAGAATAGTAACCGCATATTTAACACTTGGAAAATAATTGCATTCTTCAACACTGTGTCATTTGTGAGATTATGGTTGTGTTACTGTATCTAGCTTTGTAATTATTACTAAATATAAATAATAAATTATAAAGAGGTTTGTTAGCATAGCTTTTTTATTTTATTTTTTTATTTTAAGGTGGGGTATTTATCAGACTAGGGACAATACAATGCAGAAACGGAATTAAATAGCATTACCTAACTGGTTCAAAAACATGACCAAATAAATGCTGTGACAAAAAGCTGTGTATGACATGTTTTTTTGTTTAAAATATAGTGCAATGACACTGTCTAATTTGACTTTTCTCCATCATTAGGTCAAGCTGCACATATCTGTCTACCAGAAATACATTTGTGAAAACTCATTCTGTGCCACATTTGAATATTCGTATTGATCACAAATATCGTTGTCTTCTGAATCTGTATATACACTGGTTTAACCTCTTGCATGCCATGCTGAAATAGTTCCTTAATAAGAAGGCACAGCCAGTACCAAAATGACTAAAAGCAGCGTAAAATAGACTGACCGAAAATATAGTTGATTTTCAATAGCATACATGCATCAGCATGTATAGCCAGGATAGACTTTGCTTTCTGCTAATGGTTTGGTCACAAATTTAAGTTTTTAATATTGTATAAACAATAGCTAAATGTATACATTGGTACAAAATAATTTGTAAACACCAGATCTCCCACAAATGTTTGTTGCCCTGCAGTATAGGGCAATCTCACGGCAATAGTTGCCTATATACTAGACTGTAGAATAGGCCCCTTTTTAAAATCCCTTACAATGTGCAGGGTCACTAAAGATGGATTAGCTTTCCTGTTCTGTAAGCTTCTTTGCCTCTCATTCACATGCTAGAAATAAATTAATTTCACTTACCTGCAAGGCAAATATGAAGCAGAGACAAGAGGATTGATTGAATAAAGTGCCAGACATACTTCATCGCAAAGTTCAGAATGGTCACTCTTTTGTTTTTTTTTCCTTGAGCTGTGGTATAATTTTACTTTAAAGATCTGTGATGGCTGGTGCCATTCAGGATAATGTAAGGACTCTCTATGCTAGGGGAGGTAACAGATGTTGAGATGCTAATCCGATGACACATCTTATTTTCTCCTTCCTACTATCTAATTAGACCAATTAACTTGCGAGGAGCTGAGGGAATTTTTTTTTCCTTCTAATAAGCAAACTGCCCTATTCAAAGTTTGCCTATTTAGACATGACAACTTTTATAACCTGCTTTAAAATTAATACCTATGGTAATTGTAAGCCAAGCAGTCATTTATGTTTTATGTATATTGAGAATCAAGAAAGGTCATTTATTTTTTTTATCCTGTTTTAAAAAAATGGTGCATTTTATAGAATGTAATGTTTTAAATGCAATTTTCCAGACAAAACACGCTTATATTTTTAAATAAGGCGTAAATAGGCTTATGGCAAAAAATGCTACTTTAACATCCTGCTATGTTTGAGAATATCCTTCAATTATTTAAATACAAACACTACGAACATTATCCTTGATATACAACTTGTGGTACATTAATGTGTGTAAGAGTTAAGTAAAACAAAGATTCAAACTTGAGCGCAAGCTCTCATCAAGGTTGAACCTTGATACAATGTCTTATTGTTTCAGACTACAAATTGGTGTTATAGCTAGGATATTACCTATTAAAGTAATTTAATCATTTTCCAATAAGCATTGTCTAAGCGATTTGTGTGGTTCCGAAGCACAAGCAATTTATTTAGCTAAAGCAATTTGTTTAGCAGTTCAATAAATAAGTACAATACAGTACAATATAGCCGATACATGATACCTATTAAAGATGTTACATTAAAGCAGGAAAGTACAAAAACACGGAATACATTACATCTTCCTTATAGGGTTCACCCAGGTTCAATGAATGCAGCCATGCCCTCACGTTTCCAGCATCAAAGAAAGCTAGAACAAAAGCCAGCATGCTTGTACATACTTGTCCAGATAACACTTAGTGAGGTCTTCATTGGTCCAGGGTTAATGGTATTCCAGTTCCTTGCAAGTTATAGGTCAGTTCATTTGATCCTTACAAAGGGTGAGGGGAAACTTCCCCCATCCTATTATTCCCATGATTTGACGCTGAATGACCAGTTCAAACTGACCCACACAAAAGTATTTTTGAGTACTAATCTCATATTGCTTGTATCTTGCGATCGCTATTCCGTCCACACCGGGTTAATGCTGGTGAAATAAGCTTTAATATGAGATCAAACTCTTTATCTTTTAAAACACCTGAACCATAAATACATTTTCTACAGTATTATATATGCATAAATATACAATCTAATACATTTTACTAATAAATGAATGTGGATTAGAACCTTAATAAATATGAAATATATATATAAGTGAATGTGTACGTGCGAGTGTATGCGTGCGTTATTTATCGTGCGATTGCGTCATGAAATGCAATCGCACGGTAAAACAATATTAATCAGAATACTTTCTTTCATCCAATTATACGACTTCGACATTACCAATCAGTATGAAGTTGAAATTCATAAGCCAAAGATCCAAATGTAAGTTTCTTTATTCAGACATGCAAGGTGGCAAAGATGCAAATGGTGAGAGCACTTTTGCAGGTATTGAGTCTGTGTGGAGTGTCATGGTTGAGGTTTGGATTGTCTGATACGATATGTGCTGGCTTGAAATGAATTGTCTAGGCCTATGTGAGTGTTTTCCTGTAGAAATAGGCATCCTGATAAAGGCAGGACAGGGTAGTAATTGGAGTTGTGTTAGTGAAAAAAGAAGTGGATTTGGTCAAGAGTATTTAGGTGTCTCTGTGTGAGTGTGGTTTTGGCACAGTGGGCAAGAAGTATGACGTCAGATGAGCCTGAAGGAATGAAGGTTGTGGTGAGAGAATGGGAAGGAAAAGAGGAACTAAGTGAAAAAAGTTTAGTGGCAGTGGGTTTGTCAGCATTAATCATCTCGTGCAAGAGGAGGCATATCAAAGGACAGGAATTAAGTCAAGGAATTTGGGAAACTGGATCTGGAGAAGGGGGGGCAAAATTAAGCTGAAGAGAATAGATGGATTGAGTGGACTTTAAAGGTAGTGTTTCCAGGTCTGAGAGTGTGGTTGAGGGAGAGTGCATAGGAGAGAGTTGGAGGGGATGCAGCATCAGAGGAGGTAAGCCATGTTTCTGCAATGGTAAAAAGGTTGAGGGATTTTTAAATGAATAGATCATGGATGGATGGTAGTTTGGTACAAACAGATCTCTCATTCTAAAGTGCCAGGAGAAGGGGATTGGATGTACAAGGTTGATGGATAGTTTTGGGGTGGAACAAGAAGCGTGAGCAAATAGTGATGATTGCATGGGGCCTAGGGTTGGGTGAGATGTCTCCAACAGCCGTGAGAAGGAGCAGGGCGAGAAAGAGAAAATGGGTGGTTGATTTATGGGTGTGAGGTTTGTGTCTGCTGAGGTAGACTGCTGAATGTGGTGGGTGCAGAAATCAAAACAGTTTGTGAAGGCAAAAGCTAGCAGTATTGATAGGAAAATAATATTAGGGGAGGGAGAAATAGGATGCTGAAGAGAGAAGTGTGGTAAAAGTGAGTAGGAGAGAGGAAGTAAACTGAGAAGGTAAGCTGAGTAATGGTAGAGTGATGTGAGATGTGGATCAACTATGGTAGTTAATGAGAAAGTGTGGAGGACCAATTGATCCAAGTTGTGCAGGGCAATGGACAATGCGGAGGCTACTTTAACACCCCTTGGCTGGGATTAATAAAGTAGGCATTCTCAGCAACTTGCACTTATGTTCCAGGATGCTGACAGTTGGGCTCAGTGGGACAAGCAGATAAACAGATATGGTAACAGCAATGACAGTTGAGAACTGTGGGTCTACCTGCCTTGTTTTTGGTATGGTATCAATCATCAGCCATCAGCACTACTCTGTCATTTACCAACAGTATCCACAATTATTCAATTATTTATATTTGTGAGAATAAGAAAAGTTGGAGATAGGGCATAAAGCTGAACTAATGTGCAGGTAACTCTAACTGCTATCCTGGTCTCCTGTTTCCTGTGCTTCTCAGTGAATCCTAGTGTCCTATATCCTGTGCTTCTTAGCTAGTCCTTGTGTCTATTGTCCAGTGCTTCTCTGCAAATCCTGGTATCTAGCGCCCTGTGCTTCACATCTATTCCTGGTATCCAGTATCCAGTGCTTCTCTGCAAATCCTGGTATCTAGCGCCCTGTGCTTCTCAGGTAATCCTGGTATCCAGCATCTTGTGCTTCTCTGCAAATCCTGCTATTCTGTGTCTTGTGCTTCTCAGCTAATTCTGGTGACCAGCGCCCAGTGTTCTTCAGTTTATTCAATGTATATGCTTTTCCTGTGAACGCTACTTACACATGCCAGTCACGCCTGGTACCCACCCAGAGAACCAGGACCTGCATGGTGCTCGCAGCTAAGACCAAATCTCTTTGCGTGGTTCCCTGGCAAGATCTACTCTACACTGGACTCCTCAAATCAGGCAGATTGCTAGAATCTTATATTTCTGTGTATATCCATGACACATTGGAGTACAAAGGATCAAGACTAAATAAGCAAATTAGGTTTACATTTTCTTTAAGGAACTCCATGGTAGCTCACACAAATGAGTTAATTCTAAATTAGTGGAGTAGAGATGAAAAAAAGTTGACACCCTTATAAGGTATATAGTGTGACTGCTCCTTTCCTTTTTCTTTGAGTTCTCAAGCTGTCTGAAAAATAAATTAACAGAAACATAGGAGGGAAATATTGGCCAGTGAGTTCCTCAAGGAAATTAAAGTATCTGGTAATATAATTTGCTTATTTCCTTTTTAGACTCCATGGCAGTCCACATGAATGGGATGTAGCCAAGCATTTAAATATGGGGGTGGTCATGCAGAAAGAAATTCATCAATCACTAATCGATTCATGCACTAACAGCTTGAAGATATTTCTTTTCCAAATGGGGTATCCCCAGAAGTCATGACATCTAGTGGTAAATGTAATAAACTGTGGTTTTGTCCAAATCACTGATTTTTGTTGAGTTTTGCCTTTAATAAAATTACACAAACTATATCATCAGTAAACTAATTAATTCCTTATACTGTTCTGGGGGCTTGCAAAATCTAAAATACTCAAACACCCTTAATTAGGGCTTACCCAGAAGCCTGTCTTTCGAATATTTTGGGGGGCAGGTTCTGGTTGCATAGTGCTGGTTGCGTGCAGGGCTCAGCGATGCAGCATGCAGATTCCTTCCTCCTTGAGCACTGATCTGGATATGACGTCAACACTCTCTACTTACACGTTTTGGTGCATGCTTTATAAAGTTAAATGCCAACCTTAGTGCATCTGCTACCTTAAGTAGTAGAGAGCTGCCCAACCCTTGTCTCAGTGGGTCAATCCATCTGGAAGCGACATCTGGATCTTCCGAATCCTCCCCAAGAACAAAGTGTTAGAGCTGAAGAGACAAGAAAGAGACAAGGAAGGAAAGTAGGATTCACACTATATACCTTTTGGTGGTTGATTTTTTTTCTGTCTCTACTTAGCTGACTAAGGATTAAGCCTTTAATGTGGGGTTCCTGAAAAGGAAAAGTTGCGTTTGTGTTTTATTTGTTTTTTTACTTTTTGTATTTTTTGTTTAGTGAGGTTTTTCTAATAGGTTTAAGCTACCAGTGGGTCTTTATTCAGTGGGCATTACTCCTTACGATACAGAAGTATTTCTAATCAAATGATGATCTCTGAACTCAACAATTAATGAGGTTCATACAGATAATTTATGAAATCACACTTACCACTTCCTATGTGTTGAAGGGCGCAACGAGGGAGAGAAGGGACGGTTGAGCGTAGCCCAGGCACAGTAAAGGTGTTCCCAAACATATTGAGGAAATTCAAGCTCAGCCGCATATAGAAGTACGCTTGTTTTCAGAAGTAAGGTTTGCACCTACAAAATATTTAGAACTAATTCATTTTTATTATTTATTAACATGTTTGAAATGTTTATTTCTTAGCTGATGACTGATAAAAAAAAGTTTGCTATTTAAGAAAAAATCTGTGTGCATTTTATTTTTTTTAAGTAAATCTGAAATAATGAGACATATTTGTTAGTAAAGTATCTTATAAAGGGGGGTTTGTTATCATGGAACAGTGCAGGTTGATGAGTAAATGCATATAAAGTGTTCAAATGCAATAATTGTCATGAAACATGAGTGTTTAGGAGTATTAAGGTGAATATGGTAGTTATGGTAATTAAGGCAATGCACACATGTGCATTCATAAGTGAATTAGGAGTAAAGAAGCATAAAGTAATATAAGGTGCAATTGCTATCAAATCACATAGAAGAGCAAAAAAACCACAATGAAATTTGTGAGAATAAGTGAGAAACTACAGTATTTATCTACGAACATATTCCTTATGTACATTTGTCTATAAATACGTATGTATGCATGGGTTACGAGCATTTAAAAAAATTAAATTGTGTTCCTAGATGAATGAAGCTTTCTCTCAAATGACTGTCCCATCTCTCAGCTCCTCATCTCTCAGCATGACCCTCCAAGCTTAGTGAGAGAATTGCATACCCTCGCCTCACAGACATTATTTCCTCACACAACCTTTTGGGCCCTCTTAACTCAGACTTTCGTCCCAACACTCCACAGAGACTGCACTAATTAATTTTGTCAATGCTTTGATCACTGGTAAATCTAAAGGACAATACTCTATTCTAATTCTCCTGGTTCTCTTTGCTACACTTGACACTGCTGACTACTGTCTTCTCACACAAATGCTACAATCCCCCGGTTTTCTGTACATTTCCTATCCTGGATCTCATCCTACCTATCTAATCGCTTTTTCAGTGTTGGTTTCCCTCATCCACCTCCTCTCCGCTTCTGTTATCAGTTGGATTACCACAAGGCTCAGTCATAGGTCCTCTGTGCTTCTCTATCTAAGCCATTTCTCTTTGAAAACTCATAAGCTTCCATATCTCTTACAATTTATTACAGAGTGAATTTCTGCAATTTCATGTTGGATGTCCTCTCACCACCTCAAATTCAAACTTTCAAAAACAGAGCTAATAATATTACCACTAGTCAACAGAAGTCACCTACCTGACATTTCTATTTTTGTTGACAACATGACAATAAATACTACCCTACAAGCTCGCTGCCTAGATGTAATCCTTTACTAATTTTTGTTCCCCACATCCAATCAATATCAAAATAATGTTACATAAAAGTATGAAACATTTATAGAATACACACATATCTCACACAAGAAGCTGCAAAAACTTTAATTCATGAACTCGTCATCTCCCGCATTGACTATTCCAATACCATCCTTACTAGAGATGCCTGGGCTCGATTTTTTTAAAACCAAGCCCACGCAAACATCACCGATCCGAGGGCGTGCAAAAAATTGGCGATCCTAGGGCGCATGAAAGTACTGTGCCGGCTCGGCTCAGTACTTTCGCGCGCTCTCGAAACTGAAAACGCCATTGTCGCATCTGATTTCACATGATTTGGATTCTATAAGTACCGCCCTCCACTGAGATCTTGCACCATTTCACAGAGAGACCTAGAAGGGGTAGTAGGGTTCTTGGCAGTCTCCAGTGCAGTTGGGCAGTGTCATTAATGAAAGTTAAAGAGAAGGGTTGGCAGTGTTTTTCAAAGTTTCCAGTAACATTCTACAGAGATATAGCTCACACAGAAACAGGAGACGCAGGGCCGGATTAAGGGAATGGAGGCCCCTGGGCTAAGGGGGCCTCCATTCCCCCCCATGAGACCCCCCTGTTAGCCGTGTTCTTGCCAGTTAATATAATTTCAAGTAGATGATCTCTGTTTATAGCTGTTATGTAGAATTATGTTTATATTCTTTATGTAGAATTTCACCCACGACCAGTTCCGATCTTTCAGTGCTGATGGTTCAACCATGAGGCATGCAGTGCAGTCACGCATTTTGGGCACCTGGCATGGTTTGAAAAATTTGATCATGTGTCGACCAAATGCTTGACTATCAGGTTTCCCATGGTAAGACCACGGAGAGAAAGTAGGTGAACAAAGTGGGTTTATTAGAAACACAGGTAATAAAGGTTCAGGATGCAATAACTGGTAAGGCAGTAATATAACCACAGATCTTACCAGCGGAATAGGCAATACTGTAAAGTGATGGTGAGATGCAGTAGCCAGCGGGTTGCAGGATGGATACCTCTGGAAAGGTGGTGAGATGAGTAGCCTGTGGGTTGCAGCATTGGATACCTCTGGAAAGGTGGTGAGATAAGTAGCCTGATAATGCTGAAACACTTGAGAGCAGAAAGCAAGTAAAGGTGGAAGTAAGCTGAACAGGTTACACTGAGAAGCAATGAGCTGCAGAGAGCAGAAGCACAGAGATCCACACAGGTTTATAACTCAGGAACTGGATGGATGATGAGCTGTGTCTGCAGCACTGAAGTTGAACAGCAATCACAAGTCAGGTACACAGGTAAGAATAACCAGGAACAGGAGTCAAAGGATTGCTTCCTATCAGGTAGAGTGACCTGATGATCTGACCCAGACTGTTGGGCGAGGCTGTCTTTTAAGGAGTAGTAGCAGGTGTAAATCATGCTAAGAAATCGAGCTTAGCTCAGCAGGAAGGAAAACAGTTCAAGCACCACAGTGGCCCCTTTGGTGGCATGGTGGTACTGCAGGCTATTTATATCCCGAAAGACCAACATAGCTCCTGGCAAACAGGAGCTGCAGGAGGCAGATCGTGACATTGACCACTTGTCCCTTCTGTCACAGATGATAGCTCATCATATGACCTGTCATTCTGTAGCTGCACAGGTTCTGAAAAGAAACAGATATGTAAATGACACAATAATTCCAACAGTCTGCCACTCTTTTAAGAGCCATTAAAAGTTTGCTGATCTTGGCAAGTTGGAAGGTACCTTCTGGGAGGCGGTAATACTGTTGGTGCACCCTGATGTTGTGCCCCAGGAAGTCTGCCAACTGATCCAGTTCCATGATGTTTGGGTTGAGGACCTTTGAAAGAGTGACAAAGTGCTTTTGGCCCCACACTCTTAGGCAAACAAGTGTATGCAATCAGAGCCCCTTAAGTGTGACAAGGCAGCTGGTCTGAAAAACATATAGAGATTTTGGGTAGACACTCCACATTTTCATGATTTTGTATGGCTTGTGTCAGCAGGATGGGGAATTTTCTCCCTCGTTTTTCCCAAATTTCAATCAGAGTAAAGTGCCGACAGAACTTCCTCTCAACCTCAGAATGCACTAGGGTCACATTATCATGGAGATCCGAAGAATCTCTTGAGAAGAAGGTATTGAGCGACATTTTGGAAACGTCTGCTTCCCTTCTTCGATTGACCAAGATCACTTGTACCAGCGTCACTTTTGCAAGTAGTGCCCAGTTGTTAAACATAGGCTCGGTGAATAAACCGCTTTGGTAGGCTTGCTGCTTTTCATCGAGATACAATTGCTTTTTCACATTTTTAGTGGAAGGTAAAAGCTGAGACATGTTCCACTTGGACTCTTTAAGAGTTTTCAAGGCCACCAATGAGATCAACTTATTCCATCTTACCTCATAGGTCTTCCTGACATAGCGTGAATTTTCAACTGCAGCAGTACAGAGCACTCCACCATGCTCAATATGTTGTGCCCCAGGAAGTCTTTTGCATGCTATGCCCGACCTTAAGTGCCAGCGAGGGTGTCTTAAATGTACCTGTCTCCTCATCATAGCGAGCTACCAGCTTCACAGTGTGTACTACATGCAGAAAGTTTGGGGTGGTAAAGACTTCCGTCCTCTCCAAAGGGGTAGCTTTTCTAGCCTGTAGCAATAGCCTGCCCATTTTTCTAAGCTTCTGACAGATATACTCGTGCCTGCCAGCATCTGAACCAACCCAGTTGAAGAGATGTTGCCTCATCTGCATGATACATTGGTTATTTTTGACTGTGAGTAAGATTTCATCTGGGGTAATGTCACTCAAGAGCTTCTATGAACCACCACTGATATCAGGTGGAACAGGCTGAGCAAAGGCGCACAGAGACTGGACTCTGTTCTGGTTTAGCTTACATCTCTTCATGTGTCACCACAGGTATTTTCTTGCAATCAAGCCTTGGCAGGCTACACAGTCATTGAAGCCTTTGACATCCATCTCTTTGTCTGAAAGTTTACATGGGACCAGAAGGCTGCGTCTTGTCCTTATTGTCTCGGTGTTGTTCGCAATGTACCCTCTATTGCGAAGATGTACCAATTGCATGCACCTTTCTTACGAGCGCTTGGGGAACTTCATGGCCGATGCTACTACAGTCTCTTTACTGTGAACATGCTGCATGTGCCGGGCTATTTTTGAGAGGGTCTTCTAACATTACAGGCAGTACTGCTTTTTGTTATACGCCCTGGAGCCATCACTGTTTTTGGATGACATTTGGACAGACACTGTGCCGACAGCATTTGGACGGAAACTGTGCCGACTTTCCAAACTTCTGTGTTTAATATAGAGATGGGCGGGCTCGGTTCCCCGAGATCCGAATCCATCCGAATTTCGCCTATCCGAGTATCGAGCTCAGCAGGCTCGGTACTTTCCCGCCCATTTGGAATCGAAATCGAGGCAAAACGTCATCGTGAAGTATTCGTATTTCTGAGCTTGGTTCTCGCGAGATCTGAGAAGCATATATACCTGCCTCCACAGCAATCCATCGCCATTTGACAGAGGGAGAGAGCAGGGTTAGGTCACAGGCTGTATTAGCGCAGGGACAGAGCAATAATTGTACACCTTATTCTTTCTATTATTCTTTTATTTGCAATCTATTCAATTCTATTATTAAATCAAATTCTATTTGCAATTGTTTGAGCAGCAAGACAGGAGGATAGAGGAGGCTTATTTTTCAATTTTTTTTGCACTACAAGTGCTTTGGGGTCTCCCTGTCAGGCCCGAATAGTGAGGAACACTAACCGGAATTAGCGCTACTGAGCTAATAGGTGCGGAGTCTAAAGTACCCCTGGTTTTCACCAGGGACCCCCGCAAGGAGGTTTGGACTTCGCTGCAATGGGTACGCCGGTCGCGTTCCTATTAGTCAGTTGCCGTTGTAGTGAAAGAAGGGTCAGACGGTCCGGGTCAAGCCAATCGGTATGCGTGGTACAAAGGGAAAATCCAGGAGAATCGTCAAAGCTAGTCAAGGTCACAGGAACACAGTGGGGCACACAGAAAGGAGGATGGTCAGCAAGCCGGGTCACAACAGGGAGGCAGAATCCGAGGAATGGTCGAGGAAGCCGGGTCACAAATGGAGGAGCAAAACACAGGGGAGCTAGAGGCAGATAACCTGTTACTCTGGCACCCTAATGGCGCCAGAGCCAGGTTTAAATAGGAGGCAGGAAGTGGCATTGATTGGGGGAATCAGGCCCTCGTGTGCCGTTACTAGCGTCGACTGAGCTGGGCGCATGCGCCCGGCGGAGCTGGGGGGCGCGGCATTCCTGTTGCCAAGCAACAGACCGGGCTGAGCGGAAGAGACAGACGTCCGTCCCCGCCGAGTGGAAGAACAGCGTGGACGGGGCCTGACACTCCCATATTCCCCAGTGTTTAACACAAATTTTCAAAAAAAGTCATATTTGTCAGCAGTATCTACATAAGACAATATTTTGCACCACAAGTGATTTGGGGTGTCCAATATTCCCCAGTGTTTTACACTAATTTTTCTGGCAGTCATAAGTGATATTTGTCACCAGTATTTCTAAAATTTGTTTGCACTACAAGTGCTTTGGGGTCTCCCATATTCCCCAGTGTGAAACAATAATTTTTCTGGCTGTCAAAAGTGATATTTGTCAGCAGTATTTCTAAAATTTGTTTGCACTACAAGTGCTCTGGGGTCTCCCATATTCCCCAGTTAGAAACAATAATTTTTCTGGCTGTCAAAAGTGATATTTGTTAGCAGTATTTCTAAAATTTGTTTGCACTACAAGTGCTTTGAGATCTCCCATATTCCCCAGTATTTTACACTAATTTTTATGGCTGTCCAAAAAAAGTCATATTTGTCAGCAGTATCTATCTAATACAATTTTTGGCACTACAAGTGCTTTGGGCTCATTAAAATGGATTCAAAGCACTCCACATATGAGCAGAATCAGCAACCAGGTTCTGTCACCAGTCCTGATGGTAGTTTTCCCAGTACGTCATCTGGGAAAGGCGATGTAAAAGTACATAGTCTTTTTAAATCAGGGAAAAAAACACACACCAAAAATAATTTACAGTGTTGAAGCGAAAAAGAAGTGTAACTGAGGAAAAGTTAACTGCCGATAAAAAAAAAAATTCCAACATGCCATTCTACACACGCAGTGGCAAAGAAAGAATGAGGCCTTCACTTTTCTCTATTAGTGGCAGATCAAAAAATGTTACCGAGCCTTCTTCTTGTAAGGTCACTCGTGACCAAGTAATTTGGAGTCTAAAAGTGGTGCACAACTGCTGTTACGCGTCAAAGCCGATCTGCAAGAAAACAGTAAGGCATTACAGAATAATGTATGCTCTGAATCAGAAATGACAACAATCCCTGTGGAGAGTCCATCCAACAGTGGTATGTCTAATCGTGAGCATTCTGTTAATGTACCCATAAAGAAGGACCCATTCAGCAGTTCTGCTGATGTGTGCCTTAACAGCCCGAGTGTAGCCGGTGATACACAAATTGAGGATGCCACTTTGGAATTAGAAGAGGATGAGGGGGAGATTTGTGTAGGCGACGAGGGCACTAATGAGGATGTTGATGAGGATGAGGTTGCTTGTGTAAGTCCTGCACCAGTGGCAGCAGTTCTGGCATGTGACAAGAAAAAGGCCATTGTCCTGTCTGGGCATAAAACAAAAAAAATCCACTTCTTATGTGTGGAATTATTTATATCCAAATCCAGACAACAACTATATAGCCATTTCTAGTGTATGTCAAGCCACAGTCAGTCGAGGGAGGGACCTTAACCATCTTGGAACCTTGTCTATGTTACACCATTTAACGAGAGTTCATGGCAAAGTGTTGGGAAAAGCTGAAAGTTCTTCCAAAAAAATTACAAACACTCCATCATCAGCTAGGACCCTCTGGTCACTGACATCCCGACGGCTAAAAAATACACAACCACACCATCCTCATCAATATCCTCAGTAGCGCTCAGAGTTAGCCCTGCATCCAACTTATTAAGGCTGGATGACTCCTGCACTATTATTGATTCCTCTGAAGAAAGCGCTAGTCCCACTGCTGCTGCTGCTGTTGCTGCTGCTGGGGGTGAATCGTCAGCCCAGAGGAAGGCCAAGAAAAAGAGCAGTCCTACATTTCAACAATTAATCATTTGCTAGGGGAAGCAAATATGACAGCAGTCACCCAGTCGCCAAGCGAATCAAAGACGGCATGACTGCCATGTTAGTGTTAGATCTGCGACCAATATCCACAATAAACACAGCTGGTTTTTCACAATTAATTGAGGTTTTGTGTCCGCATTACAGAATTCCATTACGACACCATTTTTCCCGTAAAGCTATTTCACAACTATACCAAAAAGTGTGTACAAATGTAGAGATTGCGCTGAAAAATGCCATTCTGCCCACTGTCCCCTTAACCACAGATATGTGGACAAGTGGAAGTGGTTAAACCAAAGACTATATGACTGTGACAGCCCACTGGGTTGGTCATTCACATTCACCAGCAGGAAGAGGAGCAGCATGTACACCACTACGTAACATTTGTCACAGGCAGGCCACTCTTTGTATCACTGGCTTCACTAACAGGCATACAGCTGACAATTTCTTACGCAAACTAAGAGATGTGATTGATACATGGCTTATACCACTTGGACTCTCCCCAGGATATGTCATTTCTGATAACGCCAACAATATAGTGCAAGCATTACAGCTGGGTGAATTCTATCACATTTCGTGTTTTGCTCACACCATCAACTTAGTGGTGCAGAGCTTCCTACAAAATAACCGTGAGGTGCAGGAGATGCTTTCGGTGGCCCGTAAAATTTCAGGCCATTTCAGGCATTCTGCCACAGCATGTAGGGGATTGCAGCAGCTCCAAGAGTAGTTTAACTTGCCCTGCCACCAACTTAAGCAAGAGGTGGTAACTAGGTGGAATTCCACCCTGTACATGATTCAGAGGATGGAGGAACAGCGCAAAGCCATCCAAGCATATTGCACAAGCCATGACATTGGGAAAGGAGGGGGGATGTATTTCACTCTTGCACAGTGGGGAATCCTTTCAGTGCTGTGCAAGGTGCTGAAACCATTTGAAGTTGTGACGTATGAAGTGAGTGCAGATTCTGCTAGTTTGAGCCAAGTCATTCCTTTAATTAGACTATTGGAAAAGCAGCTTGAGAAACTGAAGGAGGAGATGAAAGCAAGCAATTCCGCAAAGTATGTTGGCCTTGTAGATCAAGTACTTAATTTGCTTCACAATAATCCTCGAGTTATTAAGATCTTGAACTCGGATCAGTACGTTTTGGCCACTGTGCTTGATCCAAGGTTTAAGACCTACATTAAGTCTTTGCTTCAAAATGAACGAGATGGGGGCGTGGCTAGGCAGCCATTTCAGGTGGTCGCTTTTCACATCAGCTCCTGCACTCAAATCAGGTACTTGGGGAATTACCTGCAAACTCGTGGCCCATTCTCCCTGAATCTGGCACCAGAGGATTGGGGCACTGCCCTGGATACCCCAGCTGCAGCTGGTCACTCACCTCCTCCTCCCGACGGCACCGCAACTGGTCCCCGCCACGCTGGGCCTCTCAGCTCTCAGCTCCTGACCGCCCATACAACTCCCTGGGGCTTCTTCAAGCGGAGCTCCGCTTCCTATAGAGCCCCCACGGCGCTCGGAGCCACAGACGCCGCCATCTGACGGGAATAGGTGAGCGGGACCCGGAGGCCTACTTCCGGAGAAGGCCTGGGGCTCAATTTCAGACCTACCCGGCGGACATCTCCACTTCCGGTTTTACCGCGGGGACTTCCGGTCGGGCGACTCGTCCCAGGGATTCCTGCGCTGGGCCTTCAGCTCAGCTTAGAGCTCAGGACTGGGCTCGGAGGTTCCCACCATTAGGGGTCCGCCAGCAGCTAACCACCAGGCGCACTCTCGGCCTGACAATTAGTGGCGCAGATATATCCCCCAGCAGCGCTGGACCAGAGGACACGGGCCAAGCCTGAAGCTGAAAAAGCACCTGGACTGGCGAGGAGAC
Organism: Mixophyes fleayi; assembly: GCF_038048845.1. Taxonomy (NCBI): domain Eukaryota; kingdom Metazoa; phylum Chordata; class Amphibia; order Anura; family Limnodynastidae; genus Mixophyes; species Mixophyes fleayi. The sequence goes on along the minus strand of NC_134407.1, from coordinate 84,404,921 downwards.
TGGAGAAACCACCCACTGCCAGCGCCCAACCACAGGAGCCAGGTCAGTGTGAAAAAACCCAAAAAAAAAAAAAAAAAAAACCTGCTACACACGGGGCAATTACACTACCGCTGCCCATTCTGCCTGCCTCCTTCAAGTATTCTGAGATTCTTCTAAGACTTCAGGCTTCACACCTCCTGAATCACTATAGTCCTAACCCATATTGTATTTTACCTATTATTGGAGCCGACCCCAGAGCTCCAGGGGTGCGCAATGACCCTGTAACCCCCTAAAGTGCTGACAGGGGCGGGAAGTCTTTTCCATGCTATTTACACTCAGACCCATGTGAATTCTCTTCCCTATGTGGGCCCTCCCATTGTAATTTATTCTACTATCCGGTTTGCTCACACAGCCCCTCTTACTGCCTGACAGCCCTGCCTTTGAGGATCCTTCACAATGCCTAAAGGCAGTAAGAAATCCCACCCCAAAAGCCTCCCTCAATATTTCTCGAAGCAATCAACCTCAACCCCGCATCGGTCGAGGACGGGCTCCCCCCACACTTCTGCTGAATCTGACTCAGAGGAAGATGATACGTCCCCGATAACCAGACGGGACTTCCTAACGTTAATTAAAGAAATGAAAGAACTGAAATCTTCCGTGCACTCAGAAGTACAAGCTGCCCTCCACTCACTGCGGACAGAGGTGACTTCAATAGGAACCCGCACTGACCAAGTTGAACAAAGATTAGAGACGGTGGTGTCCTCTCAGACAGGCATGGAGGAAGACATTGTACGCCTACGAAGTGACTTGACATCTGTCCAGGAACATCAAGAGGATATGGACAATCGGGCGAGGCGGAACAATCTGCGCCTGAAAGGCATTCCAGAAACGGTCGAACCTTCGCATCTGGACCAATACTTGAAGAAGCTTTTCTCCCAATTGGCCCCTGAGGTCCCGGAGGACCACTTATTGCTGGACAGAGCCCATAGGGCCCTAAAGCCCAGATCTACCGACCAGAACCAGCCTAGAGATGTCATCTTACGACTTCACTTTTATACTACCAAAGAGATGGTCTTGCGCGGAGCCAGAAAATTACATACCTTAACATTCGAGGGTCACAACATACAGATCTTCCAGGACTTGTCACCAACCACCCTGGCCAGACGTCGGGAGCTTGCCCCGGTAACGCAAGTTCTACGAGATCATAATGTCCGTTATCGCTGGGGCTTCCCCTTCCGCCTGTTCCTCTGGCACCAGGAGAGACAGATTTCCGCCCGCACACTACCGGAGGCCCAGGCCCTCCTACACCGCTTAGGTCTTGCTCCTGAGCCCCCCACGGGCGCCTCTCATTCATCTACCTCGAGCAACCAGGATCTAAACCCGCGGCCCCAAAGAGCTCCGCGAGGCGAATGGTCTACAGTACAAAAGTCCTCCACTCCTCGCAAGACCTAGTAATTTATATCCCTGACTGTCTTTTAGGGATCAGAAACTCCCCACCCAGGGAAGGTCAATCCGATCCGATCCAGGGCTATTGTAAGCCGTTCCTGACCGCCTAATGGCCAATTCTACCGAAGGACATTTGAGGAACTATACTTACCCGGAGACGTGCCCTCCGAAATGTCCATATGTTACCTAACTTCTCAATATATTGTTCACACGCCTGAGGTCTGGGGTTCCTGTTTGCCCTGCCTTGTTTTTTGCTTGTTGTTTGTTTTGCTTCGTATACAGGTGGATTTCCATACCCATGGCCTTCTAGGAGCTACAGCGGAATGCCGCTATGGACCTCCCTCGGAAAAGCGGCATCTCCCCCATGACCATCGGCAGGCATGTTTATCTGTTTTTTTGGGGTCCATTTGGTCCCGTTATGTAATTGCTTTTTGTTTAACTGTTGAAATTCTCTATACGCTCACAGTGGTTCAAATTGGCATTTGTAAACATATGTTTGTTATCTCTGTACCCTCTGGTTCGACAATGTTACATAGTTAATCCATATGTTTATATGTTTACATGATGTGGCCCCACCTTACTGATACAGCCCTCTCTGTCATCCCCTCTTCCCCCACACCCACACACATGGGCCCACTGGGTAGCAGATACCCGCCTCCCCCCCCCCACCCCTGTCAGCCATCTACCTTTCGCCTTCCCGATTGGTAAGCCCTAGCCACCTCCCCCATAGAGCTTGACTGCTCTCAGCTGGTCCCCGGGTACCTAAAGTACCGTTCCTTCTGCCCCACCAGCATCCTGGACGGGTTCCCTGCACCACTCCCGTCCTCCTTTCCCCACTCTCCCACCACACCTACAATGTCTCCCCAACCATGGTCGTCTCTGGCATCTATCCCTTCAGCAAGACAAAACTACAATTCACTACATATATTTTCACCTCCTGACTCTCCCACTTTGACTTTCTCATGACACTCCGTCTGATTTCTTTCAATGTTAAAGGTCTTAACTCTCCCCAAAAAAGAGGCAAACTCTACGCTTCTTTACAGGCCCTTAAAGGCGACCTAGTATTCCTACAGGAGACCCACTTTATCAAACACTTGCACCCGGAACTTAAATCCAAGAGATTCCCCCTTTCTTATCATGCTTGTGACTCTGCCAAGAAGAGATGCGGGGTGGCAATCCTCTTCTCACGTAATCTTGTCTTTGATCTCGCAGACTCACACAGGGATAAAGAAGGTAGATACATTATCCTAGTAGGTAAATTGAACAACCTCCCGTGCACACTAGTGAACATCTATGCCCCAAACCAAGACCAGCACAAATTCTTTAGGCGCCTGGGAGCTACACTCTCTCAGGTTCGCAAGGGAGAATTGATAGTGGGAGGAGACTTTAACGCGGTCCTCACCCCCCATTTGGATAGGTCTGCCCCTTCAACTGCTCCTTCCGACGGGAGGGACAGGAGGAACTCTAGAGCCCTGCAGGATTTCATGAAACTGCACAATCTGTATGATACTTGGAGAATCTCTGACCCCTTGGCCCGGGATTATTCTTTCTACTCCTCAGTCCATAACACTTATTCCCGAATCGACATGATCCTGCTCAGCCACGACCTGACCTTCAAACTCACTAATTCCACTATCCATTCAATTACATGGTCTGACCATGCCCCAATTTCGGCGGACCTCTCCTCCCTAGTATCTCGCTCCTCCACATTCTCCTGGAGACTCAACGAGTCCCTTCTCCACGACAAAAACACAGTAGCTCATATTAAATCCCTAATATCCGAATATTTTGAAACAAATGAATCTCCTGATATTTCCCCTTCTACTCTCTGGAATGCTCATAAGGCGGTCATTAGAGGCCATCTAATGGCTTCGGCAGCAAATGCTAAGAGGATTAGGGTGGCCGAGACCATGCGTCTCTCCACGACCCTCCACCAGTTGGAAGAACAACATAAATCTAACCCTGACCCTGCTTTATTTGAACAAATGGCCTCCGTGAGAGGTGAACTTAACCTACTTCTCTCCCACCGAGTGGCCAACAAGCTGAAATGGCTGAACCAGCGCTTTTACGAAAAAGGTGATAAGGCGGACAAGCTCTTGGCCACTCGGCTGCGGACCAAAGTCTCGGCCCGTAATCTTATGGCTATTAGGGATCCCTCCGGGACTCTGGTCTATGACCCAAAATTAATCCGCTCAGAATTCCAAAATTACTATTTAAAATTGTACAACCTCCCTCAGCCCCCCAACACTTCGGCCCACAGGGAACAGTCAGAGCGTATAGATAAGTTCCTGGAGGACGCTCGCCTTCCGAAGCTTACTCCCCAGGCTGCAGACCGCCTTAGTGAACCCATCTCCTTGGAGGAGGTAGTGCAGGTTATTAAGGCTCAGAAAACAGGAAAGGCACCTGGTCCTGATGGGTTTTCAGCAGCCTACTATAAGAAATTCGCTGCTCTTCTGGCCCCCCAACTCTCCACTCTTTTTAACTCTATCCTAAAGGGCAAACCCTGGCCTAAAGAATCTCTGGAGGCTCGGATAACCCTGATCCACAAGGAAGGCAAAGAAGTTCATAATTGTGCTAGTTATCGCCCAATATCCCTCCTTAATAATGACTTGAAACTTTACGCTAAGATCCTGGCCAATCGCCTAAACACTGTACTCCCCGGGCTAGTTCACTATGATCAGGTGGGGTTTGTCCCTGGTAGGCAGGCCAGGGATAACACAAGGAGAACTATCGATCTCATTCATATAATTAACACTAGGAAAACTCCATCCATCATTTTATCCTTGGATGCCGAAAAGGCCTTCGACAGGATCTCCTGGCAGTTCATGACTCATACCCTCAAGCATTTCGGTCTGTCTGGGGATTTCTTGTCGGGGGTCCAGGCCCTGTATTCTCACCCCTCTGCTAAGGTTATGGTCAATGGTTCTCCTTCTGATCCCGTCCCAATAAGTAATGGCACCCGCCAAGGATGCCCACTCTCCCCTCTAATTTTTGCCTTGGTCATTGAGCCTCTGGCAGCCACTATCCGAGCCTCCCCAGATATCAGAGGAGTGGAGACAGGGTCCCTGGAGAGTAAGCTCTCACTCTTTGCTGACGATATACTCCTCACGCTCCAGCAACCAAGAATATCTCTGCCCAACCTGTTCTGCCTCCTCTCGAGATATGGTGACCTATCCGGGTATAAAATCAACATAACAAAATCCGAAGCCCTATTTCTTAATGTGCCCTCACAGGACTGCTATGATCTCACCTCCCATTTTCACTTTAGATGGCAGAAGAAAAAATTAAAATACCTGGGAGTATATATAACCACCTCATATGAAACCCTATACCAGGAGAACTATCCAGCCCTCTTCCACAAACTCAAGTCAGACATCTTCTCCTGGCGAACCCTAATCATCTCGTGGCTGGGCAGGATCATTGCGGTAAAAATGACTGTTCTCCCTCAACTTCTTTACCTTTTCCAGACACTGCCTGTGAGAATACCCCTAACTGAAATTTACTCTATGCAACAACACCTTTCTAAATTTGTTTGGCGAGGCAGGTCTCCCAGGCTCCGATTGGCACTACTTAAAAAACCTAAGGGCTGCGGAGGCAGGGGCTTCCCCGACCTCAAGGCCTACTACTGGGCAGCTCAGCTTAGCTCAATAGCCTCCTCATTTGCTCCACCGGCATCTCATGCATGGGCAGACCTGGAGGCTGCCTACCTCTCCGTACCCGACTTGTCAGGCCTTTGGGGAGTCCCTTCTGATATTCGGAAGGTCCTAACCAAACGTTTTCCAACTCTGGAATTTGCAGCTCGGATCTGGGAGACCTGCAAGGGTCATCTCTCTATCTTTCCTAACCCTCTGCACATCATACCCCTGTGGCATAACCCCACCTTCCCTCCGGGAAAGTCCCGATCTTTCTCTCGGCTATGGACTAGGGCAGGATTCCGTTTTGCCGGGAGCCTTCTTGAGCGAGGAAGGCCCATATCCTATGACGCCCTCTGCTCCAGGGTCCCTAACTTTCACCCGCCGTTCTACCAATACCTGCAGGTTCGGCACTTCCTCCTGTCACTCCTGTCGGACAACTCACCTCACTCCCCCTCCCAATTTGAATCTCTCTGCCTCTCTTCCCCTCTGCGAAGGGGTATGATCTCATCCTTGTATAGTCTACTACTAGGAAAACTGATTCCCTCCGGGAACCCACATGAGAGGGAGTGGGAGAGGGATCTGGGCCCTCCCCCGGAGGAGGACTGCTGGGAGACCATCAGGCTAAACGTGGCTTCTAGTTCCATCTCCACATTAATTAAGGAAAATGCGTACAAAGTCTACTACAGGTGGTATCTCACACCTGACAAGCTCGCAAAAATGTACCAGTCAGCCTCTCCCGATTGCTGGAGGAATTGTGGCCATCGAGGCACCTTCGTGCATATTTGGTGGTCATGCCCGGTTATCTCCTCCTTCTGGGACAGGGTCTCGAGACTTCTTTCCTCCCTCCTCCAATGCCCTATCAGAAAGGATCCATGGTCCTTCCTCCTCTGTTACCCTATACAAGACCTAGACACCCATTCCGCAAAACTTGCCTCGCATGTTCTGGCAGCCGCCAGATGTTTGATTGCTAAGCTCTGGAAGCAGGCGAACCCCCCCCGCATCTCTTCTCTTAA